>NC_082665.1:147181356-147489992 GCF_025265405.1 Mesoplodon densirostris
GAGAGGAATGGTTCCTTTCCTTCCACAAAAAGCAGTAATTTCACTGAGAGCCATCACTGCAGAAGTGTTTGCAGAGACCTGTTACCCTCAAAGCCCTGTGCTCACGTGGCACGGTGTTTGAGATGGAAATGACCCACGCCCCTGCTTTTATCCGAAGGGGAATTGCGCTTCAAGGTTTTTCATCGTCCAGAAATCTCATCTTGCTTTGACATCCCGAGACACACTCCCATCGCATCTCTAGTGCCCCTGAATTGAACGGTGGGAGGTCAGTGCATATTTCCCCCAGCTGTATTAACGCCTTTATGGTGCACAGTTGATAAGCCTGATTGTATATGAGTCTGAAAGAGCACTTCCAGTGGGCAAGTAACTGGGGGACTCTTTCAATCCAAGAGCCTGGCTTCCTGTGGGGTGGAGCGTGTTTGGGGTGCACTTTGGGGTGTACTCCAAGGAGGGAGACTGAGGGGTCCTTTTCCAAGGCATAGGCTCCTGTCCTTCCGGGCAGCTCACCAACAGGAGGAGGGCTGTGCTCAGACAGTTCCGCTCACCAGCGAGGAAACCAGCCTTCCAGGGGGCAAAACAACCTTTCGAAACATCCTCACGTAGGATTTCTCTGGAAGTGCTCTGAAGACAGATTCCCCTTGGCTTTCATGCAAAATGGAGGAGCCAGTGAATAGTGGCTTTGCCTCACTCTGTGAAGGGACAGTAGACACACGTGCCTGGGACGTTGATCTCCTGACTGTGCCGGGTTTTGTTTTATAAATAAAAACATCGCCCCACTAGGGAGCCTGGTGTAAAAGCCAGCATTTTTGCCTCCAGCCCTGTGATACTGGCAGGCCTGCAGGCAACCTCAAGAAGCCACAGCCAGTCTCTGCGGACCACCGGCCCTTCCTCAGGCCACACCGTGCCTGGCATCTACTAGACAAGGTTCTCACAGCTTGTCTTTACTGCATGTTCATGTTTTCCTCCTTAAAACTACAAAAAGAGTACACACTTAAAGGAAAAAGCACATTCGTGTAAAGTAAGAAGTCCAAGTCCGTCCCCCCAACAACCCTCCCCTTTCCTTAGAGGTAATGACTTAACATTTGATGAGCACCCATCCAGTGGATCTATATACATATATAGGTGTATATATTATGGATTATTCCTATATATTACAACACAGATGGCTTCATTCAACCAAAATGAGATAATACTATAAGACTGTCTGTAACATGCTTCTTTTCCCTCAACATTTACTAATTAGTAACCTTCCATGTCAGTATATGCATAGAAACATGTTGCTTTTTTATAGCTGAATGGTATAATATGGGGTTTAACCATTCCCCTCTTGGTAGACATTTGGGTCTCTAATATTTCACTCTTCCAAATAAACCTGCAGAGAATAGCCTCAAAACATATGCTCGCAGGCATCTGGCCATGTTTATTAATAACTACAATGAATTTATTTGAAGATATGCTCCCCTGCCACACACACACACATGCGCAATGCAGCCCTGAGTTATGAGGTTAATTTATGGAACGTTTCTTAACTCCTTGGTACCCCCTTCACACTGACCTATTCAGATATTTGCTTTAAGAACTAGACATGTTTTCTTCATGCACTCAGCCCCCTGTTTCAGGAGGGGAATTGCCTGGAGCTGTTCCCAAGGACCCGGGAGTGTGGCTGCCTGCTTTTCTCACCCTTGTGCTTCATGGACCTGGCTGACCTACATTCAACCCTCTCACTTTCCACTTGCTTGGAGGCAGGAAGTTGAATTCTGCCAAATACCATCAAAGGGATGGTTTTGTACAAACTGAAACCTTCCCCTGCAGCACCTCTAGGGGTGTGTTAGTTTCCTAGGGCTGCTGTAACAAAATATCACAAACTTCATGGTTTAAAACAACAGAAATGTATTCTCTCAGGGTTCTGGAGGCCACAAGCGTGAAATTAGTGTCACTGAGCCGAAATCAAGGTGTCAGCAGGCCCACATGCCTTTTGGAGATTCTGGGAGTATATGTGAGGGGGAGGGAGTCTGTTTCTTGCCTCTTCCAGCTTCTGGTAGCTGCTGGCATTCCTTGGCTTGTGGCTGTATCACTCCAGTCTTCAAGGCCAGCACCTCCAAATATCTCTTTATTCCGTCTTCACATGGCCTTCCTTCTCTGTGTGTGTCAAATCTCCCTTTGTCTCCTCCTTCCAAGGATTCATGTGACTGCATTGAGGGCCTTCTGAGTAATCCAGGATGACCCCTCATCTCAAGAGCCTTAACTTAATCACATCTGCAAAGACCCTTTTGCCAAATAAGGTCACATTGACAGGTTCCAGGGATTAAGACCTGATAGGTCTGGGGACATCCTTCGGCCTGCTACTGTGGGATTTTCCAACCTCTTTTCCAGAATACTTTAACTTACGGCTGGGGCACACTTGATATTTCCTTTGAACTTCGAAAGAATGTATTTTCATTCATAAGGAAGACAGAAAGAGATGTTATTTCTCTCTGTGCATTGAAAAATGGGCTAGACAGTCCAGGTCAGACAGAAAATCTCTGGCTGACAAGTTCTTTCAACTGGAGACTACATGGCATGAACCGCATGTACAGCTGCTATGAATTAAATTACAAACTTGTCTGTCTTCCCTTTAATTTGGAAATACTTAGCCATATAATAGTTTGGATGCCCTTGCTGGAAGGAGTTGAGACGCCGTCTGTTCTACCTTACCTCCTGCAGATCAAACCACATCCCAACCATGAAATTCAACTTTTAAACCTGCCCAGAGGATGTACGTACAAATGTTTTACTGTTGTGAAAACAATGGGGGGCGTTGGGCGATAATAAGGGCATAAGGCCAGGAGCAGCACATACCTCCCAGGTGGTTGGTGGCATTAAAATAAAAGGATGAGGTTCGTGAGCGCACACTTAACTGACAAAAAGAGTGTCAGCTCCTTCAAACTCGCCGGTGTGAAATGCCTATTGTAGTTTTGGACCTGGCCCTGCCCTTGCCATGTGAATGCTAATGTCTTGTACTTCCATTTCCCAGTTTCACAGCAGACCTGCATACTCATAAATTAAACTGCATCGCTCAGCATTATCGTGTGCATTCTAGGATTTAGTCCAAAATGGCCCAAACTACTGCCTATTTCAGCAGAACTCCCTTTGGCCACCGCATGTTAATATATTATAGAGATATTAGGACAGTGATTTGGGAGTGCAGACCAGGCAGGCAGCACACACAGTTCCCTGCACAGAGGTCTGCCAGCAGACAGGAGTGACCCAGGGGGATGACACTGGCTGATGCTGCTGCTGCCTTTCAGGTGGGGCCTGGGCGGACCTGCCCTACCAGAAACACAAGAGGTGGTGTGTCGGCCAGTCTTTCTTCTCATAAAGAACCTTGAATGCCTAGAGTTTAAAAAATAAGAAATCAATTGAAAGAAGTGAAATAAAGAAAGCCCTGAATAGGGCTGGTATATGTCACTTTCTAAGCCAGTGAGGGGAACTAAAAAACTAAAAAACGTACTAGAATGCCCACCACTGAACCAGGGTAAAGGAAATATAGGGATGCTTGGCTTCCCAATATAATAAACACTGATACATTTGTAATCAAAATAATACAACTACTTCAGAAGGGCTTTTTAATAAAAAGTTACAGCTTCATCCCTACCTCCTTGCCTACCTCTGAAAGGTAGCCTCTTTAGTCTTTTTAAATTATTTGGGGGATTAAATGCACAACTCTAAATTGTACCCTGATAAGATAGCCACTGAGTCCCATTAAGAAGGATTGACTTCATTCGCTTATACTCTGCGCCCTACCTTCCTTCTTCCTCTCATTTTTGATGGTTCTGTTATTTTTTATTATCTTATTGTTACCTTTTTACTTTAAATAATATACTTTTATTTCTTGAGACACAAATGATGAATTGCTTTCCCAATATCTATCTCCCCTTCTTTCTTACAAACAAACTCAGGTTTGTTGAAAGCAGCAATGTGCCATCTAAAAAAACTCACTTCTCAGTTTTCCTTGTGATAGGGACAGTCATGTCACTGTGTTCTGGCCACTGTGATATAAGCAGCTGTTGGATGGGGCTTCAGGAAAGCTCTTTATAAGGGGAGTGATTCAGCAGGTTGGCCTCTTTTGCCCTTCATCCCACTTCCACTTCCTTCTTCTTACTTGGAACACAGGTATGATGGCTAGAGCTGTAGCAGCCATCTTGTGACCATGAGACCAGATGAGGCATATTCTAAGGATGACAGAGAAATCTAGCGGGATCCTGGGATACTGGTGATATCAGAGCTGCTGCACTATCCCTGAACCACCTACCTTCCAGCTTCATTTTATGGGAGAGAAGTTTATGCCCTGTCTTGTTTAAAGCGCTACTTTCCCCATATCTATTATTCACAATCAAATCTCTGTTTCTTATTCCTAAACTGTAATCAGTATCTAGACTCTCTGTGAGGTAAGAGGAAAATACTGGAACTTCTCCTCTTGGTCCCGTTTTTCTTTCCCTAACCATTTCCCTTCTGGTGGCTGTATTCTTACATTACCAAGGGTGTTAACATTATCTTTCTATAATGTATTCACAGTTAAGCCTTCTGTGCCTTTCATTAAATTGACTCTAAAAGTTGAACACCATTAAATAGCATTTAAGTCATTTTGACTACATGAATGTTCACTCCAGGGTCAAGTAGCCCTGGACCACTCAAAGGGAAATATCAGTCAAATGAATTTTCTTTTCTCATATTCCATCAGGGCTTAAAATTGTATCACATTATAATTTACGTTATATTATTAGGTAGCTTTTTGTTTTATTCGGATTTTTTTCTGGTTACAGTTGAGAGAGAAAGCTTTCACTGTAACCTCAGTGTACCTGGCCTCTCAGCATGCACCTTTTACTTAGAGGCCCACCTTTTCCCCTTCTGCCCTGGGCCGTGCTCTGCAGCCTGCACAGCTCTCATCCTAGCTTCAACCAGCCTCCTAGGTTGGATCCCTTTCTTTCTACTTTATTCGTTTTTCTTCCTTGTTTTGCTGGAACACACTGTCAATGAACTTCTTAAGAAAGAGTGCCTCAGAGGTAAACTTTGAGTCCATTCATGTCTAAACATGTATTTATTCTGTCTTTATACTGAAATGAGAGTCTAGCCGGATAGAGAATTCCAGATTCAAAGTCATCTTCTCTCAGAAGTGTGCAGCCATTGCTCATTATCTTTGGCATCTAATGTTGTAAATGAGAGGTCAGATGCCAGTCTTATTTTCATTCCTTTGTCTGTGAACTTTCTTATTCCCTAGAAATCCTTAGCATCTTTTCTTTATCCTTAGTGTTGCAATATTTCAGGTCAAGTGTATTAGCAATTAGGTTGATTTTGGTTGCAAGTCCCAGGACACCAACTCAAAGCTGCTTAATGGTTAAAAATTTACTGGCTCACACAAACACATGAAAGGATGCTCAACATCACTAATCATTAGAGAAATGCAAATCAAAACTACAGTGAGGTATCACCTCACACTGGTCAGAATGGCCATCATCAAAAAATCTACAAACAATAAATGCTGGAGAGGGTGTGGAGAAAAGGGAACCCTCCTGCACTGTTGGTGGGAATGTGAATTGGTACAGCCACTGTGGAGAGCAGTATGGAGGTTTCTTAAAAAACTAAAAATAAAACTACCATATGACCCAGCAGTCCCACTACTGGGCATATACCCTGAGAAAACCATAATTCAAAAAGAGTCATGTACCACAATGTTCATTGCAGCACTGTTTACAAAAACCAGGACATGGAAGCAACCTAAGTGTCCATCAACAGATGAATGGATAAAGAAGATGTGGCACATATATACCATGGAATATTACTCAGCCATAAAAAGAAGCGAAATTGAGTTATTTGGAGTGAGGTGGATGGACCTAGAGTCATACAGAGTGAAGTAAGTCAGAAAGAGAAAAACAAATACCGTATGCTAACACGTATGTTTGGAATCTAAAAATAAACAAAAGAAAATGGTTCTGATGAACCTAGGGACAGGACAGGAATAAAGACACATAGAGAATGACTTGAGGACATGGGGAGGGGGAAGGGTAAGCTGGGATGATGTGAGAGAGTGGCATGGACATATATACACTACCAAATGTAAAATAGATAGCTAGTGGGAAGCAGCTGCATAGCACAGGGAGATCAGCTCAGTGCTTGGTGACCACCTAGAGGGATGGGATAGGGAGGGTGGGAGGGAGATGCAAGAGGGAAGAGAGATGGGGACATAGGTATACGTATAACTGATTCACTTTGTTATACAGCAGAAACTAACACAACATTGTAAAGCAATTATACTCCAATAAAGATGTTAAAAAAAATTTACCGGCTCACATAATTGAGATGCCTGGTTAGGATTGACTTTAGGAGCAGTTGAATAAGGGCTCTGGCTCTATTTCTCTGTGATTCTCTTGGTTTAGGCACCTGGGTAGGTCTCAAAACAATCCTGATAGAACAGAAAACAAGGAAGCAAGGCAGAGGTTAATGAGCAACCAGCGCAGTCAGACCCTGGCATCAGAGAAGGCTCACCAAAGGAGACCTTTTATTTTTAGATTTTAATTGGGGTAAAATACACATAATATAAAATTTATCATCTTAACCATTTCTAAGTATACAGTTCAGTAGTGTTAAGTACAGTCACACTGTTACACAACCATATCCCAAACTGTAACATCTTGCAAAACCGAAACTGCACAACTCCCCATTCCCTCCTCCATCCAGCCCCTGGCAAACACCATTCTATTCCCCATTGCTATAAGTTTGACTGCTCTAAGTACCTCATGTAAATGGAATCATACAGTATTTGTCTTTTTCTGATGCTTGTTTCAGTTAGCAGTGTCCTCAAGTTTCACACATACTGAAGCATGTTTTAGAATTTCCTTTTTGAAGGGCAAATAATAGTCCATTGTATGTAAATACCACATATTGCTTATCTCTTTATCCATCAGTGAACCCTTGGTTTGCTTCCACATTTTAGCTACTGTGAATATTGCTGCCCTGAACGTGGGTGTACAAACATCCCTTTTTTTTTTAAAGGGCTTCAAATGCTTGGCTTATTTATTTGTTTATTTATTTATTTATTTTGGGCTGTATTGTATCTTCGTTTCTGTGCGAGGGCTTTCTCTAGTTGCGGCAAGCGGGGGCCACTCACTATCGCGGCCTCTCTCGTTGCGGAGCACAAGCTCCAGACGCGCAGGCTCAGTAGTTGTGGCGCACGGGCCTAGTTGCTCCGCAGCGTGTGGGATCTTCCCAGACCAGAGCTTGTACCCGTATGCCCTGCATTAGCAGGTGGATTCTCAACCACTGCACCACCAGGGAAGCCCCCAAACATCCCTTTGAGACTTTGCCTCCAATACTTTTGGGTATATACCCAGAAGTGGAATTGATGAATCATATAGAAATTATATTTTTAATTTTTTGAGGAACCCCCATACGGTTTTCCACAGTAGCTGCACCATTGTACATTCCTACCAGTAGTGCACAAGGGTTCCAGTTTCTCCACATCCTCATCAACACTTGTTGCTTTCTGTATTTTTGATAGTAGCCACGCAAATGGGTATGAGGTAGAATCTTATTGTGGTTTTGATTTGCATTCCCTAATGGTTAGTGATGTTGAGCATCTTTTCATGAGCTTGTTGGCCATTTGTATATCTTTGGAGAAATGTATATTCAAGTCCTTTTTTAATAGGGTTATTTGTTTCTGTTGTTGTTAAGGAGACCTTTTATGTTGCCCTAATATATGCTGAGTGCTAGGGGAGCAAAGTTAAATAGGTACAAATGGGTAGAAAGGGCATTCTAGGCAGAGGGGCCAGCAGGAGCAAAGGCAGAGATGACGGTGCGGATGTGTTGAGGCTTCCTCAAGTCACCAGGCTGTGTTGGGCCAAGGGCACAGACAGGCAGGCAGCTGGCACTGAAGCAGGAAAGACACAGCTCTCCCTGCCTGTGGAGAGGTGGAGCGAGGTGCATGTCCCCCCGGCGAGCCATCAAATATGCAAAGACGGTCCCACCAGATACAGAGCTGCCCTCAGAGAGGTCCCTGCGGGGACATGGGGACAGTGAATGCAGTTGAGACAGGTCTGTTAAGAGGCTCAGGAGGCAGTTTTCCCCCGAGATTAGGTTCTGAGGGCCCAGTGTCAACGAAAAATCATGTTTGTTCAAAATAGTCCCTGGAAAATTCCCAGTACAGTGGCCACATTGGGGTCTAATATACCACCCCTCCCTGGGTCCCACCCGGCAGGATGCCCTCAAGCACAGGCGCAGTGCCTCTCTCCAGCTTGCAACCCAGATGGAGTGGGTGCTTTGACTTTAGGGACCATGACGTGCAGAAGGTCCCTGTCTTCTCACATTGGGGTCACACTTGGCCTGCAGAATTGCACGCACTGTGAGGCACAGCCAGAACCAAGGCCTCCTGCGGTATATCTGTTTAGACGCTTCGAGCCACAAGTAACCGAATACCTGACCAGCAGTAGCTGTAGCAGTAAAGGTATTTTAGCAGCTCAGTGATAAAATCTAGAGACAGGCAATACTAGAGTAAATCAGTGACTTGATGAGACCACACCTCTGGGTGGTCCTTCACCTCTGCAGCTCTCTAGCGCTTCCCTTTGTGGTGACAGGGGGCCGTGGCAACCCCAGTGGCACATCTTACACCGCAGTGTCCAGGGCGGGGAGGGGCAGAGAAAGGGCCTCCCCGTCGCTGCTCTTTCAGCGGGTAGGAACGTCTTTCCCAGAGGCCTCCAGGGTCCGCCTGTTAAATATCATTGGCTGGGACTGAGTCACATGCCCACACCCGACCAATCACAGCAAAGGGGACAGACTGCCATGGCGGACGTGGTGCCGTGATTCCTGTGTGGATAGGTCCCCCTTGTCCCTGAACAAAACCGGGCTTGATAACAAGGAGAAGAGGACAATCACTATGCCGCGGGAAGGACCAGCAGAACCTCTGCCACATCACACTCCCTCTGGAACATCTGCTCATGGAAGACAGTGAGCTTAAGTCGTTTCATTTTGGCTACGTTTTCTCTTACACTTAAGTTACTATTTTGTTGATCTAGCGAGGCCAGCACATGCAGGAGAATTCACACGAGCCAGAGGCTGGTGGATGAAGCTTCCCTGTCTTAATTTTGGAGCTGATACCTCCAGGTGTCTATGTGTGGCTTTACCCCAGTCTCTGGGCATAAGGTGCTCTTGCTCTGTAATGCTTATGGCCTGACTGGATTCTAGCTCTACCCATTGACCTTGAGGCCCCGGGATCTGCCCGTTCCCCTGGAGCCAGGATCCTCCTTGCCTGGGCCTCTGGGCAGCCTCTCTGCTCCAACTCCCAGGAACCCTGTGCTCGTGCATGCACACTCATGGATTACCATGTATCACAATGTCCTGTAAAAAATGCCAGCAACCAATGGCTACCAGATAAATACATTTGGTTCTTCAGCAATCATAGGAGCAAATTAACGTCTTTGCTGGTTTTTTAATTCATGCATAGTAAAGAAAGTCACCAATTCCTGACTTCGTGGGAGGGAACCTGGTGCAGGTCAGCTGGAGTGTTGTGTATGACCTACTGGTAGATATGTTGGGCCTCTTTGATTCTCCCAGCCCAGACCCAAATCGGCTGGAACACTGGCTTCATTAAATCCTTGATTCTGTGCATGTAGAGCTCATGCCCTGAGATAAATAGTGGCCTCGTTTGGCCTGCTCTGGCAGGAACAGGTTGAATCTGTCATGGACAGTGGTGTCTTTACACAGGGTTGGCACACATGAATCCTGCTTGCTAACTTTGTAATGGAAGGCTTCCTCCTCTTCTCAAAAGCCACGTAGGAGATGTAGTCCTAATGTGTCTCTTTTGTTCATGTTCATGGCACCCCCGTGGATGGATGTTGGGATATCCTCGTTTTAAAGAGAATTGGAGGGCTTGTTCAAAGTCATAAAGCTTGGAACAAAAAGCCAAGCATTTTCCATTCCAGGTACAAGCACAGGCAGCCTCAGTTCAAGGCCAGAAGAAGTGCCCCACGGGCTTCACTGTTTGAGTGTCCTTGTACGCATGAGAGATGTTGGCCTGTGCGTGAGCTTCGGTGGGGACGTGGGCAGGGCCTGAGCTGCCTGTCCTGCTAATGGCTTCTGAAGCAGTAACTGAGGGAAGAAACAAGGTTTGTCTGTTAAAGACTCCTAGAGACTGCAGTCGGTCCTGTGAACTGCCCAGCATTTAGGCCTCATCTCTGGCCAACACAAAAGTGATTATGCATACCATTAAATATATGTTGGATGAACTTGGTTAAAATTTTTAATTAATTACCACCCCAAACCTGGCTCAGGTTTGATCTGACTTCATAGATCACTGCACAGATTTGCAGTTTTCTGCTCATGACCATCTCATTCTGCTTATAACTCAATAAAGAAGGGAAGATGGGCTGCTTGGCTTATAATTTCTGGAGGAAATTATATTACCTGAGATGGGAAAGGATTGCTCTGGACCTGGTTATGTTGTGCCCAGTGAAATTCTCAAGTGAACACGTATCTTTTAGCAGTAAGGCTTGCCCGCATCTCCCCTCCTGTGGTTCACTGGGCCTCCACTGGCCTGACCTGCCTTCATGGAGGGCCCAGCCAGCTCCTCCTCTTTATAGGTATTTCGGGAGCTCCCTGTCTCATCCTGATGCCTGGGGGAACTTGACAGCAGTAGCAACTTGTTTTCTTTTTTAGTGAATGAATGAACAGGCAAGGTAAACAAGGTTGCCTTCTTTGGTAGAATTTTTGCATTTGATTTTTAAGGCTGGTCCTCAAGTTCAATGCAAGGGGACTTGGGGTAGAATAGAAAGCAGTTTGATGGAGCAGACACAGGGAGGGGTTGGGAGGTCAGTGATGAGGCTGGTGAAACAGGTCATGACCAGGTTATAAGGGCCTATGGATGTCACGCTAAGGAGTTCCAACATATCCAGAATGTGGGGGGTCGGCAGGGGATTAAGCATGTTAAAAGGTCCCTTGGGCAACTGAGCCGAAGATGGATCAGAGGTGAGACTGGAGACAGGAGACCAGGTTAAGAGTGCACTCAGGTCCAACTGAGAAATAATGAGCCCCAATCCAAGACAGCGACTGTGGAATTTGAGAGAGGGCTGGATCGTAAAGATGTTACAGAGGTAGAACTGACAGGCTGTCAAGACCAGGGAGGGGAAGAGCCCACATTGCTGCCAGTTCTGTGGTTTGGGCCCTAGAAGGGCCCTGGTGCCATCCCCTGCCATCATTATGTACAGTTCTGCATTTTGCTGACAAATAGGGAGGCCCCTAGGGCTGTAGAGGGTGTGGGACTGCTTTCCCAACACGAACTGTGGCTCTCGCCCCTTGCTGGACTGGAGCGGGACCCTGGTTATGCACCCTGGACAAGGCATGGGGACGGAGACGCAGAGAGGACAGAGGCGTCAGATGATGCCTTTGAGGGGCAATCAGGAATCAGGATCCTGGACGGGGCCCAGCCAAGGCAGCAGACACGATTCACGGGGTGAGAACAATATTCGAGTCCGGAAGAGAGCTGACACCCCACATGGAGGGACAGGAGTCTGCATGGGGTAAAATAAAGCAAACTGGAGACTAGGAAGAATTGGTTGTTGGAAGCACGGGGGAAGGGGGTGGGTGGGAGGGTGGACAAAGCTGGGGCTCTGCTATTCTGGTTTGAGGGATGTTTCCTCCTCAGTTGCTTCTTCCTGCTTCAGCCTAGACCGTGCCCTGAAGTGCCCGGTGCTCCCTGGCTCTCATTTTGATCTACTTTTCACTTGTACCTTGTCCCCCAATGAATGAGGTGAATATTACTTATTTGCCTTCCACTCTGCCTTAGAACCCCTGGGATCCCTGCCCTTAGGGATTTACAGCCTGCTAGGCTAGAAAAGTGTGGGGACTCAACCATATAGACAGAGTGTCACCTTGAAGAGGTCAGAGGAGGGAACACTGACTTCCAGGTGGGCTACCAGGAGGAACTCTGTGGGAGGGTTGGTCTGGAAGAGATTCTAGCTCTAGGAAGTGGCAATAAACAGAGATCTCAGAAGCAGAAAGACTCAGAAGACACGTCAGAGCATGGCAGGTGGTCCCAGCTTGGTGAGGAGATGGAGCACACGTAGGGAACAGAGAGGGCAGTCAGGAGACAATTAGGAGACGTAGAATGAGGCCAGAATCTCCAGAGTTCTGACGCCAGATGATGGGCATGACCTAGCACATAAATGCCAATGGAGAACAAGTTACCGAAGACTTTATCACTGGCTTGGCATAAAGGCCCAGGTGTTATACAGTGCTTGGTGCATAGTAAACACTCAATAGTCGATCACATTCATCTGAGTGATTGAACCCAAACTTTAGAACTAGTTAATCTGCTCAGCATATTTAGAAAAGATTGGATTGAGGCCAAATTGGTGGTGGGGAGGTGATTCCAGAGTTTCTCTCACCAAGTGTGGACGCCCACACTGGGGGCAGGGGTGGGACTGTCCAGTCCACATCAACTGCCCCGCTCTGGGAATAGCATTGTACACTGGTGTGAGCCCCAGTGACCATGTCTGTACCACAGGACCCCATCCAGGCTGGGACCGTGACACTGCCCTGTCCCCTGTCCACCCTGAGATCTCATGTTCAGCTCTTCCTTTATTCTGTGTGATGGCCTTGTGGCCTTCTGATCATTCCATGCTCCTTCACTGCTTTGCCTTTGGTGGGGAGGGGAACTAAGATAACCAGAGCTTCCTTCTCTTGTTTGCATTTTCCCTAATTGATACAAGAAAGTAATGAAATCCTATAGTAGGGCAGGTCTCGGTCGTGATGGAAGGTGACCTTATGCAGACAACATTGGACACACTCGGAGGCTAGTTGTATTGAGGGGACATGAGGAAGGATGGGGAGGTGTCATAGCTAACTGTCAGGTTTTGATCATGGGTGACTGGAAACACAGATAAGGGGTACAGGCAGCCAGAAGCAGGTATGGGAGGTGATGAATTCTGTTTTGGACACACGGAAAAGTTAGAGGTTCTGGAGAACGTCTTATGGGCCAGGCACTATTCTGAGTACCCTACATGGTCAACAGCAATTATCTTCATGACAACCTGAGGAGGTATGTGTAATTATCTCCATTTTCTGTATGGGTCACTGAGGCTCAGAATGGTTAATTAACTGATAACTGCAGGGCTATTCACCAACTATTTCTGGCTCTCTAACTTTGGGACACAGAGTCAGATTGTATTTTCTAACTTGTTGAACTTGCGTGCTGTTGTTGGAAGTGACATGTGCCCATTTGAGGCCAAGTGACCTTCCAGAGCCGCCTTTTTCTCTGCTAGAGTGATTGACTATATTCCAGGTAGTGACTCCTCCATCGACTTGAGTCCTGGATTGAGGGACAAAGATGAGGCAGGACAGAGCCCCCAGTGGGCATGGACTGGGCATGTACAGGAACATGAAATACACCTTCATTGGTTTAAGCTACTGAGATTTGGGGGTTGTTTGTTAATGCGCCTCACCTGGCCTCTGCTGACGGATACACTCAAGGTCATGCCATTAGGAAGTGCTTGTTGGTTTTGAATCCACGTCTATCTGGCTTGTTATCAAGCCAGTGTGTGGCCACCCATGGACCTGTAGGGGCGCATAAGCAAGATCAGGACTAGAACAATAGATTTGGGTGTCGTCTCTACTCATGGGTTAGGGGGTGGAGAGGAAGAGATGTGTTAGTCTGTGGACTTTGGCATAAGGCTCATCTCTCTCCCTCATGTTCTTTCTATCCCGAGGGTTTGTGGCTGGCTTCACATGCCTGCTAAGTAGGACATCACTGCTGCCTGCCGGGTCTGGTGGTTCAGAGACGTTGGCTTGAGTTCGTCAACAGCTGCACACTTATAACATCACTAAAAACTTCATAAACTCTGAAGCCTGGAAATAGCCCAAGTGGTTTGAGGTTTTGCTCACTTGTAAACGTTTGAGTATTGTGTCCACAAATTGCAAATTGAATAACTCAATTTTGAGGCACAGCTGTTATTTGGAAAAGACCCATCTAGGAGTGCAAACTCCTTGCAGAATGATTGTGCTTCATTTTTGTCAAGTATCAGAAGACCATTAAACTGCCAAGCCATATGGCAAATGCCCACTCGAAGCAGAGTGCAACAGCACACCATAATGAATCTGTCTTGGGGGTAAGGAGATAGGACAGAGTCTGGCTTTTGTGATCTACAGAAAAGCAGATTCATTGCTGCACATTTCAGCCTTCTAGAGTCCTAAGTAAGGATTTTTCCTCCCATGAAAAATTCATAGAAAAAAATTAAGTGATGGTAAAATTTTTTTTTCTTAGATGTATTTTCCCTTTCAAACAATATCTGTTTGAGTTTCTGGATATAAATTAGGTTTAACTGGAGCAATAGGAACTTCTAAAAGTTTATACACTTTTCATTCCTTTAGATCCAAATTCAATAAACATTCATTAGGTATCAGTTTGAATTAGGTTTAGCTGCATATAACAGAAAATAGAAAATAATAGTGGCTTAGGAGGTTATTTCTCTACCCAGTAAAAAAAAAAAAAACCCTGGAGGTCGGCAGTCCAGGTCCTGAGGGTCCTGACTTTCTCTTGGCTTATTCTCTGCCAGACCTAGAGTTGATCCTTATCCTCAGGGTCCAATCTAGCTGCCACACCCCAGCCATCACATTCTAGACAGGAGGAGGGGAAAAGAGGAGAAAGGCATGCTTTTCCCTTTTAAAAAGAGTTACTAACACATATATATGGAATTTAAGAAGAAAAAAATGTCATGAAGAACCTAGGGGTAAAACAGGAATAAAGACACAGACCTACTTGAGAATGGACTTGAGCATATGGGGAGGGGGAAGGGTAAGCTGTGACAAAGCGAGAGAGAGGCATGGACATATATACACTACCAAACGTAAAATAGAGAGCTAGTGGGAAGCAGCCGCATAGCACAGGGAGATCAGCTCGGTGCTTTGTGACCGCCTGGAGGGGTGGGATGGGGAGGGTGGGAGGGAGGGAGACGCAAGAGGGAAGGGATATGGGAACAGATGTATATGTATGACTGATTCGCTCTGTTATAAAGCAGAAACTAACACACCATTGTGAAGCAATTATACTCCAATAAAGTTGTAAAAAAAACCAAAAGAGTTACTGGAAGTCCCACCCAACACTTCTATTCATAGATCACTGGCCAGGCCTTAGTCACGGGGCTTCACCCTGCTGAACAGGAGACTGGAAATGTAGCAGCATGCCCAGCCAGGAGAGTGGAATGCTGGGAGCTCACCAGCAGACTCTGCCCTACCTGATGTCCTCGATATCCGTTCTTCCTGAAAGATTGGGAGGAAGGGGCCAGATTTCCTTTATCCCTGTACCTCCAAGGCACTAGCACAATAGCTGGCATGTGATCTGCTACTCTGCAGTCCTCAGAGCAGACCCCAGGCACCTCTTCTCACCTTCCACCTCCTCTTATATCTTCTTTGTTTAAAGTTGGCAAGTTGGGCTTCCCTGGTGGCGCAGTGGTTGAGAGTCCGCCTGCCAATGCAGGGGACACGGGTTCGTGCCCCGGTCTGGGAAGATCCCACATGCTGCAGAGCGGCTGGGCCCATGAGCCATGGCCACTGAGCCTGCGCGTCCGGAGCCTGTGCTCCGCAGTGGGAGAGGCCACAACAGTGAGAGGCCCGCGTACCACAAAAAAAAAAAAAAAAAAAAAAAAAAAAAAAAAAAAAAAAGATGTTATTCTAAAGTTGGCAAGTTGGTTGCGATTTGGGGCATGTTTCTTCTTCATTTTCAGATGTTTTTCCTACCTGAATGACATTAAACTATTCATTCCTCTGTTTCTCAATATCAACTCTTAACTCAATTCCAGGGATAAGTGATGCTTTGAGTTGATTGTTATGGTTGGAGCTAGACAGAAACCACAGCAGTGGTATGTGGGAGTGGCCTTTTTTGGGAGCATTCTTCTCTGGTGACAACTCAAGCTGGTCTGACTGAGCTGCTGCTTGCCAGGCGGGGGATGCTGACATGTTCCTAAAGCCTGCCAGGTTTTGATCAGTGGGTGACTACAAAATGGTAGGCTCTTTTTCAAACAAGGTGAATAGGTATGTGGAAGCAGATGTGGGGATAACGAATTCTGTTTTCAGTATAATGAAAGAGGAAGGAGCTAATATTTCTGGAGAACCCCCTATGAGCCAGGTACTGTGCTAAGCAGATCAACTCTGATAACCCTCAAGACAGCCCTCGAAGGTATGTGTAATCATCTCCATTTTCCGTGTGACTGAGGCTCGGAGAAGTTGGTTATACTCTACCAGAACACAAGCACCAACCCTTCCCTTCCAGGCGCGTTGAAAGAATCAGCGCCAATGTGTATAAGGTTTTCTGCCCAGTGCCTAGCCTGTCACTCAGTAAACCCAGTGGCTGTTACTCACTTCCTCCCTCCTATGACAGTCGAAATCAGTCCCAACTCCTGAGTGTGGGATTGCAAGAGAGCTCGTTCCATTCCTTGGGCTCCTCCAAATCTTTTGAAAGTTCTCAGAACTGAAGAGCCAGGCTGCCTGCTTTCCTGCGACTCTCATAATTAGGATGAGTGCTTAATTGGCATGTTTGTTTCCTCCAAGGGGTGGCTGGCAGAGGATCCTCACACGACAGAGGAGGCTGGCTCTGCTTTTGTTCTTAGCAGCACCGTGTGCCCATAGCAACAGCAAATGAATCCGGCAAAGTTGAAAAGAAAAAGTGCCCGGAGTTTACATGAAGGTTGATTGCCCCGGAGAAGTTGCTACTCTTGTGCAGATGGAAGTGATCTCCCCGGGTCCTGAGAAATGTGCTCGGCAACCCCACAAATCCAAACCGTGCCTCTTGTTTTCTTTAAGACAAGGAGTCCGGTCAAGAGGTCTATGTAATGAAAGATGTTTGTAGAATCCATTTCCATTCTGCCCAAATCCATCTGCTTTATGTCTATAATAAACGGATAGTTTTCGGCCACTTTCCCGGGCCAGGTTCCGTTAGAGACACTCACCCCAGGGAAAGGTAAACCGCCTCCCAACTGATGAGCATTAGCTCATTATGTCCGCAGTGATGGCACTTAACCTTCCCAGCTCGCCTTTCCTTTCTGTGTCTCTGCAACGGCCTGTGACAAATGGGCCGAGGGGCACACACTTAGAATTTAGTACGTGTGGGGCACTGGCCAGCATCACATTACCCGGTGACTGAGGAGAAATGTAGGCAGCAGGAAAGGCCATCCTATGGGAAGCTGGGGACTGCCTGACCTTTGCCAGGCAGAGGGGTCCCGGGGGTAGCCATCCTGGGGCTTGCTTCCTGACACACCGTCCTGGGAACACTCGAGAGCTCTTAAAATCCTTCAGAGGTTCCTCATTGCCTATAGGATGAAATCTAGACTCCCCCTTGGGGGACTGCATGATCCTTGCAGCCTCTGCATCCCCGTCCTGGGCCACCCACTCATCGGCTTACACCACACACAGCCACATCTACGTGCTGTTAGTCCATCGCCCACCTTAAGTGGTGGTTTCTGAACCTTTGCAATGCTGGTCCCTGTGCCCGACACACCTTTCCATATGCTCCTTATCAGCTCAATCCCTGTGCCCTATCCTGCCCCAGGCTGAAGGTCACTTCAGAGCGCCTGCCCCAAATAGGTGAGTGTATGAGTTCCTTATGGCTGCTGTAACAAATCGCCACAAAGTATTGGCTTAAAATGACACAGTTTTATTTTCTTATGATTCTGGAGGTCAGGAGTCTGAAATCAAGGTGTCAACAGGGCTGCCCTCCTTCTGGAGGCTCTAGGGGCGAATCTGTTTCCTTGCTGATTCCTCCCGCCCTGCTGGGTCCTGGCCCTCCCTCCATCTTCAAAGCCGGCAGCAGAGCATCTTCCTGCCTTCTGATCGCTGCTTTGGCCCTTATGTCTTCCTCTAGTGACCCTCCTGCTCACTCTTATTAGTACCCTAATCATGTTAAAACTGGCCCACCCGGATAATCCAGGATAACCTCTGCATTTCTGATCCTTAATTTAATCGCACCTTCAAAGTCCCTTCACCTGGCAGAGCCACAGCTGATGACCTCCAGGGTGTAGGAATGACCTTGGTGTCAGTGTGGAGGAGGCTGGTATATCCCTATTGATGGGCTCCTGGCATCAAAGATGGCACAGCAAGGCAGGAATATGTTGTTTGCTTTCAGTCTGAGTTGGGTGGAGTGGGGTCTTGGGGAGGGGCCTTAGGTGCCCCTGGGAAGCTGGAAAGGTCAGTTTATATCCCCAGAAGGCCCAATCCATTGACTGCTTGGAACAGAAACAAAGAGAGGAGGTCCCCATCTGAAAAGGAGGATGCTTGGTCAGGGAGACTCCCTCATTCTCTCCTTTGTGCCACACGCATTCCTGAGTACCTGTGTGCCAGGCACCCTGCAGGAGTTGAGGGACCTAGATGAATAAGAGACCTCCCTGGAGGAGTTCACCTTCTACTTGGGGGAAGAGAGACGCGGAAACAAGGCAGTGGCAGGTCTGTGGTCCATGAAAGAAGAAAGTGATAAAGTAACAGGTACAGTTAGCATGATGGGGGTGTGGGGAGGCATTGGCCTCCAAGGAGAACACCTTGAAGGCAGGGGCAAGGAGGGCATTCGTTTCAGGTGGTCGGAAGAGCATTTACACCAGCAGGAGAAAGGAGCTGCGTGTTGTATTTGAGGAACTGGATGAAATGCTATCGGGATGACTGTGAAGTGGGAGGCGGTAAACTGGGGAGGGGGCGGGGTCCGGAGGTGGAATCTGTTTGCCTTGCCTCCAGTTTAATGATACATTCCAAGAAGACCCTATGCCACCTTCTCAACTTGTTAAATCCCTCAGCTGAAATTGCTGTTCACTCGGTGGACCTCTATTAAATGCTTACTGGTGAGAAGCCTTTCCCAGTAGCACAAGTCCCTCACGCTTGCTTCATCTCGCTAGATACTATGACATGATAGGGCAGATGAGTCACTTTTATGGCATGCATCCGACCTTTGAGACGCGCTCAAATCGGAGCCTGGTGTATTCTCTGCTGAACCCCCAGAGGGAGTCCATTTCAGCCCTATCATTGTATTTCTCTGGGTTTGGGCTTGGGAGGGTGTTTAGTTGAAGCACGTTGGCGTAAACAGATGACGCAGGAGCACTGACCTCGTTCCTGAGCCTGGGAATGTGCACCCACTGCGACCTGCAGCCTGAGGTGCGGCTCAGACAGAGTCAGTCACTGTCAGAGCAGCGTGGCTCAGTGTGACCACGCAAGGAAAGAAAAGACAGACACACACTTCCTATATATCATTTGTTCTCCTTCCCATCGTTGCACTGCATTGCATTGATACCACCATTCAAACTAATGTTCTAATTTAGAGTTTTGGGGAACTTTGGAGAAAATGGATCAAAACCCAGGTTACCTGAGATGCTGCAGTTCCATGTTTGAAGGGCTCTAAAAAAAAAATGATATTTTGTCAGATCGAAGTAGAATTTTGAAAGGCTTCCTAACAGTTGTAGAAAACAGCCAGCCTCTTCAGATACACTCATTTCAAGGCTGCTCTTGTGAGTAGCTCAGCACACACTGCAAATACTATCTCATTAAAGATCCGCCCTCCCCAGGAAGAAGCCAGGGCCAGCAGCTGGCATGCAGTCTGCTTTCTTCTCACGCAGCAGGGGGTGTCCCTGCTGCGTCAAAGTGGGAAGAAACCACAGCCCACCTATGTTGAGAGTTTTTTATCCTCACACCACCATAGCTCAGAACGCTGCCAGAACAACTTCTCTATGTACCCAAGGAGGTGCTTAAGCCTTCCCAGTACCAGGAGGCAGGTCCACTCCCAGCTGGCCGGTGCCCTTTCAGTCTCCACCCAGCCCTCCTCTGGGCCCACCCTCTTGTCTCCTTACTCTGTAGCTTTCAGCACCTGGGTGAGGTTAAAGTAAAGCAGAAAACAGCCTGGGCTCCAGGGCAGGTTGGCTGATAGGGCTCTCCTGCCACTGAGGCACTGCCTCCTGGAATATTCATGAAGGGCTTCACTGGAGTTAGGCCTTGGTTTGACTCCTAGTTCTACCTCTTACTGGCTGTGTGACCTAGGGCAAGTGATAGTCCCTCTCTGAGCCTCAGTTTCCTCATATGCAAGATGAGGATAATATTACTTACACTGATAGGGTTGTTGTGAGGATAAATGAACTATGTATGGAGAGTGTCTGGGCCTGACCCTCTCAAAAAATGCTTGGGCCCCAGATAAAGACAATGAGTGAAATCAGAAAAGACCTGTAGATTAGATTATAGTCCTGGAGCAATGTTAATTTTCTGATTTTAATCGTTCTGCAGTTATATAAGAAAATGTCTTTGCTCTTAGAAAACACATACTGAAGTATTTAAAGAGGTGTTATGTCTCCAACTTATTCTCAAACATTTCAGAAAAAAATTATAGGTATTTACAGATATGTGTGTATATATGGAGAGGGAGAATGAATGTAGCAAATGTGGTAAAATGTTAACATTTTGGGGGACTCTGTGTAAAGGGTATATAGGAATTCTTTGTACAAATTTTGCAACTTTTTTTGTAAGTCTGAAATTATTTTAAAATAAGTTTTTAAAAAGTTCCAGTCTGCTCTGAGGCCTGTGACTTCTATTTGGACTATCAGAGATGACATTTGGGGCATCTCACATATGCCTTTTGACCCTAAGGTGATCCATCAGAGCACAGGGAGGATGTAGAGGTTATGGGCAAACCATGGTCTTTGGGTCAGGCTGCCTGGCTTCCAGTCCTGGCCTCGCAGCTTCTAAGGTCCCTGAGCTGTATAAGTAACTACTCAGGATTCAGTTGAAAGCACTTGGTACGATAAGAGCGGTACCTTGGTGTGCTGCTTGGCACAGGGCCTGGCCCATGGTGAACCTCCTGTACATGTTGTTATTGTTATTCTTGCCCCCTCAGTCATCCTACAAGTGAGAAGTAATGGCCTGGGTGTGGCTTAGAGACACTAATCTTGACCCTTGTCTTGGTGCCCGCTCCCTGACGTGAGTTTTTGTCCCAATGAAGGCAGGGTGGCTGCGGCGGCGAGTGTGAATGTGCCTGACAAGATGAAGAGCCGAATCCCCGTGGTGCTCCTGGCCTGTGGCTCCTTCAACCCCATCACCAACATGCACCTGCGCTTGTTTGAGGTGGCCAGAGACCACCTTCACCAGACAGGTCAGTCACAGGGCCCAGGCCCAATGGAAGAACTGGTGGGTTGGGCCTCTTGGGGCTTTGCTGGCTGCTGTCATCATCCCCATTATGAAAACTGTTCAGTTTATTCATTCACAGCATAACTGGTGACATACATTTCCTCCATCATATTCAGAGGGCTAACACCCCTTAGCCGTGTGACATGTGTACAAGTCATATCCCTGGCCATAGACTTGAAATGCTTCTCAGGACCCACTACCTCCCTGTCCACTTCACATTGACCGTTAATGCTAAAAAGACAACTGGGCACGTTATAGAGCCTGTGTCTCAATCAGGACATCCTTCCTGGGGCTCCAGGAAGCATTTACCCACACAGCCAGATGAATAGGTAGCATGTACCTTTGAGAACTCCTGCTACTCTTCAGTGGGTAAACAAATGTTCTATAATGGGGATTTTGACACGTTCTCCTTTGAGAGAATAGATCTTAGACAATTACAAATTAACAGACTTGTATATAGGGCATTTCTAATACAGATGGCATGGCTTTGCCAGAAATATTTAATCAGCTGGAAATATTTAATCTCGAAGTGTTCCATCTCCTTGACTTTCCATTTCATTATTAAGAGAGTAAATTGGCATTTGTAATCTGCATGATTATTTCTAAAGAATATAAGTCATTTATTTGTTGATGTCAGATACATATGAAAGTTTTATTCATTACGTATTTATGTATATCTTATGTATTCATATATGTATTTTGTATTTTTGCATTGCTCAAAAATGTTTGCTGTTTTTAAACCAAAATCAATTTCTATTTACTTTTAACATAGAAAAAAATATTTGAGTAACATGTAAATCATTTCTTCAAAGAAATTACTTACAAATATTAATTTATTTTAAAGAAATGTCTTTGTTTACAAAACATTTTTTAATTTCTCAAAAACTGAAGTATTTATTTTTAGTAAATACATAGCTCTGACATAGGAATAAAAAATCCAAACAGTTAACTTAAAACTGGTCAGTGAGCATTAGTAAGCCATATACCAAAGAAGAAATATAAATGGACAGTACACTTGAGAAAAGCTGCTCAACATCACTAATAATCAATGAAAATGCAAATAAAAACATAAACACCCCAAGGTAATAAGCACCATGAGGGCAGCTACTGTGACTGCTTGAACACCACAGAATTGCCACCGTCTGTCACTAGGCTTCTGGCTGGTGCCCAATAACTATCCGTTGTGGTAGTAAATAGTTCTAGCCTATGAGATAGGCAAAGATTAAAGATTGTCAAAATTCAGTGCTGGCAGGATAGGGAGGGAAACAAACACTCATGTATTGGTAGTGATGGGAAATGATAAAACATTTTTGGAGGGCAACTTGGTTTTCCATAGAAAAAGAGAACTGAAGTCTATATACACATCCATAATGAGGAGAAAAATCAATCAATGGAAGTCAAACCAGAACTGAGGCAGATGTTAGAATTAGCAGACTAGGACATTAAAGATTACAATAGTTATGTGACATATGTTCAAAAATTAAGTAGAGACATGGAAAATATTAAAAGGACTCAAATATCTAGACATGAAAACTACAGTAGGTGAGATGAAAAATAAACTGGATAGGATTAACGACAGATTAGACACTGCAGAAGAAAAGGTTAGTGAACTTGAAGCTATAACAGTCTATCCAAACTGAAACAATCCAAAATGAAACATAAAGAGAAAAAAGAATTTTTAAAAATAAAGAATATTGGTGAGCTATGAGATAATTTAAATCATCTTAATATACTTGTAACTAAACTCCTAGAAGGAAAAAAAAAACAAAGAACAGAAAAAATATTTGAAGCAGTAACCACTGAATTGTTTTCAAATTTGATGAAAACAGATTTAATCAAGTAGCTCAACAAACCCCACGCGCAAGAAACATGAAGAAAACAATGCCAAGGTATATGATAATAAAGTTTCTCAAAACCAATAATAAAGAGAAAATCTTAAAGGCAGCTACAGAAGAACAAATAAAGAAGATAGCAGATTTCTTGTTTCTGAATTCAGCAAAAGGGAATTCAGTGGTACAGATCTTTAAAGTACTGAAAGAAAAAAACATGTCAATCTAGGATTCTATATCTGGCAAAAATATCTTTCAAAAACAAAGGCAAAGTAAAGACATTTGCAGATCTACAAAAGCTGAATGATTTCACCACCAGCAAACCTGCACCACAAGAAATACTAAAGTCCTTTAGGCAGAAGTAAGATGATACCAAATGGAAAAATGTATCTATACAAAGGAATACAGAGCATTGATAACCACATGGGCAATTGTATATGTTTTTTATTATTTAAATTTCTTTAAAAGATAATTGACCATTTAAACAAAAATGACAGTATATCGTGGGGTTTATAACATATGTAGAAGTAAAATATATGACGGCAGTATCAAAACCTGGGAGGGGAAAAATAGGAGAATACTACTGTAAGGTTCTTATGCTCTACATGGAGTGTTATAATATCACTTAAAGGTAGACTGTGATAAGTTAAAGATATATATTATAAACCCTAATGCAACCACTAAAATAAAAAAACAAACAGTTGTAACTCATAAGCTTTCAATGGAAATAAAATAGAATGAGAATATACTCAGTTAATCTAAGAAGGAAGAAAAAGGGGAATGGGGGACCAAAGAATAGATGGGACCAATAGAAAGCAAATAACAAAATGATAGACTTAAACCTAATCATATCAATAACCACTTTAAATATAAATAGTCTAACACATTCTGCTAAAAGGCAGGCATTGTCAGATTGGATAAAATAAGCAGGACCCAACGACAATTATTTGATGCCTACAAGAAACATACCAAATATAAAGACACAATTAGGTTCAAAGTAAATGAATAGACAACTATCCCATGCAAACACTAATTAAAAGAAAGCTGAAATAGCTCTAGTGTCAGAGAAAGGAGATTTCAGCGGTAAAAATATTAACAGGAATAAAGGAAGTCATTTCATAATTATAAAGAGGTCAATTCTTTGAGAGGAAATAATAATCCTAAACCTTTTTAAAATGTAATAATAGAATATCAAAATACATAAGAATAAAAACATATAGAGCAACAAGGAGAAATAGACAAATCCACAATTACAGTCTGATATTTTAAGTCTCTTCTCACTAATTGATAGAATAAATATGCAGAAAATTATTAAGGATATAGAAGACTTGAACAACACTATCAACCAATTCAACTTAGTTGACTTTCATAGAACACTTACCAAACATCAACAGAATACACTTTCCTTTCAAGGGCACAGAGAACATTTACCAAGATAGACTATATTCTGGGCCATAAAAGAAGCTTTGATAAATGTATAAGGCTTGAAATCCTACAAAATGTGTTCTCTGACCACAATGGAATTACATGAGAAATCAATAATAGAAAGATTTCTGGAAGATTCCCCAAATATCAAAATGGAATAACACACTTCTAAAAAACCCATGTGTCACAAAGGAAATCAAGATGGAAATGAGGAAATATTTTGAACTGAATGAAAATTAAAGTCGAATATATCAAAAATTTGGGGATGTCACTAAAGCAATACTTAGGGGGAATTGTAGCACTAACTAAACACTATATTAGAAAAAAAAGAAAGGTTTTAAGTCAACAACTTCAGCTATGTTAAGAAATTATGAATAGAGGAACAAATGAAACACAAAATAAGCATAAGAAAGGAAATAATGAAGAACAGAGCAGACATCAATTAAAGAGAAAACAGAAACACTTTACAGAAAATCAGTTGAACCAATAGTTGTTTCTTTGAGAAAATCAATAAAAGTTATAAACCTCTAGCCATACTAACAGGAAAATAAAGAGGAAAGACATAAATTACTATTATCAGGAATGAGAGAGGTGACATAACTATAGATTTTGAAAACTTATATAGAAAATATAAGGGAATATTATAAACAACTTTATGCCTACAAATTTGATCATTTTAAAAATTGGAATAGACAAATCCCTCAAAAGACACGCTACCAAAGCTCATTCAAAAATAGATTTTTTTTTATGAGAAGAAACAAGTAACCTAAATAGCTTTATACCAACAAAAGAGGTTTAATTTGTGATTTAAAAAACATCCCACAAAGGTTCCTGGGAAGATGGCAGAGTAGGAAGCCACAGGAATCTGTCTCCCCACCTAAACAATAATTGCGCCAACAGAATCTGTCTGATGTAACCATTTTGGAATACTGAAGTCTGTTGAAGATGGACTACATCCAGGGGAAGACATGGACAGATAAAGTGCAGTTAAGTTTAGTCAACTTCAGCTCTTAGCCCAGTAAGAGCTACCCCTCCCCCACCCCCAGCCACATGGCAGGCAGCTGTGCCCATGTTCCTGGAACAGCCTGCACACAGCTTGTGGAAGCCAGTGTGGGTGAAAGGGCCTCTGTCTTCCGAATACTGGGGATCTATGCTCTGATCTCTGGTTACTGCCTCTGATCACTGATGTGCAGACGAAGGTGGCCAGCCATTGTTGCATCTCCTCTCATTGTTGCAAGCCCCTCCCTCTCCTTCCAGGGGATTTAAACAATCAGCACGCTTTCCCCTCCCCTCCTTTTTCTCTTTTTCCCCTTTTGGGAGCCAGACATTAAAGACTAGGACATTCAAAATTAACTGCATATATGGGAAAAATTAGAAAGTGACCACACATGCCTAGGGAAAGTCTGAAAAAAGACTGAGAAGACTTTAACTTTATACTTTGGGCTGATCCTCAGCACAAAGACAGCCTACAACTGTCAAAAAACAATAAGTAATAACAGCAACCAAAAATATCAAACCCTGGGGAAGGAGAATAATCTGATTTCCAGAGTTACCACATCATTAGAGTCAAATGTTGTTTTCAACCAAAAAAATCAGAAGCCATATAAAGAAACAGGAATGTATGGCCCATTCAAAGGAAAAAAATAAATAAACAAAAATCACCCTTGAAAAAGACCTGATGGCAGATCTACTAGACAAAGACTTTAAAACAGCTGTCTTAAAGATACTCAGATAACTAAAGGAAGATGTGGAGAAAGTCAAGAAACCATCTATGAACGAAATGGAAATATCAATAAAGGGATAGAAAACCTAAAAAGAAACCAAAAAGGAATTCTGGAGATGAAAGATATAAGAATGGAAATGAAAAGTTCACTAGAGAGATTCAAAGGCATATTTGAGCAGGCAGAAAAAAAGAATTAGCAAATGTGAAGATAGGACAATGGCAATTATCAAGTCTGAGGAACAGATAGAAAAAAGATTAAAGAAAAGTGGACAGAGCCTAAGCGACCTATGGGACACCATAAGGTGGACGTTGTGAGAGTCCAAGAAGGAAAAGAGAAAGAAAGGGGCAGAGAGAATATTTGAAGAAATAATGGCTAAAACTTTCCAAATTTGATGAAAGATATAAATACAAACATCCAAGAAGCCCAACCAACTTCAAGTAAGATGAACTCAAAAGAGATCCACACTAAGACACATTATAATCAAACTTTCAAAAACCAAAGACAAAGATAATTCTTGAAAGCAGCAAGAGAAGCAAATCATCATGTACAAGGGATCCTCAATAAGATTTTCAGCAGATTTCTCATCAGAATCTTTGGAGGCCAGAAAGCAGTGTACTGTTATATTCTAAGGGCTGGAAGAAAGCTGTCAACTAAGAATCCCATATCTGGGAAATTCCCCAGTGATCCAGTGGTTAGGACTCTGCTCTTCCACTGCCAAGAATGTGGGTTCAATCCCTGTTCAGGGGGCTAAGATCCACAGGCTGCGCACCATGGCCAAAAAAAACCCCAAAAGGAATCCCATATCTTGCAAAACTATCCTTCAAAAGTGAGAGGAAAATTAAGACATTCCTGGATAAAAAATGCTGAGGGAATTTGTTACCACTACACCTGCAAGAAGTGCTCAGGGAGTCCTGCAGGTGAAATGAAGGGACCCAAGATGGTAACTCAAATTTGTATGGAGAAATAAAGATCTCAATAAAGGTAAATACATGGGAAATTGTAAAAGCTAGTAACAATGGTTTGTAACTGTAGTTTTTATTTTCTACACAATTTAAGAGATTAATACACTTAAAGGAAAAAAAAAACTTGGTCTAAAACAAGCTAGTATTATTGTAACTTTGGTTTGTAACTTCAAGTCTGGCTTTCTACATAATTTTAGAGATGAATTCATTTAAAAGAATTACTAGTTTGGGGCACACAACGTATGAAGATGTAATTTTGTGACATCAACAACCAAAAGGGCTGGGGACAGCATTAAAAGAGCAGAGATTTTGTAGGTCATTGAAGTTAAGCAGGTATAAATTCAAATTAGAGTGTTATAACTTTGGGATGTTAAATGTAATCCATGGTAACCAGAAATAAAATAGTGATAGAATACACACAAGAAAATGAGGAAGGAATTTAAATGTTTCACTACTAAAAAATCAACTAAAAGACAGTAATGCAGTAAATGAGGCACAAAAATATATAAGGCATATAGAAAACAAATAGCACTATGACAGAAGTAAGTCCCTCCTTATCAGTAATTACCCTAACTGTAAATGTATTAAACTCTCCAATCAGAAGATGAGGAACAAAATAAGGATGTCCATTCTTATCACTTCTATTCAACATTGTACTGGAGGTTCTAGCCAAAACAATCGGCAAGAAAAAGAAATAAAACTCATCTAGACTGGAATAGGAAAACAAATGTTTGTAGATGACATAATCATCTATGGAGAAAATACATAGAAATCTACAAAAAAGCTCCTAGAACTCATAGGTGAGTTTAGTAATGTTGCTAGATAGGAGATCAATACATAAAAATCATTGCATTTCTATATACAAGCAGCAAAGAATCATAAATTAAAATTTTAAAATAATACCATTTACAATAGCATAAAAAAAGAAATAGGGATAAATCTGGCAAAAGTGTGCAAGATCCATATGCTAAAAACTACAAAACATTGTTGCAATAAATTTAATACAACCTAGTTAAAATGGAGAGATATGCCTTGTTTTGTGCGTTGGAAGACTCAACAGTGTTAAGATTTCAGTTCTCTCCAAATTTACTTATAGGTTCAATTCAATCCCAATAAGCTTTTTGGTAAAAATTGATAAGCTAATTCTAAAATTCATATGGAAATGCAAATGACCCAGGATAGCCAAAGTGAAAGAAAAGGAACAAAGTTGGAAGATTGACACTATCTGATTTCAAGACTAATTATAAAGTTACAGTACTTGTTACAGTGTGGTATTGGTGTGAAAATAGTTAAATAGATCAATGGAACAGAATAGTGAGCACGAAATTTGACCCCCACCCCTTACATAGATAACTGAGTTTTGACAAAGTTGCAAAGGGCAACTCAGAAGAGAAAGGATACTCTTTTCAAAAAATGGTATGGAACAATTGAATATCCATATGTTCCCCTCTACCCCCACCAAAAAAATAACACTCAACCCGAAGCTGGCACCATATACAAAAACTAACTCAAAATAGATCATAAACTTTAATGTAAAGCATAAAACTATGAAATTTCTAGAAGAAAACAGGAGAAAATCTTTGTGACCTTAGGTTAAAGATTTCTTAGATAAGACACTACCAAAAGCGTGATCCAAAATAGGAAAAAAAAAAAAAAGACAAATTAGATTTCATCAAAATTAAAAGCTTCTCCTCTTCAAAAGACACTAAGAGAATAAAAGACAAGCCATAGCCTGGGAGAAAGGATTGCAAAGCATAAATCTGTTAAAGGACTTTTATCCAGAATATGTAAGGACATCTCAATACAGTAATTTTTTAAAAAACCAAATAACCCGGTAAAAATTGGAGGAACTATTTGAACAGACTCTTCACCAAAGAAGTTATATAGATGGCAAATAAGCACACAGAAAGATGCTTAATTGCATACAGGAAATGCAGAATAAGGCCACAATGAGATACCACTCCACCCCTATTAGAACAGCTAAAATTAAAAAGACCAGTCATACCAACTATGGGCAATGATGTGGAGTAATTGGACTTCTCATACACTACTGGAAGGAATGTGAATAGTTCAATGGCTGTGGAAAACAGCTTGTCAATCTCTTACAAGTCACAAATAAAATGTCCTTATCTCTTAGAAAAAAAAAAAAGTATATATCCATAGTCTAGCAATTCCACTTCACAAAATTTATCCTAAGGCAAGTATGTGGGGGAAACAAAGAATATTTCTATTTGGGAGAAAGTAGGAATGTATTCCCTATATGTCTTAAAGTAGTGTGTGGAATCATGTTCTTTTCAGGGTGTATAGCATCTACTTTGCTTGGTATAAACATCTG
This sequence comes from Mesoplodon densirostris, assembly GCF_025265405.1. Lineage (NCBI taxonomy): Eukaryota > Metazoa > Chordata > Mammalia > Artiodactyla > Ziphiidae > Mesoplodon > Mesoplodon densirostris. Next base: position 147,210,794 of record NC_082665.1, read on the forward strand.
CTTGATTCTTAGCCACTAAGCGGCTTTTCCCAGCAACCCTGACTCATCAGAAATGCCCCTGTTGTCTTCGCTCTGAGGTTTATCAGGGCAGGGCCTGTACTCTGCTTTGTGCAATGTGCTGTTTCCCAGGCAGGTACATCTGTACACTGTACTGGGGACTTTGGATACTTCACGTACTTGCAGACTCTCATTTAGCACATGGTCAGGCTCTAGCGTGGCCCAGCGAGGTGTCAGAGAATATTCCTCATCCTTAAAGCTCATGATAACCACAGAATGCATGAATAATCAATCATATGGATACAGTATATTTTTATATTGCATATGATTTCGGTAACTTAAAGTATTAGTAGGTAGAGGGGCCTCACATATGACCTCGAGCATCTTCTTGCCTTTATTCTCAGTCATTCTTGCATAGAAAGTACCTGGTCATTTTTGAAAGTCCAGAATGGATTCTGCTGCCTGTGTCTTTGCATGTTATACAGCGGGTTGACATCTTTCAACGTTCCACAGATACCTACTGCATCTTCTTCATGCCAGGCACTGTTGCTGGAAATAGAATCGATTAAATTGCATCTCCTGCCCAAGAGGGATGCACAATGTAGGTGATGAGAGACACATGGTAGCAAGTAATTGTGGCACTAGATGCAAAGGAGAGACATCTGTCACCTGGCAGTTAGGGAAAGCTTTTTGGAAGAGATGACACCCAAGGCTTGAAGAACATGAAAGACTTAGCCAAGCATAGTTTAGAGGGCATTATGGGCAGAGAAAGCAGCACTGGTAAAACACAGAGGTGGAAGAGAATCACGTTCCCGCACATGGGAGAGAGATGAGGCTGGAGGTAGGGAGAACCAGGTCATGGAGAGGGGTGCGTGGTGAGAATTTCCCTTCTCTGCACAGCTGGGCTTCCTCTCCCCCTACCCACAGCCCCAGTGGCCGGCTGTAGCCTCCCATAGCCAGCAGAGCTGTTCATCAAGCCATCACCCGACCCCTCATTTCTCCGGGGACAAATATTTAAACAGGGCCTTTTGTCTCAATCAGAATCAGCTCACAATTAACGCTGGATGAAAATCTGGCTTCACAGCGGACTGTCTTTTTTCATAAAGAAAATGAAATCTCCCTTCTGTTGGTGTATTTTCACAAAAACAACTCAATTTTAATTCGATATTACACTCATATAAATTGAACTAAACAAGCTGAAACAATTTGTGTAGTACATTTGAGGAGAAATTAATAGTTTATTCCTAGTTTGCTGCAGTAGCTCTAATTACTTTGTTGTTTTGAGCCCTTTCCCCTTTGCCAAGCACCACTTCTTCAAACTGCAACTCTCCTTCCTTCCTTTTTCTCCTGAAGCAACAGCAAAACCTTAAAAATTGACAGAGGCACTATAATGTATCACAACTTTTTACTGTCTTTAGTCCTGTGATAACACACCCCTTTATAGTAAAAAAAATTTTACATTGGATGAAAACTTAGGTCTGAAATTTTTCGTTGTTAATACCCTGACAAAAAGTCATACATGCTCAAAGGATGAAAAGTTGAGCCAGCTATTTTTTTATACTCCTTTACTTGAAAGAATGTTGGGGAATATGATAAGGGCTGGTAGGAATGTGTGATGTCTGTGGATTTTCTGTATTTTATAGTGTTGTCCTCTAATCATAGGCGCTTTCTTGCCTTGCACTGTGTGCTGTGTGGGGAACTCTCAAAGAAGATTCTCAAAGCCTTGATGGATGAATTTGTATAGTGGGTGTGGGTGGTTTTAAAAAGTTCATTTGGGAGTTTTATTCTTGGTTTGCTGATTTTTGACAGAAATGACTCAGCCCAGCATATGACTAATCAATAGCATCAGACATACCTAAAGCTTTCTTTGGATTAAGAATTTGAGCCCGCATTTCTCCTAAGATGTTGGATGTATTCCCAGTTGTAAGTAGTTGTTTTCCCAACATGTAGTCGCAAACTTACTAACGAAGGTTGAATTAAATTTAAATCCTGTTTTCTGTTACTTTGACAGTCTGTTATTTCTAGTCAGCATGATTTGGCCATTGGCCTATATTTCAACAACAATCCACTTGTATTTCTTTTTTAAAATCAGGTTTTCTGTCAGCTTCATTAATACTTATTCATTTAATGCTTATTGAGCACCTGTTCATTTTACATATTTAACAAACACATACCATCCTTACTATTTGTCAGGTAGTGTTCTGAGTACATTACCTTTAAACAAAGGTCATTGAATCTTCCTAGCAACCCTATGAGGTGGATACTGTCACTCTCCCTATTTTACACATGGGGAAGCTAAAGCTCAGAGAAGTTGAGTGACTTGCCCAGCATCACACACAGGGTAGAACCAGTCTGCCCTGAAGTCTGCTTGTAGCCACCATGCCGTGTTGTCTCCATTCACTCAACAAACTTCTTGTTGAGCACCTGTCTGTGCTGGAAACTGTGCTAGAAGCAGAGGCAACAAAAGTGGGCCCTTTGCCCCTGGGGAGTGTCTTGGTCAGTTTAGGCTGCTATAAGCAAAAAATGCCATAGACTGGGTGGCTTGTAGCAAGAGAAATTTATTTCTCACAGTCTGTAGACTGGAAGTCTGAGATCAGGGTCCCAGCATGGTTAGTTTGTGGCAAGAGCTCTCTTCAGAGTTGCAGACTCACTTCTCATCATGTGCTCACATGGAGGAGAGCAGAGAGAGGAAGCAAGCTCTCTCGTGACTCTTATAAGGTCACAAATCCTATTCACGAGGGCCCCACCCTCATGACGCTGACTAATCCCAGTTACCTCCCAAAGGCCCCATCTCCTAATACCATCACATCAGAGAGTAGGTTCTCAACATACGATTTGGGGGGGGGGGACACAAGTATTCAGTCTGTAACAAGGAAGCAGACGTTAATCAGATCCCACAGAGGTAAAATTACTCGGGCGACACATGCCTCTGAGGGGAGTTCCTGCTGCTATCAGGGTGAACAGTGAGGCAACTTGACAGAGGCAGGGAATCCAGGGAAAGTGTTTCTGAAAATGTAAGGACTGAGCTGGAGAAGAGTAGCGAGGCACATTTTAGGCTGAAAGTGGGGTTGGTCTGGGTCAGGGGATGCAGGGAAGGAGCAGTCTTGGACCAGGAAAGTGCGTGTACAAAGGCTCCTTGTGGGAAGAGGGCAGAGCCGCTGAGGGATGACCAGGAAGCAGGAACCGAGGGGAGTGTCACAGGAGGTGAGGAAAGGGTCGGGGGCAGACCGTGAGGGCCTTGCCGGCCATCGTTAAGGAGTCTGTGTTTCATCCTAAGATCTGTGGGAAGATCTGCCTTTCCCTCCCTCCTCTTTGTATCTGCCCCCGCCATCCTAGCACTAAAGAGTGGGCGGAGGGAAGCCAGTTAAGAGGCAATTTAAGCAGTACTTTTGATGAGAGGGTGACATGACAATGGAAAGAAGTTGGTAGATGGGGAAGGTCATTAGAGGGTGAAGCTGACCTGATAGTGGTTGGGTCTGAGGGGGAGAGAGAGAGCCACCCACGGAGAAGGAGAGTCTGGAGGTGGAGCAGACTTGGGGAGGGACAAGTTCAGCTTCAGACCTGTTGACTTTGAGAGACCCGCGTGAGAGAACATCACATGGGCTTTAATGATTACAGGAGACTGTGGAAGTGCAAGCCTGGAGCACAGCAGGTATTCAAGGTCAGGAGGTAGTGTTGTCCCTACCTTTATAGACAGGGAAACCGAGGCTTGGAGAGGTTATCACTTACAAAGTTAGTACGTGGGGGAGCTGGGGCCTGAACCCAGGCCTTGGGCCCCGAGGCCAGTGTTCTTCTCACTGCCCTGTGCCGCAGAGATGCACCAGCAGGCTCTTGTGAGGCCTCCTGAATGTGCAAGTCCCAAAGACAGATTTGATGGGAGCAAAGTCTGGGTGAACTCATAGAAAGTAGGAAGGTGGTCAGGGCTTGATTTTGGAGTCTGAAATGCCAGGTAAGGAATGTGGACTTTAGGTGAAGGGAACTCACTGAAACCCTTTGACCAAGTGTCTTCATCAGATGCCTACAAAGTAAGGTCTCTGCCATGGATGGAACCTGGGCACAGGGATCCTCAGATAGATGGCCTCCAGAAACTCACCTGCTAGAATACTCTCAGCAGCCTGTACCCGGATAGCCGGACCCCATCTGGTGCCAGGGATGGCTGACTCAGAGTTCAAGCCCTCTTCCCCAGAGTGACCAAGACTCAGCCTTGGGGGCAAGTGCACAGCCCTGGACAAGTCCTGCCTGCAGCGTGGCCCAGTGTGCATTTCCCACCCTGTTGCCAAGGTGATCTTATGAGACCTTGGCAAATGCCTCGATGAGGTTCTGCCTTCATGGTGGTTACTTGCCTGCCCATCTGGAAACGCTACCAAATAGGGAAATGACTTATTCTCAGCAAACTCTTGCTAACTCTGCACAGTCATCACTTTTTCCAAGTGCTCAGAAACTGTCAGTGTCAGAGTATGTTTCCCGATTTTCGCTCTGGTTGGAATTCAGCTTACCAAACTATATTTTCCAGAATTTATTCTTTGTGCTTTGTTTATAATTGATTCAATAGATGCCCCCAGAAAGAAGAGCATTGGTCTTCTAGGTGCATGCAGCAGAAGTGGGCACAGATCTGCTCTCAGCCAAATCTCTGTCCTGGCTTAGGCAGAATCCGGGAGGCCGTGCCTCTGCCTGGCAGCCTGCCTGGTCACAGGCCCCACCCGGCCCTGGCTGCTACCCAGCCACACTCGGCTCTGACTTGGTGTTGCTCCTGAGATTCTCATCTCTTTCCCTGCTTTCACTTGGATGCCACAACCTACAGGAGAAAGAATCGCAGAATGGTGAACCATAGAAAGGACATGCTCCCTTCCCTATGACCGTGGGGTCACAGAAAGAACTCTGACTTTGAAGGCAGCCTTAGCATCAAATCCACCTTCTAGTGCATGACCTTGAACAATTTACTTCACCCCTCCGACATGTGTTTCCTCAACTGCAACATGGGAAAAATATCTCCTAACTTTAAAGGTTATTTATTATAAGGGCTAAACGAGATGATGTACATGAAGGGTCTAACCTACTGGACAAATCCAATACATGGTTGGTCTCTCCACTTGTATCCTGAGCAGGGCCCCCTCAGTGCGGGCTCAGAGTAGCTCCTGGTCCCATGGCCACCAGCAGACAGGTTAACGTAATGTTCTCACATCTACGCATGGAAGTGAGAAAACTGCAGAACTGTTTCTTCTGTTTTCTTTAGCATTTTCTTGATACTTTATGATGTTATTGCCTAACAATCCTACCTCACACATTTGTGGCATCCCAGATTAAATTGCATCGTAAAGATAACAACCTGGTTGAAAGCCTTGTCCTTTTTTTCCCTTTGGACAACCTTGAGGAGGGGAAAGGTATTTTATGGCTCCCAGGAGTTCCTCTCAGTGACTTGCATTTTAAATTGGAGCATATTTATTACAATGTCATTGACACCAGCAGTTTTCTGTGTTAAATAAAAATGTCTGGTCAGTGTCCAGTGTGATGCACGTTACTTTTGCTACCCCTGTGACTTTAATGTTGATCCTTTATTCCACAGTGAATATTGAGAGAATTAAATGCACCATGATATGGTGGTGCAGTACAATCTGAGGTAAGGGGGAAAATTAAGCTGTAATAATTCTATTTAAGGCAGTGACAGCCCCAGTTCTGGGTCTTCTGGGCTTTCGGAGATATCATCAGAGCATGAGTAAATATTACATAAGCTCAGCATGTTACTTTAATCTTGGACTCACACAGACATTTATTAATCAGAGTGATTTTAATATGTATTCATGGGCATTACTCCAGCCTGGTCTGAAAAACTGTTCACTTTCATGTTTCTAGTTTAAGAGATTTTTCTGGAGAAGATAGATTTGAGAATGTTGCATTACTCCAGCAATTGTTTGGAACCAAGACAATTTGTCCCTCATCTTGTGAGGCTTTACGGGTTTGAGGCTTCACAAGTGTCACATTCAGATTCTTTCAAGAGGAGGTGCTGTTCTGATTTAATAACAAATCAGCATTTTCCTTGTCCTTCTATGTCTACTTTGGGATGTAGCCTGAAGGAAACAGATCCTGGCAGGGTCTCTGAGGGGGGCAGTTTCCACGGTATGTACTCTCACACCAGACTCGCTTGTGCCAGGTTAGGGGGTGAACAGAACCTCACCTGTGAGTGTGCCTTGTATCAAGGCCCTCAGACACTTCCCGAGCACCCTGCACCCCCCGTATTCTGGTTTGCATCTGCCTCACTGCAGCTCATATGCACATGCTGTGAAAAATGGGAGCCATCGCTTGTGTCCTCATAAACCATAAGATGCTTCCCACCTTTTCCCCTCATTTCTCACCCTCTTCTCCTTTCCCCCAACCAGATAGAAAGCTAAAAGAAATCAGTGTTTTTTGTTTAATTTTTGGCTGCTTTATTCTTCAAAAAGAGTTGAAATTGCAAAGCACATATCCAACAAAAAACTGGAGTCCCGAATACATAAAGAATCTCACCCTCATACCCCGTTGGTGGGAATGTTGGTGCAGCCACTATGGAAAACAGTATGGAGGTTCCTCAAAAAATTAAAAATAGAGCTACCATATGATCCAGCTATTCCACTCCTGGGTATTTACCCGAAGAATATGAAAACACTGATTCGAAAAGATGCATGCACCCCTATGTTCATTGCAACATTATTTACAGTAGTCAAGATATGGATACAAAGTGCCCATCAACAGATGAATGGATAAAGAAGATATGGTATATATATACAATGGAATACTACTCAATCGTTAAAAATGAAAAGGAAATCTTGCTATCTGCGACAACATGGATGGACTTAGAAGATATTAAGCTAAGTGAAATAAGTCAGAGAGAGAATGACAAATACCATATGATTTCACTTATATGTGCAACCTAAAAAACAAAACAAATGAACAAACAAAAACAAACTCATAGATACAGAGAGCCGATTAGTGGTTACCAGAGGGAAAGGGATTTGGCAGGGGTGCTAAATGGGGAAGGGGGTCAACTGTATGGTGATGGATGGTAACTAGACTTTTCATGGTGATCATTTGTAGTGTATACAAATATCGACTTATGTTGTACACCTGAATCTAATATAATGTTATATACCAATTTTACCTCACTTAAAATAAATAATTCTCAAAATTTAATGAAAATACTAACAGTCCAATAAGGAAATGGGCAAAGGCACACTTCACTGAAGAGGATATACAGATGGCAAATAAATACATGAAAAGGTATTTGACAACATTAGTCATTAGGGAAATGCAACTTTAAAAACATAATAGGGTATTACCATACACCTATTAAAATGGCTAAAATAAAAAATAATGATGACACTAAGTGCTTGAAAGGATGGAGAGAAAAAGGACCATTCGTAATTTCTGGTGGGAATGTAAAATGGCTCAACCTCTCTGGAAAACAGTTTGGCAGTTTCCTGTAAAACTAAAAGTGCAACTACCATATAACCCAGCAATTGCACACATGGGCATTTATCCCAGACAAATGAAAACTTATGTTCACACAAAACCTGTACTCAAATGTTCATTACAGCTTCATTTATAAGAATTAAAAACTGGAGACAATCCAGGTATCCTTCAGGGGGTGAACAATTAAACTGGGATACATCCATACCATAGAATAGACTCAGTATAATAAGAAACAAACTATACACACAACAACTTTGATGACTCTCCAGGGAGTATGGCTGTGTGAAAAAAGCCAATCCTAAAAGGTTATGTATTAAATGATTCCATTTATATAACAGTCTTGAGATGACAAAACTATATAAATAAGAATAGACTCGTGATTGCCAGGGGTTAGGGTGAGGGCTTGGGAGCAATGGGAGGGAAGTGGGTGTGGTTATAAAAGGACAACACGAGGGTTCCCGGTGGTGAGGGAACTATCATGTAGTTTGCTGTTGGTGGTGGATACATGAAACCTACAGATGAAATGAAATTTCATAGAACTAAACACACACACTCAAATGAGCAAGTGAGTGCATGTGGAACTGGTGAAAGCTGAATAAGATGGGTGGATTCTATCAGTCTCAGTCCTGGGTGTGATATCAAGTATCATACTGGAAGATGTTACCGTTGGGGGAAACTGGGTGAAGGGCACGTGGGATAGTCCTGCATTATTTCTTACAACTGCTTTTAAATCTTCAATTATCTCAAAAAGCTTAATTTAAAAAACCAGAAAGATTGAAACAACATATTTTATGAATGTAAGGATGAAAGGGTGAAGTGAGGAAGTGACACAGTCTTTTCAATGGACCTCTTCCACACCAGGGGTTTTTAAATAGAATCATGTCATCCTCAGAACAGTGCTGTGAGTATTAATATTCCCATTTTACAAGTGTAAGTAAACTTGAGGCCTGGAGAGGTGATACATTTTGCATGAGATCTCCCCAGCAAGTAAAAGACAAAGCCCCAGTCTCTTAGAATGCAAAGCCAGTGCTCTTGTCATCTCTCCATGGGGGTCCCCATCTCCTGAGCAAACCATGCTGTCTCTACCTGCTGCTCCTGCCACCATACCAGCCAATCAGGTGAACTTTCCAACTCCCTGAGGAGACACCTGCAGACTTAATATGCCAGGACCTGGAACCATCTCAGTCTTCCAAATGGGAAGCAAAGATCATTCAGACTCAGGCACCAGCATTTGCCTGCTTTTCTAAGCAGATCATAGAGAGAACTCATGCAAGAGCATTCAGAAAATCCAAGCCAACATCAGATAAAACAGTCAGCGAAGTAACACTCCCAACAGTACAAAGGGCATTAATTAAAACGCATTGAAAAGATGTGTCTGTATAAATACTTCTAAAGGTGAGGTGGTTGAGAAAGGGTTCGACCTTGGGGAGATTGATGAGTTAACTGATAATTATAGGGAAGATAAATCTTAAGAGGACAAAATCATTTAAGAATGGATTTTATAAGCTAATGAGATTGGTTCCTTCAAGTGGGTGAATGGGAACAGAGTGAATAAGAATTCAGGATGGGAATGGGGTAGAAACTAGGAAGAGGAAGGAGAGCGCCTTCTCTGAGCACACCACTGTTTTCAGTCTCTCTCTTAGAACCACAGAATCTCACAGCCCCAAAAACTGACTGTATAATTAAGGTCAACCAGGCTGTGAGGGGAACCCAAGCTGTAATACAGACAGTAACAAATGAGCCTATTTCTATGATAAATGAATTACCACACTGAAGCCAATGGGAAAGGAAAGAACCATCTTCAGTAACTTGGAAAGCATCATTGTGACTGGATACTGCAAGGCTAAAGACAAAAAAAAAAGTGTGCATAAATACTGTTCTCTAGTCAGAAAATGTATTTTCCACGGGAGCGTAGGTAAGCAATTTTGAAACTACTCTGTAAATAATAGTAGGATCAAGCAAATGAGTAAATTATTGTGGTTGACAGAGTCAGGTATCTCAGTGTTAAAAAAAGGAGTTACAAATAAGGAAAGGAGGGGAAGGCTAGAATGAACTCTGTGCTGTCAGATTAGAATTGGGAGTTTCAGTATGAACTCATGGTTTGTAATATATATCCAGATGGATAGTTACAGAAATAAATAGAGCAAGGTGTGTGTACACAAGTGTGAGTATATATGTATATATAATTTCTAGTTCTGTCTTCTAAGAGGTGCCTAGAAACCACAAAATTCCAGAAGCAATGAGCACAACTAGGCCTCTTGGTCTCTAATAAAAGAAACCCAAGCTTCTTAGAAAAATGATTAATTCCAGAGCAGGGGCAGAGAAAGTACAGGATGAGCATGAATGTCTTGTGGTTCCAGAAAACAAGGGAATACTTAATAAATGATGGGAGCATGTCAAAATGACATAGGAGGCAACTTAAAGGAGCTTCCATTGGGCAAATCTGGGATAATCTGAGGAACAAAATAAATAATGATAATGGATTCCACCCCACAGAATAAAATAAATATTCATGAGTCCATATTGACATAAATAAGTGATTTAATGAATAAGCGCAGGAAAGGCAACATTTCTTCCTTCCAGTAGAATTCTAATTAATACAGTAGAAACAATGTTGGAAATAGAAAATCACCATTTGGCGAACATCATAGTAATGATTGTTGCACACCAGAATCCTCAATGGATGCTAAAATTAGTGGGTGAAAGTATGATATTTGCATAGTCTCAAAGCGCTTTCCCACAAGATCCTTGTTAAGTACAAATACACAGGAGAAAACAGTGACTTCACAATAGAGAAATCTGGCAAACACCACCTCAACAAAGTATTAAAGGTAATATCACCAGAATCAAAACAGATCAACATCATGTACCCCCTGATATGGTGCACCGAGACAGGCACAACGTCACCTCTGATATATTCTTGCCTAAGGTACATAACCTCCATCTACTCATGAGAAGACATCAGACAAACCAAACTGAGGGATGTTCTACAAAATAACTGGCCACTCCTTTTCTAAAGGTTATGAGAGACTGAGGAGCTGTCCCTGATTAGAGGAAACCAAGGAGATAGGACAGTCACATGCGATGTGACTGGGAATCCTGGATCAGACCCTACATTAGAAAAAAATCCATTGTGGACAAAATAGGGGAAGCATGAACGAGGTCTATAGATTAGTGAATAGTGTTAATGTTAATTTCCTGGTTTAGATCACTGTATCATGCTTATATAAGATGTTAACATTAGCAGAAGTCTAGTGAAGAATATGTGGGAAGTCCTTGTACTGTCTTCGTTGAGGTCTAAAAGTATTCTGAAATAAAAAGCTAAAAGATGTAAAACTACAAAGGAAGCCAATAATTATATTGAAACCATTATCCAGATAACTAAGCAAATTCGCTATATAGTCAAGACAATTTTATTACTTGAAACCAAAATAATAGTAATAATATTACGTGTGAATGGCTCCTTACATATTACAAAATGTTTTTACATACATTCTGTTATTTAATCCCCCCCAACAAGCCCATGGGGTAGCATTGTTTTCCTCCCACTTTAGAGATGAAGAATCTTAATCTAAGAGTTACTTGGTATGGTTAAAACAAGCACAGATCATGTCAAGAAGCAAAACTTCAGAGCCAGACAAATGGACCTGGGACCTTTCAAATCCCAGCGCTGCCATTTCCATCCTACTGCAACCTTAGCCAAGCCAGTTATGAAATCTTCGGGGATTCTGAGATTATTGTGAGAATCTACAGTAGTCAGAGCATCCCTGACAATGGTCCTGGCCACACTGTAGACACTCAGAGTAGGACACAGCTTAACGATACTTGAAGGAGTCCATCTCTTTTTTAAAAAAATCTATCTGTATGTGTATATGTAGAATACACACGTAAGTCTGCATATATTTGTGTATTTTTAAGAGTTAAAAATAGGTACATTTGCGAAGTGACTATTTCTCATGTCAAGGTGTGTAAGGAATGAACTAGGGCGAGGAGGGAGAATGGCGACCCCCTGGCAGGCAGCCCCTGCACTGCTCTCTGAAGCATCCCCTGTCTGTCTCTAGTGCCGCTGCCATCTCTGGAAGTGCTTGGAAAACTTTGAAGCTGTTTGAACCCAGGCTATCTTTTCCTGAGCCTGCTGAGGACTTCAATACACACAAGCTATGGAATAAGAAGCAGGAGGCTGGCGTTGCCTCGCCCAGTGCCCTGCCCACCGCTGCGCCTCATCGCATGCTTATTACATGAATTTATGAGAACTTTGCCTGGGGAGTAGTTGTCTCTCCACCTTCATATTTTCACCACATCGCTTGACACTTGGTGGTCTTTCATGTCTCTTCTACCTCTTGGAATGTAGTGGATGTACATCTCCTCTGAGACTAGGCTCAAAAATGAGCACATGAGGCAAATCACATATAATCAATAATACCCTTGAACATACCTTGAATCGCCCCATGCAGGATGATGTGTGTACAGCTCAGTGTAGAGTTTCAATTAAGAGTGTCCCTGGAACCAGACTACCTAGGTTCACACTCCAGTGCTACAATGAATTCACTTTGTGACCTGGGGCACTTAACCTCTCTTCTTTTTGTAAAAGAGTATGAGGATTAAAGAGATGGTATAGGTAAAGCCTTTAGCACAGTTCCCAATACTTTGTTAGCACTCAGTACATGCCACTCATTACAGATCTTCCTCCACTTATGATGGGGTTACATCCCGATCAACGCATCATAAGTTGCAAACGCTGAAATTCGAAAATGCATTTACTACATCTGACCTCCCGAACATCATAGCTTAGCCTCGCCTACATTAAATGTGCTCAGAGCATTTACATTTAGCTGGGCAAAATTCTTTAACCCAAAGCCTATCTTATAATAAAGGGTTGACTGTCTTGTGGAATTCATTGAATACTGTTCTGAAAGTGAAAAACAGAATGGTTGTATGAGTACAGAAAGGTTGTAAGTATAGCGGTTGTTTACCCTGGTGATCGCGTGGCTGACCAGGAGCTGGGGCTGCTACCGCTACCGCAGCATCACAAGAGAGTATGTACTGCATGTCACTAGCCTGGGAAAGGCCAAAATTAAAACTTCAAAGTATGGTTTCTACTGAGTGCATATCACTTTCAAAAAGTCAAGGACTGTCTGTATTATTATTATACATTTACATATGTACAATAAATGCAGTGCATACATAAAATATAACTTTAATTACATAAACTAGAGCATATAGTTGAGTAAGTTAAGTCCTCTTCTGCTGTGATCCTCCAGGACTAGCTCCTTAAGCAGTAACAAGCTGCATTTTGAGCTGAGTTTAAAGCCCCTTATGGTTGCCACATGGCCAGCACCAGGGTCTCTCCCCAACAATTAGCTGAGGTCCAGCTTCCACATTTCTGAAAGCAGATAGGGGTTGAATTTTCCCATCCGATAAACTGGCATGGCAGCCCTGTGTGGCATTTTTTACTCTTGTCACAGAGGTCATTGAGGGACTCACACCTTGGATCAGAGATTCTATTTAGGCTCTAGATCCCAGGGTTCTACCGGGACACTATGTCTGGCTCCACTTGGTGGTTATTGGTACCTAGGGATAAATATGTGCAATTATATCTCGTCTTCCAACCTTTGAATGCAACCTGGAATAATAACACTGTGTGTTTTATCTCCAGACTGGGCATAAGAAAGATGGTGGCAACAGGGGAGCAGTGGTGGTGACTTGCTCTGACAGCAGTTGTAGTGGCTACAGTGCGGGGGATGGTTGCAGTAGTGGCAGTGGTAGTAGTGTGGGTCACGGGGTAATAGTAGCCGTGGTGTTGGTTGCTCAGTGTGGTGGTGGTGGTAGTGATGGCTAGGTCATGGTCATGGTCATGGTCATGGTCATGGTCATGGTCATGGCAGTGGTCTTGTTGGTCACTGTATGATGATGGTGGCACTATCAGTATAATGGGAGTGGTAGGGATTGTAGTATTAGTCAAAAATGCTGGTCATGATTTGAGGATGGTGGGAGCGGGAGTTGGTGATGATCAAGTAGTCTGTGATTCCCATTATTTTGATCAGTGCTTGAACCTGGATGTCGAGAGTGGGAGGTTTGTGTTTGAGGGAGCTCCCCATGTGATCTAATGTACACCCCCAGTTGTGAAACATTTTCCTAGGCCTGGGTCTTAAGGGCAGTGCATCTAAGTGAAAGCAGCCTGATCCCCCTGATAGAGTTTGCCGGTGGGTTAAACTGAGTATTTGACAACCTGTGGTCCTCTGAGTGTTCATCCAGTGGAATGTTCCATGAAACTAAATGAGCTTGGCAAACCCTGAGATTTCCATCCCTTTCTTGTAGAGTTACTGTGCACATCCACATGTTAGGGGCTCTCAGAGGATCTTTAATCTGCAGTAAAAACCTGTTTCACTTTGTCTACCCCAGTGTTTCCCAAGCCTACTGGATCACTGAACCCTTTTTCTTTGGGGGAGCTGGTAGGTACCTATTAACCATTACACAGAACAGCTACAGAAGCACTAATCTAAACAACACTTGAAATGAAAAGTAAAAACTTTTAAGAAAAATGGTCCCCCAAAGGGACTAATTTTTTAGTGCTTGGTGAGAATAGTTAGCTTTAGGTTACTTTTGTAACTCTAGATTATGTCCTATATTGCAAGTGAACAAGACCATCTACAATTTACATAAATCAGAATTGACCGATGCATATATTAGACATGTAAATTAAGGGTATTATTAGAAACCAACCTCAAAAATGAAATTGCATTAAACTCTATAAAACATTTACAACCTAAGAAATTCATATCCTTTTTTTTTTAAACTAAACATTTTCTTGAGGTATAATGACTTTATCCTTTTATTCCATAATCATAAAATTGGCCATTTGGTCATAATAGCAAAGTGGTCCTTGTTTACCTTAGAGCTAGGTTAATCAAGGAACCTTGGATGACTGAAAGGAAGTCGTCCCTCTACAGTCAGTGCTGACCCATGGTTCTCCGCTCACGTGTAAGAATCACCTAGGATGCTTGGGAAAAAGGAAAGTTCTTAAGCCTCACTGCCAGAGAGCACATCTAGGTGCAGCTTGGAATATGCATTTTTAATAATGACATCAATGCAGACCTCACTTTGAAAAGTACCAGAAAAGTACTGAAGTTAAAACACGGTCATCGGGCTTCCCTGGTGGCACAGTGGTTGAGAGTCTGCCTGCCGATGCAGGGGACCCGGGTTCGTGCCCCAGTCTGGGAAGATCCCACATGCCGCGGAGCGGCTGGGCCCGTGAGCCATGGCTGCTGAGCCTGCACGTCCGGAGCCTGTGCTCCGCAACGGGAGGGGCCACAGCAGTGAGAGGCCCGTGTACCGCAAAAAAAAAAAAAAAAAAAAAAAAAAAACACAGTCATCCCTCTCATTCCTCCCAAGGTTGATCTTGGGAAAAATTCCAGTTTCGGGCTCCTTGCCCCTGCAGCAGTTTCAGGAGCAGCCCCAGTGGTGGAGGTGGGCTAGTGTGCCGCTTGGGTCTCTTCCCTAATGCAAGGTCTGTTAACCTCGAGGGCAGAGTCCATAACCTCACCAGATGTGCTTAAAGAACAGGAACATGGCCTCCTGATTCCTACAGTGATCTCTTCCCATTCACTGATCAATCGTTAGTCTTAACACGAATAATGAAAAAAGGCAGCTAAGCCATTTTAATTTTATCTGTAAAATTAAGCCCTTGATTTCACCACAGCATTTAACTCCATGACCTATTTTATTGAATCCCTTAGCAGATCTTGGGCAGTTTCCTTGAGTATAAATTACCATGAAGGTAAATTGAAAACGTATCAAGAAATGGGCAAGGATATCAGTGCAGAATCAAGGAGTCATCAAGCTTCAGTTGTTCTGAAGATTTTTTTTAAAAGTCTCTTTCGGGCTTCCCTGGTGGCACAGTGGTTGAGAGTCCGCCTGCCGATGCAGGGGACATGGGTTCGTGCCCCGGTCCAGGAAGATCCCACATGCTGCGGAGCGGCTGGGCCCGTGAGCCATGGCCGCTGAGCCTGCGCGTCCGGAGCCTGTGCTCCGCAATGGGAGAGGCCCACGTACCACACACACACACACACACAAAAAGTCTCTTTCAATACAGTTAAAGTGGAAAGAATTGATTTGATTAACAAGACTTTACCTTTCATAGGTTACCATCTGCCTTCAGCAATCGTACATGACTCAGTTTAGCTGTCCCTCTCCAGAAAACTGCTCTACCTGTTCAGAGCCTCTTCAGTGCTCCCTGTGTACCTCTGCCCCATGTTGACCACCTTGTGGTGACTATTCGTCTCCCCAGGACTGAACCCCCATGAGGGCAGAGCTCCCACCATATTTATTTCAGAATTCACAATGCTGGTACATTACCCGACTTAAAGTGCCTGCCAAGCCAGCCCCCCTTGCCTTAAGAAGAGAAATGGTGTTTGTAGTGAAAACAAAAGAGAAGGAGGGGAAATTCAGATCCAACTGATATTTCTAGCATGTTCTCCATCCATGTGTCTGCCCTGAACTGGTGTCTATCTCCTGCGTGAGCTCATTTGATTCAGGTGGAGAGAATGGGGCACTGAGAGGTTAAGTAATTTGCCCCAGGTCACACAGCTCAGAAGCTGCAGAGCTGAGTCTCACGCTCAGGTGTGTCTCTGCCTGCTCGCCCTCGAGTTCCTGCCACTATAAAGCCTGTCTGAAGAGGACAGTTGAAGGGACTGATTGCCCAGGCCCAGTTATTCATTAATGGAAAACAAGGCTGCTTTGCATAGATTCCAGGCACAGAAGCTGCCCCGGGGCGGTGTTCGGGCAGCTTTCCCTTGACCCCTTCAGCGGACTACACACCAAGCCAGAACTGCCCGATTGCAACCTGCTCCCCACTGCCTTCCTTCCTGTATTTTTCCTGCCGGATCTAAGGCCTTCAATGAGATGGTAACGAATTTCTGAGGCACCATGAGACCCTAGCATTTGGGATTCTGTTGAGTTCTTTTAAAAACTCCTTCTCTGAAAGGACAGTCATTCCATTCAGCAGGCAGAGATGCAGCGCCAGGAGTTAAATAATGAAAAATAGAGACGCACGAAAGAAAAAGAATTTCTGATACGCTGAAAGCACGTAGGACCCCACGGAGTCAGCCACTCCCCTGGATTCTTTGTCGGTGCTCAGACAGATGAAGGCACTGCCAACGGCCCAGTGCCAAGTGCCTGAGACTCGGGGGGATGATTTCAGAGAGTGGGACGGGACAGAGAGGAAACCAAGAAGTCCTTTCTCTCCGACCAGAAGGAAGTTTAAACCCTATGAAATATCACCACTTTGTTGTTTACTCTGTGAAGTGTTTAAGAAATTACAAACACAAAGCAGGACATTTGGCAATGAAAGAAAGAAGCCTCATGCTGACCAGCTCAGGCATTGAAAGACTCAGACCAGAGGGGGCTTTGTCGTGTGCAGGAGGAGTTTGCCGGGTGAAAGAAAGACTCTTCGCACAGAAAGAGGTGAGGAAAGTGGAGGGCAGACAAGACGAGGAGCATACACCAAGGGCACTGAAGAGGGAGGCAGGAAGGTTACACTTCCAGGAGCGGCCCACTCAGTCCCAGCTGGCCCACTGTGCTTCCAGAGGGCTGCCACTCTACTTGGGATACTGGGAATGCTGGATCTGGTCTCCTCTCTGCTGCCACCCAGGCCCACAGTGGACATCAAAATAGATGGATGCTTCTGGCCAGTAGTGGCCAGAGCAGAGCAGTCTCAAGTTCATTTGGACCACGAGAGCAAAGAGCATTCCAGCTGAAAAACGAACATATACATGAGGAAAAGAGCAAAACTTGTTAAGTAAGCTTGAGAGCTGATAAAGAAAATAAAGAAAAGATGCCAAAATGGCCTCAAAGCTTCAGCAGCCTCAGCCAGATCATGTTCGTTAGACTTAGTGTAACTGAACACAGGTTTGGCTGCTCGCCGCTCAACAGCCAATAAATCGAGGGGTGAGCTTCAGCAGAAAAGAAAAGTACTTTATTCAGAAGAGCCAGTAATCTGGGGCGATGGTGGACTTGTGTCCAGAGACCAACTCCAATGATTCTGCTCAGCCGTGACAACTTTTAAAGGGAAAAGGGGGAAAGAATCTCAGTTGATCATCGGGCAGGAGGTCAGATTCTTCATCATCTTTCCATTGCGCACAGACCTGCTGACTTCCCACATCTTCCTTGGGACACCATCTTGCTCACGAGGTCCTTCTGCAATTGGATGTTCTCTTGCCCACGTGGTCTGCCTGCGCCACAGAGGTCCACCCGCAAATTTACTAAGGGGAAGCTAGGGATAGAGGGTCAATCATTCTTTAACTCCTTAATTCTTCATTCTTACTCCTTCTAATGCAGGAAAGGAATCAACAGCTTAGGTAGGGTGTTGTGTATATTTAGTAAAGCAGAAATCAGGAGCTAAGTTAAATGTTCCCTAATGATCTCATCTTTATGATTAAGGTCTAAAGAAAACAGGGATGATCAAACAGAAAAGAGGCAAAGGAGCTGCTTACATTAGCTTGGAGGCCCAGGTAATCACAGCTGCTTTTTTAAAGCAGGTAGATCCATTTAGTTGAGAACCTGGCCTTTTGTTTTTGTTTTTTTTCAACCTGCTTATCATCACTCTGGCTTCTTTTCCTTGTTTACTTGGTTCCTAACAGCACTGGCAACAGTTGCTCTTGATATTTCTTAAAGGATTCCTGCCTTTCAAGGTCTCATTTCCAAGGGTGCTTTTCAGCAATAACAAAAGAAAATGGACAAAAGGGTCCATGAAGTGGGTAAGGGTGGGACTATGTGTGTGCTCAGAGGAACATTGAGCCTCTCGCGGCCAAAGCCCCAGAACTGGAGGCTGCCAAATGCCTCCCAGCATCACCTAACACTTCTCTCAGCTGTTTTGACAAGTGTAGTTTTGTTTTAAATATGTATGGTAATTCTTAATAAAATGCTGATAAATGTGCCAAAGCATGCTCCATGGAAATAATGAAGTCTTTACCGTTTGGAATGCTTTTAAGTCTTTGCTTCATGGTTCGTGAGGCTGCTAAGCATTTTAAGCAGCAGTAACATTTTACTGAAGCCCCGTCTTGTTGGGGGAGATGGTCTCATTTGTCCAGGTCAGCTCTAGAAGGGGCAGAATCTCTGTCATACGCCTGAGAGACCTGCTTTGGGGATGTACAAGACAGAGGTGGGGCTACCTAGCGGTTACCCTTCTGAGGCCTGGCTGCCTTATGTGTCCCCAAAGCTCACTATTCATCATCAGTACAGTGCAACAGAAAAAGTACAGGCAGACCTGCATTCAGATCACAGTCCTGCCATTTCCTGGTAGTATAACCGTGGGAAAAATCACATAACCTTTCTGAATCTCTATTCCTGTTCTAGTTATTATTACTAGTAACAAACCACCACAGACTTGTAAGTGTAAATTGACTGTTTTGTTATGCTCAGAGCACAGTGAGGATGGCTTGTGTCCACTCCATGATGTTTGAGGACTCAGCTGAGAAGACTCAAAAGATTGGGAGTGAGTGGACAGCAGGGAACAGAAATCATCTAGAGACCTCTTCACTCACACGTTTGGCAGTTGATGCTGCGTACAGGCATGGCGTCAGCTGGGACGTTGACGTTGACCCTAACCATACTCCTGGCTGTGCTAGGGGGACTCTGCATAGGCTGGTTGGGGTTTTCACGGCCTGGTAGCTGGGTTCTAAGACCGAGCGTCTCCAGATCACAAGGTGGAAGCACATGGCATTTTTATGACCCAGTCTCAGAAGTCACACAATCTCACTTCTGCCCCAAACAAAAGCACCCACCCAGGTCCAAGGGGACCTCTGGATGGAGAATTGCCCAGATCTAGAAGAGCATGCGGGCTGGGAGATGATGATGTGACCATCTTTGTAAAATACAGTCTGCCACAGTTCCCTCCTCTGCCGACCGGCCAGGCCAGGGAGTTGAGCGAGTCACAATGGCTGAGCGCCAGCCACGCACCACAAACTGTTCATATGTTATCAAATTCTTACTAGTGTAAAGCATTTAAATAACCCTGGGGGCTAGGAGAACACAAGGGGTAGTAGCTACCTCGTGTATCCTCTCACAGGGATGGCACAAGCTCAGGATGGCCACCAAGCAAGCAAGTTTTAAGTTTCTATTCAGGTCGCATCTGCTAATATCCCATTGGCCAAAGGAAGTCTCGCAGCCAAGCCCAAAATCCAGGGGCGGGAAGTATGTTCTGCCTTAGCGAGGCAGTGGCAGAGGTGTGGGTGTGGGATATCAGAACAGCAGAGCGAGGAGTTAGGACCGATAATCCGATCTACCGTCCCCATGTTCTAGAACGAAGAAAACTGGATAAGGATATTGTGACATTACAGCTAGTATTTGACAGCATAATCCTGGATGCAAAATACCCATATAAAGTAGTAGGTAATCAAGTTACTACTAAAAGAATAATTCAGCATGACCAGGTAGCATGCAGTATTCAAGGACAGTATAACATAAAGAAGTCTATTAATGTATTGCATTACTAAGGTAATATATTTTTATAAAACTTAAATCATCATCTCAATACACACTTAAAAGCCATTCAGTAAAAATCCAGCACTTACTCAGGGACTTTTTTTTAAAGCTCTTAGTAAAGTAGAACTAGTATACTTAGCTAGCATGATACATAATGGCGTAACACTTCAGAAGCATTCGCACAGAAGCAGGGAAATAGAAAAGAATGCTTACTCACCACTATTATTTTCTGATGGCGTCAATCAAATATAGTTATAGAAAGGAGACTCAGTTTTCATTATTGCAGGTGGTGTTACTGAATCCCTAGAAAATCCAGGAGAGGCATTTGAAAAGCTGTTAGAACTAATAAGTTCAGTAACGTAGCCCAGACTCAAAATAAACAAACCAAAGTACAGTTTTCTATATAACAGTTGTAATACGTAATGATAAAATACATATATATATTAAAATATGAGGGAAAAAAGATCTATTCACAAGAGAAACAGCTAAGGACATCTGCCCCCAAGGCTACCCTGAACCAGAAACGTGAAGGATACTGAGGGCAGTGGCTCTGTCCTCTGCTGAGAGACTTGACCAAATGAAATATGACCAGCTCCTCACTGGAATGGGCATTCACTGATTGGCTTTTCAGTGAGAACGCCAGTGGGTATTTTTCTTTATTTAACGTGAGAAAGGTATCCCAAGTTTCTCCTAGAAGACTGACCATGTGCTCAGAAAGCTCTCTCAGACATTAAAATGTAATTTTTAAAAAATATTTTTTAAATTTATTTATTTGGTTGCACTGGGTCTTAGTTGCGGCAGGCGGGCTCCTTAGTTGCGTCTTTCCGGCTCCTTAGTTGTGGCATGTGAACTCTTAGTTGTGGCATGCATGCGGGATCTAGTTCCCTGACCAGGGATCGAACCTGGGTCCCCTGCATTGGGAGCGTGGAGTCTTAACCACTGCACCACCAGGGAAGTTCCTAAAATGTAATCTTTAAAAAAGAGATTAAATGAGTGTGATAGGGACTCAAGATAGCACAATGGAACATAAAGTCTATGTGAAAGAAAATATACAGTAAGG
Organism: Mesoplodon densirostris; assembly: GCF_025265405.1. Classification (NCBI taxonomy): domain Eukaryota; kingdom Metazoa; phylum Chordata; class Mammalia; order Artiodactyla; family Ziphiidae; genus Mesoplodon; species Mesoplodon densirostris. Next base: position 147,231,774 of record NC_082665.1, read on the forward strand.
GAAAAAAAAACAGTGATGGGGGTACAGATTATTTAATTAAAGGAAACAGGACAGTCACCTACGTATTTGAAGAAAAAAATCAATATTTTCCTACCTTAGATAGCTCAGCCAGTAAAATACTACAGATAAACCTTAGGAGTGAAGAATTCCCTTCAATTGCTGTTTCCTTTTACCTGCAGCTCCCTGCTTGAAATATTTCTAATATACAAAGAAAAAGTACAGTAAGCTTAAATGTTGCCTTTCTCCTTTAGCCGTGAACAAAGTAATTAAGCAAGGACCTACCCAGACTCTGACAGGGCCACTGTCATTGCTGCATTTATCTGTCTCCTTGGGTTCGTTATACCTATCACTAATTTAGTCCCCAATTTTCCCCCCAAAACATTCTCTAAAACTCTTCTTAGTACAAACAAACTCATGGTAATCTGTCTATTCCATTTTGTTTCTGCTCATATCCTTCCTGGAGCCCTCAAGGTCCTATCTGGACAGCTAGCTCTCTATGCCTGCTACACCACTGTCAACTGGGATTTCCCAATGCTGTTTTCCTGGGGATTTCCTTTGCCTGTCTCCTGATTTGGAACCCTAGTTTCTTAGATCCGCTGCCTTCTGCTATTTTTGGTTTACTCTCTTGTCTTGGTGGAGTGCATTCTCTAGCATCTTTCTGAGAAAGAATCTATGGGAGATCAACTTCCTGAGAGCTTACATATATTAACACAAGTTTATGCCACACTCCAATGCACAGATCAGTAAACTACAGCCCATGGGCCAAGTCTGGCCTATAGCTTGTTTTCATGCTTTCTGTGAGCTAAGAATGATATTTTTACATTATAAAACGTTGTTTAAAAAGAGGAATATGCCAGGACTTCCCTGGTGGTCCAGTGGTTAAGACTCTGCACTTCCAATGCAAGGAGCACAGGTTCGATCCCTGGTCACAGAACTGAGATCCCACATGCCCTGTGGTGCAGCCAAAAAAAAAAAAAAAAAGGAATATGCCACCAAGAGTATATGCAGCCCACAAAGCCTACACTGTTTAATATCTGTTCCTTAATAGAAAAAGTTTGCCAACGCCATCCTAATTAATTGGTTGTTTTGGCCAAATATAGTATTCCATGCTGGAAATAATTTTCCTCTAATGTTTGAAGACTTGCTTCACTGTCTCATGGATCCCAGAATTGCTGTTGAGAAGTCCAATGCTGTCCCAGTCCTGTGTATACAATCTCTTATTTTCTCTTTGGGAACTTTTAGCATCTTCTCTTTAAAACTGGTGGTCTGAAGTTTTACAGTGGTTTGCCAGTGTGTTCTTTTATTCAGAGTGCTGAGTGCTCAGAGGGTCTTTGACTGTGAAAACTTAGGTCCTTCTAGTCTGGGAAGATATTTGTGTTACTTCTCTGATGTTTTCCTCCCTCTGTTCTTTCTTTCAGGGATGGCTATTAGTTAGATGCTTCACCTCCCAGATCAGTCTTCTAAGTTTATCTTCTTTTTAGCATATGATTGCCTCAAGTGTATCTTCCAGCTCTTCTCCTAACTTATTTTGTTGCTCCTGTCATCCACCAGAGTATAAGCTCCTTGAGGAAGAGAATTGGTCGGCCTCATCCCCACTGTATTTCCCCGGCACCCAGCACAGCACCTGGCATGTGATAGTCAGTTGGTGAATATTGTCAACTGAGCAAATATTTTTCTAATTTCTAAGAGCTTTGTCCTGTTTTCTGATTTTCTTTTTAATAAAAAAATAGCCATTCTTGTTTCATGGATGGGATATCGTCTCTTGTCTTCTGAAAATATTATTTGGAGATTTTTGAAGCTTCCTTTTGCTTTCTGCGTTACCTTTGTGTCCCCCTAGTTCCTTTCTCCAGACGGCTGTTTTGGTCTCTGTCTTTCATGGTCAGCACCTTCCTAAAACTGGTGTCTTCCTGAGCTGTCCACTCCCATCTGCAGATCAGGCCATAGTGTCATCCAGAAACTCTGGGTGTGTGGGTGAAGTTGGTGGGCCTGATGGCATACGTCCAGCCCCTAGGTCCAAGACCCCTGACTGTGTCTGTACGTGTCCAGAGAGATGGCTCCAATCTGGTATTCTGGAAGCCAGACTTGACCCTCCTGTCTAAGGGATAGTAATGCCACATCCCCTAAGCTATGCCTGGGAGTCAAGGGTCTCTGGTCCAACCTCAGGAGAAAGCAGAAATCTGGCCTTCTGCCAGGATGGGAGAACAAGGTCAGTGGTTGTATCCAAGGGCTCCTTAGACAAACCCTCAACTAGTCCTCCTGTGTTCGGGCCCTCTGGCACCCACCCCCACTGGGAGGTTGTTGGCTCCTCTGGGCTTCTGCCGTGCGTGGCAGCTTGACCCTTACTGCCTTCCCTGCCTGCAGGCTCTGCCGGCTCTGGTGCCGTGGTTCATCAGCTCTCCAGCTTCCAACAGTGTGTTGACCTTTCCCACCCGCTGTTGTGTCCTTTCCCACTCTCCTTGCCCTTGTGATTTCGTATTTCTTTTATTCCTTTACTGCCATTTTGTTAGAATTTCCAGAGGGGTAGAGATAAACAAAAAAGGAATTCTATCAGCCGTGTTAAACACATAGCCATGTATTACTATGATAACTCCAAGGGAAGGATGGGATAGCTTCATAGTAAGTGAAGTGCTGGCCATGTTATCCAGCATGAAAAGACAGGCTTACATCCTTAAGGAGCTCTCAGCCTCACGAGAAAGACAAAGGCAAACAGATCATTAACATACAAGTGCTGTAATGGAGGTGTGTCTGGGCTGCATTGGGTCACCGGAGAAGTACCTCTATGTAGCAAGAGGGAGAGGGGGTCACATGAGACAACACTGGGATTGTAGCATTGTGGAGAACAAAAGAGGCTTGAACTCATGACCATTTAGAGGGCAAGAAGGAGTTTTAGCTCCAACTGTTATTTTTATTGACTCTTCTCTCCCGGGAGCTATAACAAAGCATTGATTTCTCAGTGTACAACCTCCCCTGTCAAAAGGAGCTAAACCATCCCAGGTGACACCTGAGTATCCAAGATGCTCAGCAGAGCTGCCTGGAGGAGCCCCTGGCCCCCCACCCCTGTAAAACAGAGATTATAGTGAAGGTTAAATGTATGTAAATTACCCAAGAGAGTCGGCACCCAACAGGAGTTAGTCCTCCTGACCCCCATTTCTTTTAAAGAGGAAAAGAGAAAGAACTAACGTCTTCCATGTCTAACATGAGACTCAGATGTGCAGAAGAATAACTTCCTTTGCTTTCTATAACACTTGACTTGCTCTTAAGCCACCATTTCCATGAACGGTGAAAAGAAAATTGCTACTTTAAGGTAACTATCTTCTGATTTTAAGCTTATTCTCTTATAGGTCACTTTGCAATCAAGTTTCTCTTTTCCGCCTATTTTCCCAAGAGTAAGTTAAGCATCCAAGGTGGCTTATCATCCTGGCATCTGAAAAGGAGCATCTGGCCCTCAATGTCCTTCAGCCGAGGGGTCTGCCCTTGACCTTGGGCATTGGCCTCTATTCTCTCTGCCTCCACTATTGAGGCCTCCTCAGCTTCTCTTGGCTCAGGCACAACTGCTGCTATCTGGGCCCATGCTGGGCTCTCCCCGGCACTGCCAACACCATGGCCTCTGGCTTTGGGCTGCACACTCTGTACCCTGTACCCCCGCCCAGTAGCCCTACTGCCTGTTAATTCTCAGCCTCCCTCACTACTCCTCTCGAGGAACCTTGAGAATTTTTACTGGTTTCTACCATACCCCCAGCCGAGGGGGACTTGGAAGGCACGGGAGGGGTTGTTTTCTGAAGCTCTCTCTGCCTGTACTCGACACACTGCCATTTCCACTGTGTTGATGCTGTTCTGTGTTGGCACAGGGCAATGGGAGATGGTCTCCTCCTAGAATTCCAGGTGGGAATCAAAATACAAGTCCGTCTTCTCTGCAGTTTCCAAACCCAACTGGACCTCTTCACTATGGCCTCTCGCACCCAACACACACCAGGTTTTGTCTCTGAAGGTTCGGAGGGTGTAGGGAGCAGGCCTCAACTCAGGTCTAAATGCTCCAACACATAAATCTTTCCTACCAAGCTCTTCTCTGCTCTGCTGCTCATTTCTCCACCCACCCCACCCTCAGCCCAGAAAGGGCCTTCCCTTTCCATCTTCACATTCTCTCCTTCTTACCGCTCTGTGGATTTTAGTAAAACTGTGTCCTCTGACTCCCTGGGCTCTGGTTCTTGACTTTTTTAAGGGTAACTTTTGCAACTTAAATCAATCTTTCTCTCTCAACAACGCCTGGATCTTCCAAATGAAAGCTTTGACCTTCACAAGCACTCCTCTGAAAAGAGTTTCAGGAGCCATTTCTGAAAGTCAAAAGCTGAATGTCCTCTCCTTAGTCTCAGCTGGTTCTGCCACCCCCCTGAGCAGTGGAAGCTTCAGCCTCCATGATGGAGGGCCCTAGGGCAGCCAGGTTTCCCAGAGATGGAAAAATGCATCAGAGAACTTCCACCTTCCAGGGGACAGGCTGCACTCTTTGGATCAACTCTCCCACTAAAGCAACAAGAAATGGTGGATAGAACATTTTTCAGACTTCACTTTTAAAATGGAAAAGACAGAGGGGATCTCTCAGACCAGCTAAGAGATAAACACCTGTAATCAGGGAGGTAAGTATGCCACCGGGACCCCTGGTGGACACTTGACAGTATTGCTCACAAAGGTTTGACTCAGTGGCCATACAAGCCAAGAGGGAAAGAATACAAAGTTGGAGCCCTCCCAAGCTGGGAGCCTTCTGGGTGACTTCTCCCACATGAAGCTAGATTCCCAGGAGCTGCACCCTCAGGACCAGGATGAACTAGATCTTAACCCACTTTCCTCCCCCAGTCGTAGAGGACTTCAGAAAAGCCTTGGTGCCTTGACACTAAGGCAAGCAGAAGCAAAAGGAAAGCATAAAATATTGCTGGGAAGAAATGGCCACACGTCAGCCCTCTGCCTGGATTAGTCAAAGAAGCTCAAGTTGAGAACTTGACTTAAGGTCATCCATGACTTTTAATAACCCCAGCCAGGTACCTGGTGAAAGCAAACATGAAGCCTCTCTGGAGGAAGGCATATCTATCTTAGGCCTTGGGGAGCCCCCAGATAACTAGTTAGTGGCATTGACCAGCACACAGTCAAAAACAGCTAAGCACAAAAGAAACAGAACAATATGAATAGAACTAGCAGAATCAACAGGCAGCAAAAATAACCTGTAGAGGGCTTTCCTGGTGGCGCAGTGGTTGCGAGTCCGCCTGCCGATGCAGGGGACACGGGTTCGTGCCCCGGTCCGGGAAGATCCCACATGCCGCAGAGCGGTTGGGCCCGTGAGCCATGGCCGCTGAGCCTGTGCGTCCGGAGCCTGTGCTCCGCAACGGGAGAGGCCACAACAGTGAGAGGCCCGCGTACCGCAAAAATAAATAAATAAATAACCTGTAGAGACTTTGAAATTGGCATTGTCAGATACAGATTATTTATTTATTTTTCTGCTTTTTGAAGTATAGTTGGTTTACAATATTGTGTTAGTTACAGGTGTATAGCAAAGTGATTCAGCAGTGTATATATATAGATAGATAGATATTCTTTTTTTTCAATACTTTTCCATTATAGTTTATTACAAGATATTGAATATAGTTCCCTGTGCTATACAGTAAATCCTTGTTGCCTATCTATTTTATATATAGTAGTGTGTATCTGTTAATCCCATACTCCCAATTTATCCCTCCCCTCTTCCCCTTTGTTAACCATAAGTTTGTTTTCTACGTCTGTGAGTCTGTTTCTGTTTTATAAATTAATTTGTACTATTTTTTAGATTCCATATATAAGTGATATCATATAATATTTGTCTTTCTCTGTCTGACTTACTTCACTAAGTGTGATCATCTCTAGGTCCATCCATGTTGCTGCAAATTACATTAGTTCATTCTTTTTTATGGCTGAGTAATATTCCATTGTATATATGTACCACATCTTCTTTATCCATTCATCTGTCGATGGATACTTAGGGTGCTTTCATGTCTTACCTATTATAAATAGTACCACTATGAACATTGTTGTGCACAGATATAGATTTTTCAACTTACGCTTGTGTTTTTTTAAAAAAAGAAACTATAAAAAGGGCTTATCAGATTTGATGAAGAATAAATCAGCACTTCTAGAAATGACAACTAAAATAAATGAAATTAAAAGTTCAATAAAGGTCAGCTAAGAACACATAATAATCCTAAATATGTGCACACCAAAAACCAGAGTCTCAAAATATATGAAGCAAAAACCAGTAAGAGCTGAAAAGCAAAATAGGCAGGTTCACAGTCACAGGTGGCACTTCAGCACTCCACTTACAGCAATTGACAAAACTCCTAGACAGAAAATCAGCAAAGATATAGAAGAACTGAGCAACACCATCAACCAACAGGATCTAATTCATGTGTGTATAACTCTCCACCAACAACAGCAGAATACACATTTTTTTTTCAAACACCCATGGAAGATTCACTAAAATGGGCCATATTCTGAGCCATAAAACAAACTTCAGCAAGTTTTAAAGAACTGAAGTCATACAGATTATGGTCTCTGACCATAATGGAATCAAACTGAAATCAATAAAAGGAAAACAACAGGAAAATATTAAAACACTTGGAAATTAAACAACATACTGCTAAATAATCCATGGGTCAAAGAGAAAGTCTCAAATTTTTTTAAATACATGGAACTGAATGAAAGTAAAAATACAACATATTAAAATATAGCAAATAACGTGGCAGCTAAAGCAGAACAGAGAGGGAAGTTTATAAAACTAAATGCTTACTTTAAGAAAAAAAGGAAAGGTCTCAAATCAAGAAATAACAGGCGAGAGATTGGTTCAAGATGGCAGAGTAGAAGAACAAGCTCTCACTCCCTATTTTGAAAACACCAGAATCACAACTAACTGCTGAACAATCATTGACAGGAAGACACTGGAACTCACCAAAAGAGATACCCCGCATGCAAAGACAAAGGAGAAGCCACAATGAGATGGTAGGAGGGGCGCAATCACAATACAATCAAATCCCATAACTGCTGGGTGGGTGACTCACAAACTGGAGAACACTTATACCACAGAAGTCCACCCACTGAAGTGAAGGTTCTGAGCCCCACATCGGGCTTCCAAACCTGGGGGCCCAGCAACGGGAGGAGGAATTCCTAGAGAATCAGACATTGAAGGCTAGCAGGATTTGATTGCAGGACTTTGACAAGACTGGGGGAAACAGAGACTCCACTCTTGGAGGGCACACAAAGTAGTGTGTTCACTGGGACCCAGGGGAAGGAGCAGTGACCCCATAGGAGACTGAACCAGACCTACCTGTTAGTGTTGGGGGGTCTCCTGCAGAGGTGGGGGGTGGCTGTGCATCACCATGAGGGCAAGGACACTGGCAGCAGAAGTTCTAGGAAGCACTCCTTGGCATGAGCCCTCCCAGAGTCCGCCATTAGCCCCACCAAAGAGCCCAGCTAGGCTCCAGTGTTGGGTCACCTCAGGCCAAACAATCAACAGGTAGGGAACCCAGCCCCACCCATCAGCAGACAAGCGGATTAAAGTTTTACTGAGCTCTGCCCACCAGAGCAACAGCCAGCTCTACCCACCACCAGTCACTCCCATCAGGAAACTTGCACAAACCTCTTAGATAGCCTCATCCACCAGAGGGCAGACAGCAGAAGCAAGAAGAACTACAATCCTGCAGCCTGTAGAACAAAAACCACATTCACAGAAAGATAGACAAGATGAAAAGGCAAAGGGCTATGTACCAGATGAAAAAACAAGACAAAACCCCAGAAAAACAACTGAATGAAACAGAGATAGGCAATCTTCCAGAAAAAGAATTCAGAATAATGAGAATGAAGATGATCCAGGACCTCGGAAAAAGAATGGAGGCAAAGATCGAGAAGATGCAAGAAATATTTAACAAAGATCTAGAAGAATTAAAGAACAAACAGAGATGAACAATACACTAACTAAAATGAAAACTACACTAGAAGGAATCAATAGCAGAGTAACTGAGGCAGAAGAACAGATAAGTGACCTGGAAGACAGAATGGTGGAAATCGCTGCTACAGAAGAGAATAAAGAAAAAAGAATGAAAAGAAATGAAGACAGCCAAAGAGACCTCTGGGACAATATTAAACACAACAACATTCACATTATAGGGGTCCCAGAAGGAGAAGAGAAAGAGAAAGGACCGAAGAATATATACATATATATATATATATATATGTTTTTTTTTTCCAGTATGCAGGCCTCTCACTGTTGTGGCCTCTCCCATTGCAGAGCACAGGGTCCGGACACACAGGCCCAGCGGCCATGGCTCACGGACCCAGCCACTCCGCGGCATGTGGAATTTTCCCCGACCGGAACACGAACCCATGTCTCCTGCATCGGCAGGCAGACTCTCAACCACTGCACCACCAGGGAAGCCCCCCAGGAAAATATTTGAAGAGATTATAGTTGAAAACTTCCCTAACATGGGAAAGGAAATAGCCACCCAAGTCCAGGAAGCACAGAGAGTCCCGTACAGGATAAACCCAAGGAGAAACACACCAAGACACATAGTAATCAAATTGGCAAAAATTAAAGACAAAAATTATTGAAATCAGCAAGGGAAAAATGACAAATAACATACAAGGGAACCCCCATAAGGATAACAGCTGATTTCTCACCAGAAACCCTACAAGCCAGAAGGGAGTGGCATGATATACTTAAAGTGATGAAAGGGAAGAGCTTACAACCAAGATTACTCTACCCAGCAAGGATCTCATTCAGATTCGATGGAGAAATCAAAAGCTTTACAGACAAGGAAAAGCTAAGAGAATTCAGCACCTCCAAACAAGCTCTACAACAAATGCTAAAGGAACTTCTCTAAGTAGGAAACACAAGAGAAGAAAAGGATCTACAAAAACAAACCCAAAACAATTTAAGAAAACAGTAATAGGAACACACATATCGATAATTACCTTAAACGTGAATGGATTAAATGCTCCTACCAAAAGACACAGGCTTGCTGAATGGATACAAAAACAGGACCCGTATATATGCGGTCTACAAGAGACCCACTTCAGAACTAGGGACACATACAGACTGAAAGTGAGGGGATGGAAAAAGATACTGCATGCAAATGGAAATCAAAAGAAAGCTGGAGTAGCAATACTCATATCAGATAAAATAGACTTTAAAATAAAGAAGGTTACAAGAGACAAGGAAGGACACTACATAATGATCAAGGAATCAATCCAAGAAGAAGATATAACATTTATATATATATATATATATATATATATATATATATATATATATATGCAACCAACATAGGAGCACCTCAATACATAAGGCAACTGCTAACAGCTCTAAAAGAGGAGCTCGACAGTAACACAATAATAGTGGGGGACTTTAACACCTCACTTACACCAATGGGCATATCATCCAAACAGAAAATTAATAAGGAAACACAAGCTTTAAATGACACAATAGACCAGATAGATTTAATTGATATTTACAGGACATTCCATCCAAAAACAGCAGATTATATTTTCTTCTCAAATGTGCACGGAACATTCTCCAGGATAGATCATATCTTGGGTCACAAATCAAGCCTCAGTAAATTTAAGAAAATTGAAATCATATCAAGCATCTTTTCTGACCACAACGCTATGAGATTAGAAATGAATTACAAGGAAAAAAACGTAAAAAACACAAACACATGGAGGCTAAACAATACATTACTAAATAACCAAGAGATCACTGAAGAAATCAAAGTGGAGATCAAAAAATACCTACAGACAAATGACAATGAGAACACGATGATCCAAAACCTATGGGATGCAGCAAAAGCAGTTCTAAGAGGGAAGTTTATAGATACACAACCATACCTAAAGAAACAAGAAAAATCTCAAATAAACAATCTAACCTTACACCTAAAGGAACTAGAGAAGGAAGAACAAACAAAACCCAAAGTTAGCAGAAGAAAAGAAATCATCAAGACCAGAGCAGAAATAAATGAAATAGAAACAAAGAAAACAATAGCAAAGATCAATAAAACTAAAAGCTGGTTCTTTGAGAAGATAAACAAAATTGATAAACCATTAGCCAGACTCATCAAGAAAAAGAGGTCAAGGACTCAAATCAATAAAATTAGAAATGAAAAAGAAGTTACAACAGACACCACAGAAGTACAAAGCCTCCTAAATGACTACTACAAGCAACTCTATGCCAATAAAATGGACAACCTGGAAGAAATGGCCAAATTCTTAGAAAGGTATAACCTTCCAAGACTGAACCAGGAAGAAGTAGAAAATATGAACAGACGAATCACAAGTAATGAAATTGAAACTGTGTTTAAAAATCTTCCAACAAACAAAAGTCCAGGACCAGATGGCTTCACAGGTGAATTCTATCAAATATTTAGAGAAAAGGTAACACCCATCCTTCTCAAACTCTTCCAGAAACTTGCAGAGGAAGGAAAACTCCCAAACTCATTCTATGAGGCCACCATCACCCTGATATCAAAACCAAAGATACCACAATAAAAGAAAATTACAGACCAATATCACTGATGAATATATATGCAAAAATCCTAACAAAATACTAGCAAACTGAATCCAACAACACATTAAAAGGATCATATACCATGATCAAGTGCGATTTATCCCAGAGATGCAAGGATTCTTCAATGTACACAAATCAATCAATGTGATACACCATATTAACAAATGGAAGAATAAAAACCATATGATCATCTCAATAGATTCAGAAGAAGCTTTTGATAAAATTCAACACCCATTTATGATAAAAAAAAAAAGTCTCCAGAAAGTGGGCATAGAGGGAAACTACTTCAACATAAAAAAGTCTATATATGACAAACCAACAGCAAACATCATTCTCAATGGTGAAAATCTTAAAGCATTTCCTCTAAGATCAGGAAAAAGACAAGGATGTCCACTCTCACCACTATTATTCAACATAGATTTGGAAGTCCTAGCCATGGTAATCAGAGAAGAAAAAGAAATAAAAAGAATCCAAATTGGAAAAGAAGAAGTAAAACTCTCACTGTTTGCAGATGACATGATACTATACATAGAGAATACTAAATATGCCACCAGAAAACTACTAGAACTAATCAATGAATTTTGTAAAGTTGCATGATACAAAATTAATGCACAGAAATCTCTTGCCTTCCTATACACTAGTGATGAAAAATCTGAAAGAGAAATTAAGGAAACACTCCCATTTACCACTGCAACAAAAAGAATAAAATACCTAGGAATAAACCTACCTAGGGAAACAAAAGACCTGTATGCAGAAAACTATAGGACAGTGATGAAAGAAATTAAAGATGACACCAACAGATGGAGAGATATACCATTGTCTTGGATTGGAAGAATCAATATTGTGAAAATGACTATACTACCCAAAGCAATCTACAGATTCAGTGCAATCCCTATCAAATTACCAATGGCATTTTTTACAGAACTATAACAAAAAAATCTTAAAATTTGCATGGAGACACAAAAGACCCCGAATAGCCAAAACAGTCTTGAGGAAAAAAAAAACGGAGCTGGAGGAATCAGACTCCCTGACTTCAGACTATACTACAAAGCTACAGTAATCAAGACAATATGGTACTGGCACAAAAGCAGAGATATAGATCAATGGAACAGGATAGAAAGCCCAGAGATAAACCCACACACCTATGGTCAACTAATCTATGACAGAGGAGGCAAGGATATACAATGGAGAAAAGACAGTCTCTTCAATAAGTAGTGCTGGGAAAACTGGACAGCTTCATGTAAAAGAATGAAATTAGAACACTCCCTAACACCATACACAAAAATAAACTCAGAATGGATTAGATACCTAAATGAAAGACCAGGAACTATAAACCTCTTAGAGGAAAACATAGGAAGAACACTCTTTCACATAAATCACAGCAAGATATTTTTTGATCCACCGCCTAGAGAAATGGAAATAAAAACAAAAATAAACAAATGGGACCTAATGAAACTTAAAAGCTTTTGCACAGCAAAGGAAACCATAAACAAGATGAAAAGGCAACCCTCAGAATGGAAGAAAATATTTGCAAACAAATCATGAGACAAAGGATTAATCTCCAAAATATATAAACAGCTCACACAGCTCAATATTAAAAAAACAAACAACCCAATCCAAAAATGGGCAGAAGACCCAAATAGACGTTTCTCCAAAGACATACAGATGGCCAAGAAACACATGAAAAGCTGCTCAGCATCACTAATTATTAGAGAAATGCAAATCAAACCTACTATGAGGTATCACCTCACACCAGTTAAAATGGGCATCATCAGAAAATCTACAAACAACAAATACTGGAGAGGGTGTGGAGAAAAGGGAACCCTCTTGCACTGTTGGTGGGAATGTAAATGGATACAGCCACTATGGAGAACAGTATGGAGGTTCCTTAAAAAACTAAAAATAGAATTACCATTATGACCCAGCAATCCCACTACTGGGCATATACCCAGAGAAAACCATAATTGAAAAAGACACATGCACCCCAATGTTCATTGCAGCACTATTTACAAAGCCAGGTCATGGAAGCAACTTAAATGCCCATCAACAGATGAATGGATAAAGAAGATGTGGTACATATATACAATGGAATATTACTCAACCATAAAAAGGAATGAAATTGGGTCATTTGTAGAGACGTGGATGCATCTAGAGACTGTCGTACAGAGTGAAGTCAGAAAGAGAAAAACAAATATCGTATATTAACGCATATATGTGGAACCTAGAAAATGGTACAGATGAACTGGTTTGCAGAGCAGAAGTTGAGACAGAGAAGTAGAGAAAAAACCTATGGACACCAAGATGGGGAAAGCGGCGGGGGGTTGGAAGTGGTGCTGTGATGAATTGGGAGGTTTGGATTGACATGTATACACTGATGTGTATAAAATGGATGACTAATAAGAACCTGCTGTATAAAAAAATAAATTAAAAAAAATAAAAGGCATACATGTAGGAAAAGAAGAAATAAAACTTTCTCTATTTGCATGTGACATTGTTGTCTATGTACAGAATGCCAAGGGATCTATTTGTTTAGATCTCTTAGAATAAGTGAGATAAACATCAACAAACAAAAATCAATCTTGTTTATGTATATTAATAACAAACATATGAACCAAAATTTAAAACATAATACCATTTACAATTGATCTAAATAAAACGAAATACTTAGGTACAAATCAACAAAATATTTATATAATTTTCAAAAATATTGAGAAAGAAATCAAAGAAGACCTAGACAAATGGAGATATTTACATGTTTTTAGATTAAAAGACTTAAAAAAAATTTCAATGAATAATTTGGAATCAGACTAGAGATAGAAAAATACAAACTTAGTGAACTGGAATACAGATCAAATGAAATTATGAAGAGTGGAGGAGAGAGATAAAAAGATTTGTTTTTAATTTCAGAAGAGAGGGTAGGAGACATGGTGGCTACATATACACAATCAGAGAGCTAGAAGAAGAGGGCAGAGTACAGGGGCAGAGGCATTTTCTGAGGGGATAATAACTAAGAATTTTTCATGTCTAATAAAAGACACCAATCCCCAGATTTAAGAAACCCAGTGATCCCAAAGAAGGATAAACAGAAATCCCTGTGTAGACAAAGAAAATATTGAAAGCAACCAGAGAAATACAGATTATCTTCACAGGAATGGCAGATAGATTATAGGTGGCTTCTCAATAGCATCAATTGAAAGTCAAAAAACTGTAGAACCATAACTTCAAAGTATTGAAGGAAAATGATTGCCAATCCATTAGTTCATATACAGTGAAAATATATTTTGGGCGTGAGGGTAGTATCTTGAAAATGTCTTTCAAGCATGAAGTCACTAACTTAAGGAAATTCTATGGGATATATTCTGTCAGAAGGAGAGTGATTCCCGGAGAGCATGTCTGATACGCAAAGAGAAATGGAGTGCAAAGAAAATGGCAAATACATGGGTAAATTTAAGTGAGCATTGGTTGTATAAAACAGAATGATAAGGTCTAACAGGGTTAGGAGAAACAATAGGCTTAAAATATGTACAAGACTAGCATGGACAGAGCTCTCTAGTCCCCATGTTGTTGAGGAAGAGGGGAAAGGTCTTCATTTACTTTGGATGTGAGACTATATGTAATTCCAATCCGAGAGGAAAAAAAAATGAAATAAAGCCCAAACACAGGCAGGACAAGAGGAAAAAATAACATAGACTTGTGTGGGAAGAAAGAAAATATAAGTTGGTAGCTTTAAACTTAAATCTGTTAGCATTCACGTTAAATGTAAATGAACTTAACGTTCCAATTAAGAGTCAGTAACTGTCAAGTTTGACCCCCAAAATTTTTTAATCCAGCTTTAGGCTATTTACAAAAGACTTTCTAAAACAAAAGTATAGAAAGATTGAAAGTAAAAGGGTGAAAAAATATATGACATGCATATACTAATCAAAATAAAACTGTTGAGCCTATAATACTATCAGGCATATAGATTTAAGTAAAAACTATTACTAGAGAGAAAGAGGCTTGATTCACAGATATGTAAGAATCATAAATTTATAGGAACTTAAATAATGTATATTTTAATAACATTAAAATATATGAAACAAAAGTTGAAAGAACTAAAAAGAAAAAGAAAAATTCACAATCATAGTGGGAGATTTTAACATGCCTCTCTATAAATAATACACAGGCAGACAAAAAAATCAGTAAGAACATAGATTTGAACAAAACAATTAGCAATATTAAGTAAATGGACAGAACACTGCACCCAACAATCATAGAATACACATTTTTTTAAGTACACATGGAACATTTACCAAAACTGATCATATCCTAGGACATAAAGCAAGTATCAACATATTTCAAGAGATTGAAATCAATAGAGTATGTTCTCTGACTACAGTGAGCTAAGCTAGAAATCAGTAACAAAAAGATTACCAAAAATCTCAATATGTTGGGTAATTAGGAAAAACACTTCTAAATAGTTCATGGATCAAAAAGTCGTAATAATAAAAATTAGAAAATATTTTGAACTGAATGATCATGAAAACACTACATATCAAAAAGTAAATGCAAGTAAAGTCATGCTTAAAGGATACAAGTAAAGTCGTGCTTAGAGGGAACTTCTATAGCCAGAACTGTGTTTATTAGAAAATAAGATAAATGGCAAATTAGGTGAGTATCCTTCACCAGGAGTTAGAAAAAGAACAGCAAAGTAGCACCAAGAAAGTAGGAGGATAGAATTAATAAAAATAGAACAGAAATTGATGAAATGGAAAACAAACATTCAGTAGAGAAGAGCAATAAAGCCAAAAGTTGGTTCTTTGAAAAGACTAATAAGATTACAAACCTCTAGCAAGATTGAGCAAGGAAAAAGCATGGAAACACAACCAACAGTAGGAATGAAAAGAACATCCCTACAGATGGTGTCAACACTAAAAAGATAAGAGAATATTGGAAACAACCTTATGCCAGTACATTTCAAAATTTAGATATAATGAAAAGAATCCTAGAAAAAATGCAAGTTGCCAAAAAATATAATGAAGAAATAAAAATCTGAATCATTTTAAAACCATTAAAGAAATTAAATCATTAGTCAAAAAATTTCACACAAATTAGACTCCAACCTCATGAAGACTTCACTGATGGGTTCTAGAAAACACTTAATGGAAAACATGTTATTTCAATCCTACACAAGCTATTTCAGAGCATAGGAAAAGGAGGGGACTCCCAACACTTTTTATGAGGCTAGCATGACCTTGATACCAAAACCTGATTAGGACATTAAGAGAAAAATAAAATTATAGACTTCTCTTGCTTCCTAAATATATATTAGCAGAGTGAATCCATCAACACATTAAAAAGGTAATATATCTTGACCAAACTGAGTTTATCTCAGGAATGCAATGTTAAAGATTAAAAGGTTAATCAATGCAATGCACTGTATTAACTGACTAAAGGAGAAATGTCACACAGTCATTTCAAGAGTTTCAGAGAATTCATTTATGACAAAAGCTCAAACTGTGACTAGCTGGGAATGTCTCTTTTTTATTTTATAAAGGTAACATTGATATATAACATTATGTAAGTTTCATGTGTACAATATTTCTACTTTTGTATACCCTACAAAGTGCTCACCATCAAAGATTTAGTTTCCATCTGTCACCATACAGGAGACATGTATGGTAAAGGAGACTGATCTCCTTTACCCATTTCACCCTCCCTCCACCCCTCCCCCTCTGGTAACCACTACTCTGTTCTTTATATCTATGGGTTTGTGTTTGTTTTTGTTTGGTTTGCTTTGTTCATTATTATTATTATTATTTTAGTTTATTAGTTTTTTATATTCCACATATGAGTGAAATTATACAGTATTTGTCTTTCTTCATCTGATTTATTTCACTTAGCATAATACCCTCAAGGTCCATCCACATTCTAACAAATGGCAAGATTTCATCTCTTTTCTGGCTGAGTAGTATTCCATTGTGTATGTATGTGTGCATATGTGTGTGTGTGTGTATATATATATATATATACACACACACACACACACACACCAACTCCTTTATCCATTCATCTGTTGATGGGCGCTTAGGTTGCTTCCTTGTCTTGGCTATTGTAAATAATGCTGCAGGGAACATAGGGGTATGTATATATTTTCAGATTAGTATTTTTGTATTCTTTGGAAAAATATACAGAAGTGGGATAGCTGGATTGTATGGTAGTTCTATTCTTAATTTTTTGAGGAGTCTCCATACTGTCTTCTGCAGTGGCTGCACCAATTTACATTCCCACCAACAATGCAAGAAGGTTCCCTTTTCTCCACATCCTCACCAACACATATTTCTTGTCTTTTTTGATAATAGCCATTCTGACAGGTGTGAGGTGATATCTCACTGTGGTTTTGATTTGCATTTCCATGACGTTTAGTGATGTTGAGCATCTTTTCATGTGCCTGTTGGTCATCTGTACGTCTTCTTTGGAAAAATGTCCATCAGCTCCTCTGCCCACTTTCAAATTGCTTTTTTTTATTGTTGAGTTGTATGTGTTCTTTATATATTTGGGATATTAAATGTCTCTTCTAAAATAACATATTTGTCAGGATAGACCAGGCTAAGTTGCAGTAACAAATCCCCCAAGTTGAGGAGCTTAACACATTAAATAAAGTTTATCTCTCATCAGATAAATCCTGTGTAGGTTCAGAAGATCTACAGGGCAGTTCCCTTCCAAGCTGTGTCTCAGGTATCCTGGTAGGCCCCATATGCTTTGCTATCTTAATTGCAGCTTTCAGATTCACTATGAAGAGCTAGAGCGTCATGCAAGAGTTTTTATGGCCAAGTCTACATGGGGTATACATCACTTCCACCCACGTCCCAATGACTATAACTCATTCAAATCACAAAAACACAACCTAATTTCAAGAGGAACAGAAATATTAGCTTCCTATATGCCCAGAAAGAGGAAAAATAAAAATGGGTCTTAATGAACACATGGCATGGTCTCTGCCACAACTGAAAAAGGATATCTACAGAAAACTTGCAGCAAACATCATACGTAATAATGAAACTTGAAAGTTTTTCCTCTGATAGTGGGAATAACACAAGGATGCCTGCTAACACCATCTCTATACGGCATTATTCTAGAGGCCTTAAACAATGCAACAAGAAAAATAAAATGTAAAAGGATTGGAAATGAAACAGCAAAATTGTCAGTATTTTCAGACGGTATTATTTTGGACATAGAAGATTCAAAAGATTCTGCAGATAAACTATTAGAATTAATGAGAGAGTTTAGCAAATTTACTGGATACACATTCAAGATACCTAAATCAATTATATTTCTACATATCAACAACAGGAAAAAAAGTCAACTTTAAAACTTTAAAAATGCCATTTGTAGTGGCATCAAAAAGATCAAGAATCTAGGAATAAATCTTACAAAAGATGTGTTAAGTGTGCTACAAGAAAAATTGTAAAATTTTATTTAGGAACATTTAAGAAAACCTAAACAAATGGAAAGATATACCATGCTCGTGGATTGGAAGACTCATTATTGTAAAAATGTCAGTTCTCCCTAAATTGAATTATAGATTTGATTCAATTCCTATCAAATTTCAGCAGGTTTTTTGGGGGGCTGGGGAGCTGTTCCATCTTTGTGGAACTTGACAAGTGCTTTCTAAAATTTATGTGGAAAATGCAAAAAGTCAAGAATTGCGAAGACACTCTTGAATAACAGGTGGGAGGATTTACTTAACCAGATATCAAGATGTGTACTAAAGCTCTATTAAACAAGGCAGTGTGACATTGTACAAGGATGGCAAATACAGCCACATAGCAGAACAGAGAGCGGAGAAACAGGCCCATGCTCAGATGGACACTAGGAGTTCCACACGGGTGACAAGGCACAGCAGTGGGGCAGAAGAGGTCTTTTTGGTCAATGATGCTGGAATAATTGACTATCCAAATGGAAAATAATTTAATAGGATGCACATCATGCACAGAGACACAAATGTGAAAAACAAAACTATAAAGCTTTTATGAGATCATATAGGAAAATGTCCTCATAACACAAAATGCACTAGCCATAAAGGAAAAGAACTAACAACCCAACTACATAAAAATAAAGAACGTTTGTTTTCGCAGGGTTCCATAAAAAGAATAAGACAAGCCATCAAGTGAGAGAAGGTATTTATGACACATATAACCAACCAACAAAGGGCTAATATTTGGAATAGATGAAGAACTTTACAAATCAATGACAAAAAGGCAGACAACCGAAAATATGGGCAAAAGATTTGAACAGGCACTTCGCAAAAAAATTAAGCTCGAATGTTTAATAATATATATGAATAAATGCTCAGGCTCATTGGTAAGCAGGAAAAGGAACATTAAAACCACAATGAGATATAACTACACATCTATCAGATGGGAAAATCCTGACAATAACCCTGTATGGTTATTTGCTCGATGGTGTGAAGCAAGTGAACGCTCATACACCGCTGGTTGGAGAGTAAATATCTATAACCATTTTAGAAAAGTGTTTGGCATTATCTAGTAAAGCTGCAAATACATCTACCCAATGACTTAGCAGTTCCACTCTTAGGTACATATCCTAAGAAAGATATGCTCGTGCACACAGGGAGACTTGTGCAAGCATTTTCATAGCAGCATTGTTGGTAACTGTCTAAAGCCAGAATCAAACCAAATCCATCAACAGTAAGATAGATCAATTCTTTGGTATATAATCATGCAAAAGAATATTATGCAGCAATAAAACTGGTTGGACTACATGAATTTTAAATATGAAAGTGAAAAAGGCTTAATGAAAGAATACATTCAGTACGACTCCATATTTAAAAGTTTCAAAAGCAGGTAAAATCAACCTGTGTTTCTTAAGGATGCATAAATACATGGTAAAGCTATAAAGGAAAGCAAGAGAATTAATATTATAAAAGTAAGAATAGTAATGAGCTTCCATCAGAGTGTGGAGGCTGTGCTAGGGAACTTCTGTATCTTAACCTAGGTGAGGATTAGAACAGGATATACTTTATAACTCTTTGTCAAACTCTATGCCCTTTTATATGCATATGATATTTTATAATACAATTTTTTAAATGTATCATATACAAAGTCAAAATATTATCTCCCCTCCTAAACATTATCTGATTTCGTCCTTACCACAAGGTCCTGCCAAGCAGGCATTATCCCATTTTACAGGTAGGAAAACTGAAGTTCAAATGGCTAAGTGTTTTATTTTTGCAAATAGCTTGGTAATTTGCCTAAGACATCCTAGTGAGTGAGAGAACTAGAGCCTCACCTGAGTCCCAGCCACAGTCTCTCTGAGGCCCATTCATACCCTTTCCATGGTGGTTCTCTGTAGCTTCTACAGTTCACTGCAGCTCTAAACCTGTAATGCCCCATTCTTCAGTCACTGAGCCAGGCAGCATCTCTCATCAGACGGCTCCCATCTTTTCCAAAGTAGGCCTTCCCATTCCCTTAACAGCACAGTCCTCCAAAGCCAATGGTGGGCCTGTGCAGTGAGTCTGCATCCCATCCCCCACCCACCTGGTCCAGGCTAAATATCATCCTTTCTCTTTGATCCACAAAATCCCCTATTTGAGCTAAGAAACCATGTGTAACTATTGTCCCAAACATGATTAGAGGACAGTAGTGCCCCTGTAAGTCCCACGCAGGGGGAGTCATTGTGTTCCTCCAACATATTCTGACCCTAACCGCCCACATTGCTATCTGGGAGCCTTGCCTCAGCTCCACCCTCACGGCATCCTCTCAGCTACTCCAGGGTGTAGAAGCCTCTGGAGGAGAGGCACGTGGTTCCTGAGGTAGCACCTTTACCTGGCCCAAGGGAGCTGGCCCGCCCAGCAGAGAATGCTAGGGTCTGATCCCACTCAGGACGAGACCCCAAGATTTTTAGCACCTGCCTGAATTCCAGCTGCCAGGTGACAAGGTCCTGTACCAGCAACACCACTGCTCTCTGCTGCCTAGGCAGGTACCAGGTGATCGGGGGTATCATCTCTCCTGTCAATGACAGCTACGGAAAGAAGGACCTCGTGGCTGCCCGGCACCGGGTGGCCATGGCCCGGCTCGCCCTGCAGACGTCCGACTGGATCCAGGTGGACCCCTGGGAGAGTGAGCAGGTGCAGTGGATGGAGACGGTCAAGGTGCTGAGGTAACGGTGGGCATGTGTTCTTGGGATGAGCAGGGGCCACGGTCACGTCTGCAGAGCCCACAGGGTGACAGGCAGGGATGGAGTGTTGAGTGGGGCTTCAGCCAGCCCCTCTCACCCAAATCCTGCAAGAGTTTCTCCTTAGAGGGAGAGAGACCAACAGATTCACATTCTCAGAGAGGTCCTAAGTGGAAAAATCACAAACCACTCCCTTCAGAGTACACTTTGTGGGAAAGCCCCATCTTGTTTCAGAGGGTTGTAGCATCTAGGCTCCAGGGCCACCACTCAGTAGCTGTGTGACATTAGGCACATGACATTTCTCTGGGACACATTTCTCACTTGCAAAACGGGGACAGCATAACCTAATGAGCATTACGAAAATGTAAATCACTTTTCTGACCCAGAACCACATAATCATACTCAGTAAGTGAGACCCTTTATTATTGTCATCACTGACTAGGTTGAAAACTGCATCTACATAATAGGCCATCTTTTCCAAGTGTACAAATCCTAGGTTCTATAAATCTAGACTTGAAGAAAAAACTATGAATCTAGAAATAATTACACAGGGTTTTTTTTTTCTTTTAGGACTGCTATTAGCATTCAGCACAAGTAATGCAGCCATTTAAAAGCCCTGTATTTTAGGACAGTGGGTCTCTGACTTTTGTCTGGGAAGCTTTCCTGAGAGATTGCTAGAGAAGCAAGAAGTCCCACTTGTCCTGCCTGTCGGAGGGGATTGTGAGGTGGGCCTGCCTGTCACTAATGACAGCCAGCTCTGCTGGAAGGGATTGCAAACTGTGGGCTGTGTCTTGATCTATGTGGAAGCACTAGGATTGTCAGAGAATAGGAGACACAAGGGACCAGGCTGAATGATTGACAGCCCTGTCCATAATTTAGATTGGTTTTTATTTTTTATTTATTTATTTTTTTTGCGGTACACGGGCCTCTCACTGTTGTGGCTTCTCCCGTTGCGGAGCACAGGCTCTGGATGCGCAGGCTCAGCAGCCATGGCTCACGGGCCCAGCCGCTCCGTGGCATGTGGGATCTTCCCAGACCGGGGCACGAACCCGTGTCCCCTGCATCGGCAGGCGGACTCTCAACCACTGCGCCACCAGGGAAGCCCTGGTTTTTATTTTTCACTAATCTTCAAAGTCACTTGGGAGAAAAATGTTTGCCTTTTTAAGCAAAGGTAAACATTTAGTTTCCATATCCTGGTTCTTATTACTTACCCTTTACTGGGGAAAGAACCAGCTAGAAGCATTCAGCAGTTACAGTGCTACTTCAAAATCTGTTGTCAAATTGAAGGAGAGCAAATATGAAATAATTGTTAGATCTATGCTTCTCTTTTTTTTTTTTTTTTTTTTTTTTTTTTTTTTTTTTTTTTGCGGTACGCGGGCCTTTCACTGTTGTGGCCTCTCCCATTGCGGAGCACAGGCTCCGGACGCGCAGGCTCAGCGGCCATGGCTCACGGGCCCAGCCGCTCCGCGGCACGTGGGATCCTCCCGGACCGGGGCACGAACCCGTGTCCCCTGCATCGGCAGGCGGACTCTCAACCACTGCGCCACCAGGGAAGCCCTTCTCTTTTTTTTTTAACTTAAGTAATAAATTTAGACCTAGATCACCCTTTTAGAATAAACAGCTCTCATTTATCTAGGCTAACAGAGGGGAGTAGAAACAAATCAGATAATCCAACAAATCATTTAGCTTTAATACGTAGTCAGAAACAAAGAGACGCTCTCCTTTTCCACCCTCTGAGGGGCAGTGTGGCCTCGGGCCCAGATCTTGGAGCCAAATTTACAATCGAAGTGACTTGATGTAAATGAGTTAGCCTCTCTGAGCCTCAATTCCTCACCTAATAAGATGGGGATGACACCACCTACTTCACTGGGATACTGTATGAACTACATGAGATGATGTCGGAAAACACCTGGTTTATAGTAGGTGCTTAATAACGTTAGCTACCTTCCCTGCATCCCTAACAGGCCCATAATGTCTCCTCATAACAGATAAGCCATTCACAGGTAGGTAAGTAGGATTTGACTGCAGTACCACGTAATTAATATCCTGCTGCAAAATGCAGACCTAAGATTTTACAGGACACATTCTTTTTCTTTTTTTTTTTTTACTGTACCCTTTAGACAAGTGCTTCTCAGCCCTGGCTGCACCTTGAATCACCTAGGGAGCTTTCAAAAGTACGGAAGCCTGGGCTTCCCTGGTGGCACAATGGTTGAGAGTCTGCCTGCCGATGCAGGGGACACGGGTTCATGCCCCGGTCCGGGAAGATCCCACATGCCGCGGAGCGGCTGGGCCCGTGAGCCATGGCCGCTGGGCCTGCACGTCCGGAGCCTATGCTCTGCAATTGGAGAGGCCACAACAGTGAGAGGCCCGCGTAACGCAAAAAAAAACCCAAAAAACCAACAAAAAAGTACGGAAGCCTGAGTCTTACCCCAGAGACTGAGATGTCATTGGTGTAGGATGGGGCCTTAGGATTTTTTTTTTTTTTCCCCTTCGGTACGCGGGCCTCCCACCGCTGCGGCCCCTCCCGCCGCGAGCACAGGCTCCTGACACGCAGGCTCAGCGGCCACGGCCCACGGGCCCAGCCGCTCTGCGGCATGTGGGGTCCTCCCGGACCAGGGCACGAACCCGCATCCCCTGCATTGGCAGGCGGACCCCCAACCACTGCGCCACCAGGGAAGCCCTGGCCTTAGGATTTTTAAGAGCTCCCTGGTGATTCTAATGTGTGGCCAGGGTTGAGATCCACAGCCTCAGTCACCAAGTGTGTGAATCATGCTTATGATTGGTACTGGGATCAGTCCAAACCAGTGGTCTCAATCCTGGCTGTAAGAATCACCTGGGAAGCTATTTCTAAATGCTCACCCTCCCCTACCTGAGATTTTGATTTTTCTGGGGCAGGGTCTAGGCATGGGTACTTTCAAAGGTCCCCAAATGATTTATTTTGTGCAGCCAATGTTGAGAATCCACTGATATAGTCAACACTGTTTTATCAGATAGCTGATTAAGACTTTTGTCAGTATTTGGGGTGGGCTTCATTAGAAAATTTGTTTAATTACTAATGTTTTCCTAAAATTACCAAAATCATTTTTTTAAGATTGAAAATCTGGTTAAAATTGTAAAGTTAGGTGATTCTAGAAGCATTGTAGAAATCCACCCCACCCTTTGCTCCATTAGTATCCTCTTGGTGGACTCAGCAGTGAATCTACATCATGGTGACAGTGACATATGTCACTATGAAGTCAATTCACTGTAGGGCTTATTGAGTATTCTTTTTCTCCTTGTTAGGTTTTTTATTTTTACTCTAATTTTTTAAGAAACCTGGGCCAGCTTTCATGCTTTTAGGGCACTTGATAACTGATTTCACTTGCCCTCTCCCCATGCTGAGGGAGGGCCTCGGTCACGATGCCATTTGATGTGGTCCAGCAGCAGCTCATGTGCCCCTTGGCAAACATGCTCTTATGTCCTCATTTTACAGATGAGTAAACTGAGGCTCAGAGAGGCTAAGTTAACCCCAGTCGCACGACAGATAAGCAAGTGGTGGAGCCCTAGTCTGTTGAACTCTGAAGCCATGCTTATGGCCATCTTCAAAACCAGTGATCTACGGGTGGGACCACGACGTGGCTGACTCTGCTTCTGCCACAGTGACCTTCTGATTGGGTATAGTTGGAGACCAGGGACTGCTGAGGACACAGAGAACATGCTGCCAGGGGCAGTCATCAGGCACAAGGCTGGGCACACCAGGGTGCCCCTCAGGCAGGCAACAAGAGGAAGCAATGACCTCCCACCAAACAAAGGCAGAGTGGAGGTCTGTGAGGAAGATGCATTTGGCGTTGAAATCATTTGCACACCAGAGTTCAGAGCTCCAGCTAATATTCAAAGTAGGGTCAACTTGAACCAGGAACATCAAGGGAAGTAAAATAAAATAATACCAGCTTTCATTGATCACCTACTATGTGTACCAAGTATATAATATGTAGTCAGCTCAGCAACTCTGAGAAGTAGGTGAGTTTGGCCTCCTTTCACAGATGAGGAAACAGAGGTTCGGAAAGGGTCAGCAACATACTCACAGTCCTACAGCGAGAAAGTGGAGGTGAGACCCAAACCTACTACAGTCTGATGTGAGATTCCAGGCTAACCCGGGAGTGAATCCTCAGAGGTGAAGCTTTCTAAAACTAAAGCAATAAGACAGTAATGGAAACACAGACGAGTCCAGCAGGGCCCTGAGAAGACTCAGCTGAGTCTCTGAGACCGTCAGGAGGGAATCTGGACCTGAATTAAATGTATTTACCCCCCTTCCATCCTTCGTGAATTCAGCTGACTTTACTAAGCAGTTCCCTAGGTACCAAGAATATAAGGATGAATTACATGAGCTCCTTGTTCACAATCTGGTGGGGAAGACAGACTGAGAGTAAGGATACTAATAACAGCTAACGTTGACTGGGCACTTTTCTGTGGATGGCCTGTGCTACGCTCTTTAATTCATCCTCACAACAGCTCTCTGGGGCGGGTACTGTCATTGTCCGCCATTCTACAGATGAGGAAAGTGGAGGCAGATTGCTTAAGGCACCCACCAAGATTCCACAGCTCCTAGTTGGAACCAGTATTGCAACCCAGGAGATCTCATTCTAGAACTTAACCTCTACACTGCCCCCGCTCCAAATAATAATCAGCATCAGCCTACACTGCCCCCGCTCCAAATAATAATCAGCATCAGCCGCTTCCCCAGCCGGGGAGAAGCCTTTGCGCCTTCATGGTCTTGTGACACTCAGGCGTTAACTTTCCTGACCAATTAACAGAGGTCAGTGAGGCCCTGAGGGTGTTTGTGACTCACCCAGGCTCGTTCGAGCAGGAGAGCCTAAACTGGAACCCAGCCACTCTGGCTACAAACACATGCTTCTCCCACCAGGCACTTCTTCCCAAACACAGCTCTAGTTAATACGGGAGGTGGAAGATGGAAGATCAGATTGATACAAGACATAGTGATTACCTGTGCTCTGTTGAAAAGAAGAAGGCACAGGTATCTCTTGATTTGCAGAACATAGATTGCTTGAAGAGCCGGGCCTGCCCTATGGGTGTAAGTCTAGTCGTATCTGAACTGCTAGCGTGTAATGAGGTTCGCTCTGTGCTGCACACCACTTTGTGGGCTTTGCATGTACAAAACTCCTTTCATCTTCATAACCATCCGTGGGAAGCTGGCACTGTCAGCATTCCTCGTTTTGCAGGTGCCGAGACTGGAAACCGCCCACCCGGGATCCCACCGCTGGCCGGCGGGGGAGCTGGGATTCAACCCAGGCAGTCTGGCTCCAAGCCAGGCTCTGAGCATCACCCTGTCAAATTCTAAAGTACCAGCTCATGATCCGAGAGAGCCTCTATCTTGAGGGGCAGCTGTGGGCCATGCACTGTGCCAGTGCTTGCTGCGTGTTAGCTCACGTACCTTCACAAAAGTCTAAAACGTAGGTGTATTATCCCAGCTTTACAACTGAAAATTTGTAGTTTGAACTCAGGTCTGATTCTAATAGCCCAGGTCCGTAATCCCTATTCGGTTTTTTGTAAAAAGTGAGGTAGTGAAAGAAAATACTGAAAGAGTAGAAATCTGCTCATTTCCTCCTTTCAGTCGGGGCTCACAGAAGGCAGTGAGCTGCCTTGGATGCGGGGGTCTGTGAGGACCCAGACGCATCACCTGGCACAGGGCCTGGCACATAGTAGGCCTTCAGCAAATATTTATGGAATGAGCTACCTAAAATGGACAAAAGCAGGTTGAGACTTAAAATCAGAGACCCCCCCCGGGTGGTTTGGGGGAACTGTAGGCCACATGGATGCCCCCTGAACCCATATGCTTACAACACAGGCATCATCACAGCGAACTGCTCAGATCTCTGCCCTGGAAGGAAGGCCTGGACCAAGGCAAGGTTGACTCTCCAGCCCCCGCAGGTGGGTGCTGACCCTCTCCTTTGTGGGAGGGTGAGATGTCAGGGCTTCGGGTAAGAGCCAACGGGAGTCACAGCCCCCTGGGCACAGATAAGAGTTTTCAAAGCCTGCTAGGGGTGACACTTCCCACGTTGAAAGGTCAAACTAACCAATCTGCCACCATCCCTTGTAAATTGTTACGCTAAATTGGGATTTTCTGCCCCAAAGGAGTTTACCTACACTTGTGACTTGTGCTTGTGACCTGGATTACAGTCAGGGCTACACAGAGATAAACTTCTGGGTGCTGCTGGGCTGCTTTTGAAAGCCTTAGCCTTTTTGAAAACAAAATGTGCCATTATATCCCTTAAACTAATACTTTATAGCAGTGTTACTCAGTGTTTTACTTGGAAGAGGAAACCTATTTTTAAGGCATGTAAAGTCGATTTGGATTATCCTTTTAATTTGTAGCCCTGGGTTTCTACCCTGTTGTCAACTCCTGGTGTTTGATGGACTCTTGTCAGCTGTGATTTCAGAGTACCTCCCATGACAGCCCTGGTACCGGGGGTCAAATGCATAGCCCCTCAGGCACGTAAGCAGGAGCACCAGTGATGGGGGGCGGGGCCATGAGCAGGGAACCGCTGGTCCCACTGGGCCAACACTCCAGCAGCTCTCCCACCTTTAGTTGGTAGGACACTATTTCCCTATTAGATGGGCTCCAGAATGTCACGGTTAAACAGACTTAAAGTGGTGTCTTTACGGCAGGACTTTTCAGAGCCTTACTATGTTCATGTGCGTTGTGACTCTGAAAGAAAGGGAAGAGGCTCGCAGCCGTTCTTAGCACTTTTTAATCATGGGACTCTTTTTAATGCATATTAGTATTTCTCAGAACCAGTGCTCCCCAGAACACAGACTGGGAAACACTCTTCTAAAAGGACTTGAAGGGTGGGTGGGGATACATTAGGAGTTTGGGATTAACATATACACACTACTATATATATAAAATAGGTAAACAGCAAGGACCTACTGTATAGCACAGGGAATTATACTGAATATCTTGTAATAAC
Organism: Mesoplodon densirostris; assembly: GCF_025265405.1. Classification (NCBI taxonomy): domain Eukaryota; kingdom Metazoa; phylum Chordata; class Mammalia; order Artiodactyla; family Ziphiidae; genus Mesoplodon; species Mesoplodon densirostris. The sequence goes on from NC_082665.1 coordinate 147,259,488, forward strand.
CTATAATGGAAAACAATCTGAAAAAGAATATATATATGTTTATAATTAATCAATTAATTAAAAGGACTTGAAAACGCCCTAAAGGTTTCCTGCAGCAGTTCCTGAATGCTGGTCAAAGGACCACTCACAGCAGAATCACCTGTGAGGCTTGTTAAAAATGCTAATTCCCAGGCCATGCCTCAGACCTGCTGAGGGGGAATGGAGCCTGGGACTCTGGATGTTTAATAGGCACGCTGGGGAACTGCTTTACCGCCAGTTTGGGGAACTGTGCACTAGAGTAGGAATCCAAGAAAGAAGGAGCTACAGAGTCTCCTATATGATCAGCTTCTACAATGTTGAGTACACTCCCCTGGCCTCCCTGTCCGCCCCCCCTCCATTGCCAGCATGGGCTCCTCATCTGTCCCCCAGTCCCGAGCACAGCACACAGTGTGCAGTCTCAGCCCTCTGCCTTCTTTCTGAATCCCCTCTGGCTCAGCAGTCACTCCTAATAGGGTTCTAGAGATGCTGGCTGAGAACAGAGACCGGTGCCCAGCCCCTGCCCTGAGCTGGAGACAGGCTGTGAAGGTCAGTGAGTCCAGACATGGATTAGGGGGACTGGAGGAGGTGACGCCTGCACCATGACTCATAGGATCAGCAGGTTATCTGGGGCTGGGGATATTTCGGGGACGGGGGCAGCTGAGTAAGGCACACAGGCAGGAAGTGCTTGCTGGGCACTGCATGCCATTCAGGATGCTGGAGCCCACGGCGAAGGAAGGGAGTAGCTTCCCGTGAGGTAGGAGGAAGGCCGTGCTTAGGCTCCCAGCTTCTCACCTCTCTGCAGATGCTTCCAGAATCCCTGTCTCTGCCTGGTGGGCCCCTCCTCCCCCTTCCCTTCTTGGCTCCCCTGTTGAAAACCTGTCTGTCCTGTGAGGCTCAGGTTGGAACCCACTCCCCTGTGGTGAAACCAGTCCTTGCCTCCCCCAGAGCTCACCCCACATTCTTTTTGGATTTATCTTTCCAGTGGGCTACTAGTCACTCTGTTTGGCCCCATGATGTTGGGGGTTTGTTCCTTATCCCCTTTTTCTCTGTTCAAACCCTAAATCCTACTCATCTTGTTGTCTTCCAAAGTAACTATTAAAAAAGGAAGTTTGCATTGAATGAAAAGTGAGCTTTTCAATTTACCAAAATAGAGCAGGGGCCTTAAAAATGTGTGTGCCCTTTGCTTGATACATTCCCCTTCTAGGAATCTGTCTGAGGAGATGATTAGAAATTAGGATGAAGACATGCAGAAAGATGTTTATCGTGGCAATTTTTAGAATGGCAGAAAATAAAAGCAACCTCAGTGTTTAAATGTAAGGGAATGTATAAGTAAATGACACTGTATATATAGGATGTATATATATAGGATGTATATAGGATGTTCTGTATATATAGGATGAAGAATCCACACAAAAGGTTTTCATGATATGGAGAAACATTTAGGAGGTGAATGGGAAAAAATCAGGATACAATACTGTGTAATCTCAAGTATATAAAAATATATAAATATACTTTCACATCTATTTGCATGTTTAAATAGAAAAGACTAAAGAAATACACCAAAATATTGAGTTTTTTGTAGAAAGAATTATTGTTGCTGTTATTTTCTACTTTAAATGCTTATGTATTTTCCATACATCCCATAATTGACATAGATTTCATGTTTGTCATCAGAAAAAAAAAAACTAGAGCAATTTTTTAAAGGCAGGTGATTTTTTCTCACCGTTAAGTTTGGCTTTTGATGAGGTCGCTTGTATGTTACTAGTGACATGGTTTTTTTTTGTTTTTTTTAATTAGTTTCTGCTTTATAACAAAGTGAATCAGTCATACATATACATCTGTTCCCATATCCCTTCCCTCCAGCGTCTCCCTCCCTCCCACCCTCCCCATCCCACCCCTCCAGGCAGTCACAAAGCACCAAGCTGATCTCCCTGTGCTCTGCGGCTGCTTCCCACTATCTATCTACCTTACGTTTGGTAGTGTACATATGTCCATGCCTCTCTCTCGCTTTGTCACAGCTTACCCTTCTCCCTCCCCATATCCTCAAGTCCATTCTCAAGTAGGTCTGTTAGTGACATGTTTTTAAAGGACCACTCTGTGTGCCGTGTATTTTGTCATGCGCTCTTCTCTGGGGCTGAGCTCAGCATTTTCTGGCCGCCGGAGCCCCGCTTTGCCCATCACTCCTGTGATTTGCAGTCCTCCTTGGACTCACCCAGAGGCGTGTGAATTGCCTTGTCCCGGGCTGCTTGGGCATCACACTTTGGGGTGGATGATGCCTCCGTCCTTTAACAGGCCGCCTCTGTCGCTTGTGAATGTGGTCCCTGCCTTGGCTGATGGGGCCCGAGCACAGCTCAGCCCCATTCTCCTTTCATACAACCAGAGCAGACGCTTCATCTGGTTCCATTTCACACTGGCTGTTCCGAGGTCAATTTGGGTGCCACCCTTCAGTTGCCGATACCTGGCCTCATCTTGGGTGTCCTGTCTAGACCCAGAAGTCCTATGCTCCAGACACCACCCTCGGTGCCTGCACTAAGCAGGAGATTTCCATTGCATTCTCTCCAACTCAACTTCCATAACGCCCAAAGGAGGCTTTATTATCCCTACTACAGCTGAGGAAACAGACCCACCAGCTATAACTATCCCAGGGTCCTCGCAGATCTGAAATTAGAACCCAGGGCTGACTGACCTCAGGGTTGGTGCTTTTTGATGTCAAAGAGTTAGGGCAACTGGACATTCAAAGGGAAAGGTCCTGGTGGGACTTCTCCCACTTTCTGTGTTAATCTCTACTTCATCTGCTTTCCAAAGCCTGTGGCCATTCAAAAAGCACCCTGCCCCAAAATGCCCACGGACATCTATTTATGTCACTATATCACTGTTAGGACAAATCAAATTGGCAGTATTTATTCAAAACCTCAGACTTGAAGACTTTGGACTTAGACAGTCAGAGTCACTCGGTCTGCAGATTTTGTAAGAGTGATGTGAATGGATTTGAAAGGGAGATGTGAAAACCTCTGGGGGGCCCGATGACAGGACTGCCCAGAGTTGGGATCTGAGACGTGTATGGCCATCACACCAGTCCCACAGACATGCCTTTGACTTCGGGGACGGGGCAGGTGTGGGTACTTCTCTCTTCTGGGCAAGGGCTCAGAGTGAATCATATTCCACACTGTCATTGTTAATGAATTCAGACAATATCTAATACCGAAGTGGATATGTGGAAATCATTCCCACAAAAATCCACAGGAGGAGAATCCCTGACCTGAGGGAACAGGGTGGTGTGCCTCAGACCCCAGAAGACCCTGGAATTCAGTGCACATCATTTAACCTCCCCCATAGGAAGACCACATAACAGCAACCCAATTGCTTGAAAGGTCAAACAATGGTCTCTTGCTACATTACAATGGTCAAATAAATAAGAAATTAGAGTAAAATCTCACGGGTGCAGAGTAGTTTGGATCCACATACATGTTGTAAGCAATGGGGCCAGCCCAAATGAGTGAAAAAGGTCTAAGTTATTGAATAATTTTTAAATGCAGTTTTATTGATTTTAAAAGGCCAGGTGCTTAGGAGATATTCCATAAGTGCTGAATAGATGTGCTGGTGAATGGATTGGTGGACAAGTAGGTAAAGATGGATGGATGGATGGATGGACGGACGAACAGACAGTAGTTAACATATGTCACACTCTGTTCCAAGCACTGTTCTAAGTGCTTTATATTTATAAGCTCATTCAATTCTAAGATAATCCTATGAGATAAGAACTGTTAATAGCCCCATTTTAAACTTGAGGTCACACAGCTGTCAAACGGCAGAGCCAGGATTTGAATCTAAGAAGTCTGGCACTAGAGTCCTAGTTATGCTGCTAAAGTGTTTAAAGTGTGTTTTCTGTAATTACATCTGCTGCTTTAAAATGAGGAAACAAGTCCAGTGCCACCATTTCATGGATGGGGAAACTGAGGCCCAGAGAATGATCTCAGCTCCAGCCCCTCAGCAGCCTGTGCCTGACTGAGGCCGGAACTCTGACCTGTCCATGACATCTCTAGTTTCTCACTTCCCAGTGCACAGCTGATCTAGTGCTCCTTTGTAAACTCATCTCTCTGGTCCACGTCCAGATCCCTTCGAAGGTTTCACAATAGAGGATCCTAAACCGACCATTTACATCAGGTTTTCCCCAGCAGCTGGTATCCCTGAAGCCCCTCCCACCTGAGATTTCAGGGTGACTGAGAGATGCCTGTGCCCTACAAGCCCAGCCTTTGCCGTTCACTGAAGCTAGAACTGGCTTCCAGAAGGACTAGAGGTCCTGCTGGTTGCTTCTAGCATGGACCTGGTTTTTCCTTTTCCGATTAGCCCATTCAAAGGGGGCCTGAACAGGAATGGTGCCAGGAATATCCAGGCAGGGTGATGCACGTACAATTCCTGCCAGCAGGCGGAGGCAGAGCCCAGCGGTTTCAAATGCCCCAGCTGGAGGCTGGCTGTGTGCATTTAAATCCTGACTCCTCTGCTTAAATGAGTCATGCACCTCTCTGTGCCTCAGTTTCCCCCTCCGCAAAGTGGGCACAACAATATCACCTACCTTCTGAGGTTGTTCTGAGGCTCAAATGAGATTAAACACATAAAGCACTTAGCAATAGTGCCCACAGTAAACAACCAATACATGTTAAGTATTCTTTAATCATCATAATCATCATTCTCTAGTAGCACAAATGCCGAAGGATCAGCCACATTGATCAGTTGTTCTAGAGCTTTGTTTTATTGAAAACAGATGAAAAGGTCACCAGCTGGGGTCTTAAAGACCTTTTAGTTACCCACAGGTCCTTTATAATTAACCTTTAGGATGAGATTATACTTATAAAAATACCAGGTGTTAGGGCTGAAATAGATTTTGAGAAAGGCAGTGACTTGTTAGTCCTAGGGCTTTAAGAACCTCACTTTCTATCAGAAGACGGGGTTCTAGGTACAGCACAGCCGCCTTTCGACTCTGCTATGGGGTCCATCAACCACAGACAGCCTTGTGGTATAACACTGAAAAAAAAAATCCATTTTATATTACTTGGCACTTTGCCAATGTTAAAAGATTTATTGATTAAAGTATTACTTAGAACTGTATGTCCCTGAAGTAGCTTCAGATTCATTTACATGCTTTTTCTTTTTAAGTCATGAACACGGAGACATTGAGTTCCCCATACGTTCCAAGAAAAGCATTTTTTGAAAATTTCAAACAGAATATGATGTTATCATTCCCGGCCATGACCCTTCTGTAACTTTCTTGGGATCCACCCTTGTTTTTCCAGCTGTGCCTGAGCTGAAGCTCCTCTGCGGAGCAGATGTCCTGAAGACCTTCCAGACCCCCAACCTCTGGAAAGACAAGCACATCCAGGAAATAGTGGAGAAGTTCGGTTTGGTGTGCGTGGACCGGGCAGGGCATGACACAAAGGGGTACATCTCGGGCTCGCCCATCCTGCAGAGGTACCAGGACAACATCCACCTGGCCAGGGAGCCAGTGCAGAACGAGATCAGTGCCACATACATCCGGTGGGCCCTGGGCCAAGGGCACAGCGTCAAGTACCTGCTCCCCGATGCCGTCATCGCCTACATCAAGGAGCACGACCTCTACGCCAGCCCCGGAGAGGAATGAAGGTTAGCCGAGCCAGGGAGGGCCACCTCCTCCTCCACTGGCCTCGGCCTGAGGACAGGGCGCTTACAGTCTTTGTTTTCCAGAGTCTTTCCATTTTTCATTTGGTTTGTTTCAACAATGATTTAGTTTGTGAGGCATCTTCTGTCCCAGGAAGAGATATCTTTTTCGGGGAGAAGCAAACGTTTGCATCACAAGGATGGACATTTATCACAGAAGTTAAAGTGGTGTGGCAGGTCATTAGGTTTAGACAAAAGCTCTCAGAACCTCTGGATGAAGAGGCCCTCTTATTTTGTAAATGGTAGTTATGGCTGCGCACTGAAGGCAGTTCTGCACGTGGCAGGGGGCCCCTGAGGGTCAGATCAGAATTGCCCACAAAGAGTGTTTTAACTAGGACCAGGTGCAGCTTGCCGGTCTTCATTGGAGAGGCTTGACAGGATGCTAATTACCAAACAGTGGTCTTTGTCAGTGCTTTGTTTCCACAAAGTAATGCTCATGGAGGAGTCCAAAATTTGGAAGCAACACGTTACTGATTGACATTGAATCTTCCTTTACAAACCGTAGTCTGCCTGCCTACTGGCCATTGATAAAATTTAAACTAAAATCTTTCTAGGTAGTGATCCTCAAACTATATATATGTTTGTTTGTTTGTTTGTTTTTTGCGGTATGCGGGCCTCTCCCATTGCGGCCTCTCCATTTGCGGAGCACAGGCTGCGGACGCGCAGGCTCAGCGGCCATGGCTCACGGGCCCAGCCGCTCCGCGGCATGTGGGATCTTCCCGGACCGGGGCACGAACCCGTGTCCCCTGCATCGGCAGGCGGACTCTCAACCACTGCGCCACCAGGGAAGCCCCTCAAACAATATTTTTGATACAATACATATATATATATATATATATATATATATATTTTAAACACAGCTATTCTATAAATGCCAGGGCTCCTGATTTCCAGGTTTCTAAAAAAGAATGGAGGTAAAACAGATGCCTTGACTGTTTTAGAAGATCTTTTTGAATGTTTTATGACTGCCTGCCTGTTTGAATATTGGCGAAGGGATAAATAATAAATTGACATCAAAAAGCACTAATGAACAGTTTCTCTTTTTTCTTTCTTTGTTATATTATTAACGCCTGATGTACCAGCTGTTGCTTTTCTTTTTAGCTACTCCATGAAATTTGCTACTGTTCCAATCGAACTGGCATGAATTTAAAAGTTTCCATTCCCGGGTACCAGCTGTGGAGGAAGCAATTGCTTTTCAACACCAAGCAAATGGTTCTCTAAGCTCTGGGTTGATGGCTGTGTTCTGGTGAGCCCCGAAAGGTGCCCACAGGAGCTGGTGTGTGTGTTCAGGATTTTTCCTTCCACTCCCGATTAGGAAGAGGGTTTGACTAGGCGAACTCTGTTTGAGTTTACTCTTTCCACTTGCTGACCAAATGACTGAACTCATTTAGAATTTACTTCTCCAGGATTTTACCCTGGTTCATCTTTGCTACAAATTTAATCGTGCAGAAACGCAAAGGGTCAGTGGGAAGAATCTAGTATCTCCCCAAATATATCCCAGTGTCTGCAGGTGTGTCAGGATGGACATGAGTGAAGTAGGAAATCAGGGTTTCCTGCATGGAGAGCAGTGGGGTCATCCCGTGAGCGTCTCCAGACTTCCACGCCTGCAACCTCTAAAGCTGCTGGCCATCCCCCCACCCTGATGAGCTCTGCCCTCAAGAACTTCCTAAGGACCCTGATAATTCAGGGGAATAGGAATCAAACAGCCCTGCCCAAAAGCTGGCACAGCAAGCTGGGTGATGTTAACTAGCTCCCTTCCCAACTGTGAGTCTCAGTTTCCCAATCTCTAAAATGGGGAGGTTTGATTAGACATCCTCTAAATTCTCTTCCAGCTGATTTTCTAAGACTCTGAGTGCCTCTGGCTTCAGCCTCTCCACCCTTCTTTGGGTCCAGTACACTTTCTAGCCCAACTGGAAGCTCCCCAAGGGCAGGAGTCTTTGTTTTCTTTACTGCCGTATCCTAAGTGCCAAGGAATTTGCTACTCCAAGTGTGCTCCCAGGCCCAGTGTTTTCATCCTGGGATGAAATGCAGACTCTCAGGCTGCGAGCTGGTTAGATGCAGACTCTCAGGCTCCACCCCAGACCTACTGACTCAGTATTTGTATTTGAATAAGGTTCGCAAGCCATTCAATGCATCGGTCTAGAATAGCCCCTGTAATAATAAATATTCATTTTGTGTTGAATAAACTGAACGTATGGCTGAAATTGCATCACAGTTACTCTGGTGAATAGCTTTCCAACATTGCCCCCACTGTTCTGTGTGGAGTACAGAAGGCAAAGGATGAAAACAAAAGGAAAACAGCAAACAGCTGTAAGTGTCCAGGAAAAGTGATGGAGAGGGAGCCCGTGGGTTTGAGGCAGGACTTCTCACCCTGAGCACTAGTGACATTCTGGGCCATAGAATTCTTTGCTGGGAGGGGCTGTCGTGTGCCTTGTAGGGTGCCTAGCAATATCCCTGGCCTCTGTTCATTAGCTGGTAATAACACCTGCCCACTGTAGCCACAAAAAATGCCCCCAGGCATTGCCACGTGTCCCCTGGGCACAAAATAATCACCAGGCCCACTAGTTTAAGAGTCTGGCTGGGCAGGGAGGATATGTATATGAGGAAGGGGTCTGTTTCCCAAGAGGGACAATTAGGAAGCCGCAGCTTGATCGTACAAAGGACTAGTTTGGGGGTGGAGGGATCCCTACCGCTCATGAAGTCATGTTTATTCTGGGGGACACAGCGCTGTAGATAGTAGGAATTAGATGCTACATCCTTGACTCAGAGGCACCCCAGCTTCAGCCTCCCTCTACTGCCAGTGTTCAGAGTGCTTTTCTCTTCCATGTTTCACAGGCTGAGGCTTCCAACCTACCCCCCCCCACCCTGCCCCCGTACCCTCAGTCCTGATGGTCAGGGCCTGACAAGTGTCGACTCCTGATGAGTGGAACATAGTAGTACTGTGATTATAATTATGATTCAAAATTCAGGATTCATTTACTCACATCCTTTTCCTGAGGACCTCTCCTATGCCAGGCACTAGACTAAACAGTAGGAAAACGAACGACGATGAGCAAAATGGACACGGTCTCTCCCCTCAAGAAGCTTACAGTCCAGGGTGGAGGTGGCTAGGAATCAACTATTCACGCCACTAAACATGATTGCAAAGCGTGTTGAGGGCTCTGTTGGGCAAACACACCACGTGATAGGCCAGCCAGAGAGAGCAGGTTCCCTGTGAAGTAAGGAAGCTTAAGCTCTAGCCCCTCGCTCACCAGGCCCTTCTCAACACTCTGGAGGGACCTTAATTATTTAGGTATCTAATTTCACATTCATAATTGTTATTCTTTTTCTGGAAAGGGGCCTTCAAGACTGTACAAAGTTTAGGCTCCGTAAGGCATCAGGGATTCACCCTGATGACAGAGTATAGACAGCAGGGAAGAAAAGATAGATTTGCGACCTGAAAGATGAATCCACAAGACTTGGGGATGGATGGAGGCAACTAGCTTTCAGGCAGAATGAACAGCAGGTACAAAGGCCTTGTGGCAGGAGAGGGCAAAATAGCATGAGTAGCTGGATTCATCATCACCTCCTTAAGAAGGGGTTGAACATCACCGTGTGCACCCAATAGCAGGCATCTTGGCACGCCACCATCTATCTCCCTGTCCAGCCTTTCCATGGGCTCAGGGCACCAGGCCCAGCTAGGTTGGAGGAGATGCCTTCATCTATCTGATTCATGGCTGTATCTTGTGGCTCCCACCGGGCAAAACATTCATTTCTTAGCCTTTACATATATTGTCCCCTAAAATAAAACAGCACAAAAAAAACCCCTACCATATGTGTGTGTGTGTATATATATATTTATTTATTTATTTATTTTTATTTATACATATATGTAAATTTTTATACTCTCGTTTTGTCCCATTGATTCATGTAGCCTCCCTTTTTTTAGTATCAGAAGAGAAAATATGTATCACTGCTGTGCTCCTGCTTTATTGCATTGACACCGACCTGTGTACCTGATTTCACGTTCTTCTCCATTCCCTCGGGCCTTCTTTGCATCTAGTTTGCCAGGGTGTTTTGTATATTTTGCAAGAACAGATAAAACAGTGGTTTGGGCTCCTGGGTAAATAGAATTTCCAACCTTACATAAAGGTTCTCCTGTGATAGCTGCACAAATGAGCGGAGCTCTGGATCCCGGCCTGAGGAGAGGATTTTTCATTTACAGTACTGTCTGTATCACTTGGGACGGAATGATGTGAAATCCCATTTTAAACAGATAGTGCTCTGGGTCTGCAAGGCACATGTGGTAATTGAGTTAATACATGAATACGAATTTCTTCTCCCCGTCCTCACACTTCCTGTGCTAACAGTGTTTCTGCCTTCGCTTTTTACAAGGGTCTCCATGCATAGACCATGTTCCATCTCAGTCACGAAGTTATTTTCTTGGACCAAAGCTCAACATGTTAGATACACGTGTGTGTGTAACTCTTAAACAATCCATCATAATGCACCTAGGCACACACCTCAGAATATTTTAGAATTGTTAAAATAATCCCCAGAAGACTTGCTCATGGCACTCTAAGGGACCCTAAAGTTCATCTGGTTGGTCCCACCTTTCCCAAATTATCAGAACACTAGAATCCCACAAAGGTATGGAAATAGCGCTATTAGAAACAATAGTATTGTGTTTTGTGGTTAAGTTTAGGGAGCCCTACCTAACTTTCTTCCTCCTGTTGGAAATTCACAATGAGTGTTTGCATGCCTTGTCAGTCTTACTTTCTGTACATCCCTCATATGCAGCCTCTTTTCTCCATCTGCCCTGTCCCCTCCCAATCTAGACCCCCATCCTCTCTTACCTGGACCACTGTGATGGCCTCCCTAATCCACTCCCAGCCCCTGAGACCTGTTCTCCACATCAGACCCAGAGCAGTTACATGTGTGTGCAAATCTGGGCATATCCCTCCCCTACCCACACTCCTTCCAAGGGACACCAGGGGACTCCAATGGAAGCCACAGACTGAAGAACACATTTCCAAAATGTGTATCTAATAAATGACTCGTGTCCAGAACATGTAAAGGACTCTCATAAAAATAAGCCTAAAAAACCAATTAAGAACAATCCAAAGATTTGACTGGATGTGTGCAGGAGAGGGTTAACCCAGCAGGCCTGATGCTGCTCAATAGAAGTCTGGCCCTTGGCTGGCATCTGAGAAATTGGCTTTTGGAATATTGCCTACGTGTCTAACTGATAAGGCTGTTTTGTCTGCCTGGGGCACTGAATCTGGGTATACCAGCTTGCCTAGACTGTTTGTACAAGCAATGTGATTTGTAGTGAACATCTGCCTTCGTTCTAGGAGTTTGGAATGTTGGTAATCACAGCAGGTCGTGCAGGCAGAATGCTACATCACCAGCCCGCGATAAAAACCCTGGCTTCTGAGTCTCAGGCAGGCTCCCCTGGACAGAAACAATGCACAGTGTTTGCGGCATTTCACTGCTGGAGGAAGAGGCGTGTCCTGTGTGTGTTCTCTCTCGGAGGGAGAACTTGGGAAGCCTTCACCTGGGCTCCTCCAGACTCCACCCCATGTGTCTTTTCCCCTGGCCAGCCCTGCCGTGTGTCCCCTCACTGCAATGACTCATTGCCAAGACAGGTAACTGCCTCTGAGTCCTATGAATCCTTCAAGCAAGTCACCAAACATGGAATCCTGGAAACAAAACACTTCGCCAAAGGCGACACAGGAATGACAAATAAGTGCAGAAGAGATGCTCAGCCTGTTAGTCTTTAGAGAACCACAGTGAGCTACCATTCCCCACCCACCGGAATGGTTAGCATCAATCCAGCAACCCCACTCCTAGGTATCCGCCCAAGACAGAGGAAATCATTTATCTATGCAGACTTGAATGTGAATGTTTGTAGCAGCATTATTCACTAAAGCTAAAACCTGTGGAAATTCAAAGGTCCATCAACTGGTAAATGGATAAAGAAGTGTGTTTTGTCCCTACAATGGAATATGATTCAGCAATTGAAAGGAAGAGCTAGTGATGGATACCTGCAACAAAGTGGATAAATCTCAAAGACGTGCCAAGTGGAAGGAGTCAGGCATATAGGACGACATATTATATGATTCCATTAGTATGAAATTTCTAGAAAAGGCAAAACTATAGAGGCAGAAAGCAGACCAATGGTTGCCTGAGGGTAGGAGTGGGGATTGGCCGCAAGTGGGCACAAGGGAACTTTTGGAGCTGTTAGGAGTGTTCTAAAACGAGATTGTGGTGATGGTTGCTCCTTTATATAAATTTACTAAAGCTCATCAAGCTACACACATAAAACAGATAGATTTTGTGGTATTTAAATTACACCTCAATAAAAGTGTCTTAAAAAAAAGAATCCTCCTGAGCTTCCTTTACATGCTTTCGGAGTGAAGACCCAGCTTCTCCTGGGGTTGGCCTGCTCCCCACCCCGCCACTGTCCTTGCCCCCCACCCCAGGCCTGCAGCCCTTTCACTCTCTGCTCCAGCCCAGGGCATTTTTCAGTGTCTCACACTCTCCCTTCCCGGGCCCATCAGTGCTTCTTCATATACCCTTCCCTCTGCCCACAAGCTGTCTCCTCTTCTTTGGGCTAATTCCCATTTCTTCTTCAGTTAGCCTCAAGTCGCTTCTTCCAGGAAGCCCTCTCTGAGTCCTGATTAAGTTAGACTTGCCCACAGTACTCCCAGCTCCCTGCTCTCTTTTGTGAGAGAATTTCATCACTCGTGAAATGACTGATGCGATGGTGACACCAAGTTCCCTGAAAGCAAGAATTTGTCTCGATCATTGTTCTTTTTCCCCAGCACAACTCCTGGATCATAGTAGGGGCTCAATAAATACTTCATAAAATAATATCCAAATAAGAATCTTATGAGCTCTGAGAAGCCCGGGATAAACACACCTGTTTGACTTTATATAAATCAGTGTTTTTGAAGCATGTTTGCACTTGGAATCCTTTTTATACACAGACGCTTGAGGAACACAGCCTCTGCATGAGGCTGTGTATCTGTTTGAGGAACACAGATCTCAAAGGAGCAGTTTACAAAGTTCTTATCTAAAGTTTTCTACCAGTTTTTTGCTGCATTAGACTCCCTTATACATAAGCCCTTTAAGCTAGTGCGTTTGTGGGATAGATTCCAGGAGTGGTACTGCTGGGTCAAACGGTATGTGTACTTTTTATTCTAATCAGTGTTACCAGATTGATTTTTTTTCAAGTAAATTGAATTTTTTAAAAAAACAGAATCTCATAGAGCGGCTGAAAATTTCATCTCCTTATTCCTTTGCAGGGAGTCACCTTCATTACCTTTCATACAAGCCACTGCAATATCCGTCTCTTTATTCCAACAGACAATCTGTGTGGAAGAGTTTCAGGGACTCGCTCGCCTTAGAGAGACATAGCAGTTTGCAGGCAAACCTTGTTCCTAGTGTTTGCTGGGTGCCTCAGTCGAGGATTCTTTTTTCTTTTTGGTACACAGGAACTCCTCAAACTCACCCAAATAACAGAGGTGGGAGCACAGCTGTCATAAGGATGTCAGGAATGGGAGGACCCAAGGATAGAACATGTGTATGGGGTTCTGGAGAGAAGGAAGAAATTGGCGTTCCCTCCCCCGCTCCCTTCCCCTCTCTCCCTCCTCCTCCTTTCACTCTCGCTCTCTCTCCCTCCTGCTGTGCCCCATCCCCAGACTATCTCTGCTCCGCAGCCCCTGCTCATCATCCAGCAGCTGGCACACCTGTGCCCACGTGACCCTCCACCTTAACCCCTGTCTCAGTGTCACAATGCTAGATTCCCCAAGAGATTCACTGGCCCTGGATGGACTTGTCCACCTGGTCCATGTGGCAGTGACGTCTCTGCAAGGGGGGAGGGTGGGCAGGAAAGAAGTGACAGACACTTCCCACACTCGGGTAAGCGCCCACAAAATCGCACAGTAACCCAGCCATCTGTGTACGCTCCTGTTCTATTGCGGGTGGTGCTATAGGAAAGGATGCTGGTGGAAGATGCACGTTCCTGGAGGGAGAAAGGGAAGGGAGCGGAGAACGACTGCCAGGTGTCAATCTCTCCTCCCTCCACTGTGGGCAGACGGACCGGGGCCCAGGGCGGGTAGGGCAGAAACTAGAGGGAGTCCCCCAGGGCCCACAGGCCTGTGCTTGAGTAGCCGTGGGTCTGGGAGAGCCTGGCCTCCCGGGGGGGCGGGGCAGAGTACATGGGCTGCAGCTGGACTAGTGAGCCGGTCCCCTCAGCCGGATCCTGTAGAGGATGCAACATCAAGCATAGAACATGAAGTGTCCAGCCAGGGGCGGGTCCCAGTCCTCGGCAGCAGCCCAGAGCCTTGTCCGGACCTCACAACCTCACTGGGTGTCCTAACTGGGCCAAAATTCAACTGGCTTCTTGGCAGGACAGCAAGTTCGTACATGGACGTGTGTGAGGTGAGTGTGGATTTCCCAGGCGTCTCAAGATGCGATGTCATCCAGAGACCTGTCTTTCCCAATTTCTGCCCTGATCTCCCTCTCTCTCCTCCGGGAAGAGCCTCTCCTTGGTGATCCTAGAGCCCCTGCTTGTCCCCGTCCTGGCCCCAGCCACCCTGGGTGCCCCTGTTTCCGTGGCTATCTCCCTGACCTGACTGCACCCAGAGGGTGTTACTGAGTCCAAGCTCGTACCGCTTGCCACATGACGGGCCAGTAAATTGAGAGATGAGTCTTTGGGGCAAGGAACAGAGACTTTATTCAGAAAGCCAGCAGACCAAGAAGAGGGCGGACGAGTGTCCCAAAGCACCATCTTCTCTGAGTTAGCGTTCAGGCTTCTTTTATACTGAAAGAGGAGGAGGTAAAGGCCTGGTTTGGGGATGTATTAATTTCTTCCTTCCTGCAGCCAGGTGGGCCTGGTCAGGAGGTTTGCTGTGAGCTACACAAAGGTGTTTTAGCTTAATGCCCATTACCTGGGAGGCAGGGTTCCCAGAGATGGACCATTATGTATAATTTAAGCTCACAGGCAACATCCCTTTAGTGACAAACTTGTAGCAAAAGCAATAGAATACAAAGGTTAAAGTAAAAGAAACATCCAACATGGCGTCAGATTTGTTCTTCCCTATTACAAAAGGAAGGGGCTCAATGTCTCACAGTGCCCGGACCAAGTGCCCCACGAGGTGAACATCCAGATGGTCTGGTGAAGGCCTAGCACCCACCCTCCTTCCTAACAGCACCCTGAGTTCCTTTTAAGGACTTCTCTTCCTCACTGGGTTGAGTCTGGCAGGGCACACCCAGATGCTCCTTCCCCGGAATTTAAATCTAGAACACATCGACCACTAAAAATGGCTGGAGTCGGTCTGTCCTGGTGGCCATGTCCTGACAGTTCCCCATAGAGGGTCCCATTTGTTTTTCCTCTTTCCCTCCCCAAATTTGTGTGCCTTTGGTAATCCTTCTAGTAAATTTCCTCATTTCTTTAATTCTCCAGATTTTGTTTCTGTTGCGTGTAACTACGCGGGGAGTGGGGGAGAGGAAGAATAGGAAGGAAGGAAGAAGGAAGGGAGGGAGGAAAGCTAACTCAAACATGCGGTGAGTGAGCGACTGAGACCAGACTGCAGTCCAGCTGGAAAGCCTGCCATCAGCAGGGCAGCTGTGGACGGGGTGATGGTGGCCGTGATGAGCAGTATTGTCTTCCTGGAACAGCCAGGCCAAGCCCATACATTCACATCTATGTTCATGCTGGACCAGCCATGGAGATGGTTTCAGACAATTCTCTTAGCGCTCACAAATGCCGTCAGGCTCCGGGTGTCCTCCCGTCATGGTACTGACAGACACCTACCAAGCTCCTGCTAGTAGAGGCAGGAAAGCCCAGACCTCCACCCTCTGGTCGCTCCCAGCCTCATGGGAGAACCCCACATCCAGTGTACACCCGGCATCCTCTAGCGCTGAGTCAGGGTGCAGGGAAGGGGCCAGGACAACCAAGCAGTAAAGATGCCAGGAGTCAGGCCTTCAAAATGCCGGGGGCATAAGCATCATCTGGAGAGCCTGGCAAAAGGGCCCTTTTCTGGGCTCACCCAGACTGTGATTCAATGAGCTGGAGTGGGCCCAGAGATCCAAGTTTTAACAAAACCCCAGGAGCCTGAGGCGAGCGGACTCTCTCTGGAAGACGCTATCTAAGAGTCGGGAGAAGGAAGAAGAAATTCAGAGGGGTGTGTCCTGTTCAGGAAGCAGCTTGGCCGATCCTCTGAGGAGCTTTGAGAAGATGGAGTGCATCTGTCCCTCACCCCCTCCCAAGGCAACTCCTCAACTATCTTTACGTTGAGCCGCTGTCACTCTGGTGTCAAAAACATTCAACGTCCTCCCTCACCTCGTGGGAAAAGCCCAACTTCTCAGTCAGCATTGAGCCTCCAAGTCTGGTCACTCTCTCTCTATTTTTTTTTTTTTTTTTTTGCGGTACGCGGGCCTCTCACTGCTGTGGCCTCTCCCGTTGCGGAGCACGGGCTCCAGACGCGCAGGCTCAGTGGCCATGGCTCACGGGCCCAGCCTCTCCGCGGCATGTGGGATCTTCCCGGACCGGGGCACGAACCCGTGTCCCCTGCATCGGCAGGCGGACTCTCAACCACTGCACCACCAGGGAAGCCCTGGTCACTCTCCTTTGCTCCTGCCTGTTCTCTGAATGGTCATCCAGGAACCCTCTCCTCTGGACAGCTTGAGATCATGTCTGTAAACAACCATGGTTTCCCGTTTCCCACTGTTTGTGTGAGCCATTTCTCTAAGCTGGGACACCCTTCCTGCTTCTCTAAGCCTCTCTCAACACCACTCATTCCTTGGGACCCTCCCAGGCTCCACCTTCCAGAAAGACCTCCCTCCCCACTCCGGTCCCCGGGGACCTCCCCTCCTCCAAACCCATGTTGGGATCGCTTTGTATCAGGTGACTGAGGCTGACAAAGGGTTTCCCGTCCCTCTGAGTCAGAGGAAGGTCAGAGGGTCAATGAGGTGAACTCCATTGAAACTGCCTGACCTGGAAAGACTGGAATGGACTGGGACACTGCTGTGCATGCATGAGTGGGTACATGGGTGAATGGGTAGGTGCTGGATGCATTCTGGGTGCTAGAGGGTGGATAAACGGAGGTTGTTTGGATGGACGGTGGATTTGGGGATGGTGGACAGAGGCTTTCACATCCTGCTCTCATCCCTAGAGCCCGGGGGCGTGGTCACAAAGGAACAAGACAATTGTGCTCGCCTTTGTGCAGCCCTTGCAATCTCCTGGCGGGCAAATGAGTCACCTCCCTGCCTACTGCGCTCCACCAGATGTTCTGTTCCTTCTGGGCTGCCTGGCTTGCACAGGACATGGTCACAAAGGAACAAGACAATTGTGCTCGCCTTTGTGCAGCCCTTGCAATCTCCTGGTGGGCAAATGAGTCACCTCCCTGCCTACTGTGCTCCACCAGATGTTCTGTTCCTTCTGGGCTGGCCAGCTTGCACAGAGGCTTACGCCCAAGGCCTGTTACCATGACTGCGTGTCTCTCCCTTCCCTCGTGGTGACACTCCTGTACTTAAACTTTTCAGTGGCCGCCCTTTTCCCTCGGGACAGAGGCCAGGTACCTTGCTGCAGCATCTAAGGGTCCCCATGGCCTGGCTCCACTTGTCCCTCCAACATTTTCTTCCACTGTGTCACACCGTGCCATCCCTCCTGTCCCCCCAGAACTCCCCCTTAGCCATGCTGCAGCCACATGTGACCCCCCACTTTCCCTGAAGACACCAGGCTTTCCTACACCTCTCTGATGTTGCACGTGCTGTTCCCTCTTAGGAATACTCTCTCCCCGCTCAGCCAGGCAAACGCCTACTTGTCCTCCAAGACTTCATCCCTGTGCTCAACCGCCATCTTGTCCTTGAAGCACCTTGTACAAGCCTCCACTAGTTACATTTCTCTCTTCCACTAGACTTAACTTGCTTGGGGTCGTGTCTCACTCATGGCAGTGTCCTCAGCATCCAGCCCAGTTCTAGGCACCTAGTAAATGTTTGCTGAAAGCATCCATCCCTTGCAGCTTTGACACGTCCCCCCTGTTCTCTCGGTGTGTGTCCACTGTGTGCCCAGCTCCTGACCTGGTGCTGGGAGACACAGTCACTGGCCATAAAGCGTTGACAGTCTCGTTGAGGAAGCAGAAGCAGGCGTGTGCATACATGATTCCCCGGAAATCAAAGCTCTGTCCGCTTGAGGCAGTGAGCAACAGGAACGTGTTGGGAGAGCTCAGGCGCTCAGAACTCAGGGAAGAGATCACAGTGACACTGAAACATGAGGACTTTGATGGATGAGGAGGAGAAGAAGGCTCTTGGGGCCAGGGACCTGCAGGAGTGCGGCTGGGCTGTGAGGACACAGAAGACAAAGCCACCAGCCCAAGAGGGTGACTCAAGGGAAAGAAGCGTATAGGGCTGGGAACAGATGCTGAGCTCAGACAGTGAAGGGCCTCAGATCACAAGGACGAGAAGGACACTAGAATGTATTGAGGATGTGTGGGCCAGGCGCCTCAAAACTACCCTATGAGATGATGGCTCAGAGACGTTAAGCAACTTACCCAAGATCACACAGCTAGGAAATGGTAGGCCTGGGGTTCAAAATCAGTCTGATTCTAAGGCCCAGCTCTTCATTCCACTGGACTCTAATCCAGAGGCAGAGGGCAGGATGCAGCAGGAAGGGAGGTCACAGATGAGAAGAGTCTTTACAAAGATTACGATAACGCTATTTGAACTGTGTTCTCTGTCCCTGTATCAATGAGCTCCTGGCCTATTTCTTCCCTTGTTGGAAACACTAACTCTCTCCATGAACCACCTAAACAGTGTGTTTACCTCCACTGCTTCTAAGGAGACAGGACAGAGACCGAGGCCTTGAGACTAGCCCTGGACCGAACAGGTGACCTTGGCCCGTCCTACCCCAGCGAGCCTCCCCTCCGAGGCCTCCCCTTGTCCCGGTCAGCCAGCTCTGTGTTCCATCTCAGGGAAATCCTCAGAGGACAGGTCACGTGCTGCCCAGAAATCAATGTGTGTCTGACCAGCTGCTTCCCGTTCATCTCTTCATTGTATAATTCTGCCCCCAGAACGCAAAAACATTGGTCTGGCAAGATTTGTTCCTTTTAAATCTGGCTGGAGCCTCACTAAGGCCATTAATCTTTAACTCTTTATAGATTTTTCCACTTAGAATATATGCCCTGTGCTTACATTTCACGTGGGGATTCAAGTTCTGCTTCCATACTGATGACGATTTGGGAGACTTATGTTCTCTCTGGGGTTTTCTTCTGTGGGCTTATTCATCAGAGCCAGGACACCAAGATCTCCATACATCTTTGCCTCATTCAGGAGATAATCTGAAAGGTCAGGAGACCTTGGGCTTGAGGTCACACAAAGCCAGACACAAATCCAGTCCCCAGCACTGCCACTCCACCCGTGGGACCTTGAGCAATTCGCAAGCCTCTCTATGGCTCATTGTCTTCTGAAAATGAAGACCCAAGGCAGTCATATCTCACCCGAGGTTGTATAATCAGCACAAAACCCATACACAGTCATAACAATTACTTTTGAAAAGTCCTTGACTCTGCAAGGACTCCCGTCTCCTCAGCCCCATTCCTCACCTTTGTCCAGCCTCCCCTTTTCTTCTAAGTGTAGCTGCCTGCTCTTTCTCTGTCCACTAAGTCAACGTTTGGGGGCCACCTCTAATCCTCCCTTCTACCCAGCACCTCTGACTAGCCCTATAAGAAGGCCTGGGGTAAAGTACACAAAACCACAATCCTCCATAAAAGGCAGGGAGGTGGGTAAAGTTGTGAATATGTATGATGCATTTTTTTTCGAATTCATTACTGGCCAAAAATATATTTTAAGAGTATCATTACGTGTGTATACACACACACACACACACACACATATATATATATGTGTGTGTGTGTGTATATATATATGTATAACTGAATCACCTTGCTGTACAGCAGAAATTAACACAACATTGTAAATCTTCAATAAAAAAAAGAGTATCATCAAAGTGAAAACACAAAATTTATAAATCTTTTGTTAAATCTCAAACCCTCAAGGCCAAGCACACCAAGTACTAGAGAAAGGCTGCTCAAGAGAAGCGATTAAAAAAAAAAAAATTGGCCACCTCTACCCAGCCACTGGCCCAATGGACCTACTGAAACCACAGCAAACACCACGTGGGTCAAGAATCTGCCTACACCTATTTTCTATCTAATAGTTGGCAAGGGCTGCTCTTAGTTGCCTAGCTTCTCAGATAAGCTATGCCACATCCCACTTTAGTCCTTTTGTGGGCATGTCCCGGGGAGGTAGGCTGACTGGCCACCAGTAGGCAGACAAATTATGTGGACCCTTTTCCCACCTTTTAGTGACCCTGGTATGACCCAACTGCTAATGACATCTCACTTAAAAATTCCTCTGCTTTGCTTTTGACCAAAAACCCTTCCCGCACCATTGTCATGACATGGCAAGGCATGGAATCGTGACATCTCCCATCTTTCCATCCACTGTATAATTTCATCCATTTCATTGGGTGAAATGGCCACTTAAAGACTGAAATTAGACTGGAACTCAAAGACTGACTTCTGATTTCCTACCAGCTATGCCACTACACAAGATGTCTCAGCTGAACCAGTGCCCTGGGGAACCTGCCTGTCAGACACCTGTAACTCCACCCAAATCCTCCTGGTCCTGTCATCTGGGTTGGTGAGCCTCTATTCCATAGAGTCTCCATCCCACTCTAGGGCTGTCAGGTCAGGAGACATCCAGCACAGTTGCCTCCCTGGCACAGCTTTGGAAGTCATGTGGTGGGGGGCTTACACCCACTGCCAATGAAAAAATGTTGCCTGCCATATCAGTAAGCAAAGGATGCTGCAGCCATCAAACCATCACATTACAGCCGCCCCTACGGTGAGCCCCGAGGGCACTCAGCATGGACACAGAATGCCGGCCATCTAGCAGTCAGTTGCTGCAGCTGCTCCTGACAGTACAGCCTGAGGAGACTCAGTATGAGAAACACAGGATACTGGCCCCAGATAGCTGCAGTGCCTATCAAAGGAATGATTTTAGCAAGCCCAGACCCTTGCATCTTCCCATATGTAGAAAAGCACTAAATTCATGAACTTGAGATGTCTGGTTTTCTTTAATTAACAGTAATCTTTTGATGTTCTAGCTCCCTGGTCTTTGTTGCAAAAACCCCTGTGTATCCCGGCTCCTCTCTGCCCTCTTTGGAGTGGTCCCTCAGAGCCATCTGAGAGGCTGTGTCCCAGGCTTAAGTCCCCAGTTTTGTTCGCCGAATAAAACATAATTCTCAATTGTGCATTTTTTTTCAGTTGACAGAGCTTATGGGTAATCCCCCTACCTACTTGACATCTATGCCTGCCCCACAGAAATCACAGGATTCCACAGAACCCAGGCTTCATTTTCCAGGAGGCAATGGCAGATATATGTCTGTGCGGCCACAGGATTGGAAAGTTGGGACCCAGGTATTTTGCAGGATGTTAGGCTGGGGAGGTGGACTGGAGTAGATAAAGTAAAGGGTGCTCTGGTCTTCCCACAACTACCACTACAAAAAATGTCTCTTCATTGAGTGTCCTGGATCTGCCTTCTGCCTTCTTTCACATCCTACTTCTCATCCCTAGAGCCCGGGGCCATGGTCACAAAGGAACAAGACAATTGTGCTTGCGTTGTGCAGCCCTTGCAGTCTCCTGGCGGGCAAATGAGTCACCTCCCTGTCTACTGTACTCCACCAGATGTTCTGTTCCTTCTGGGATGGCCGGCTTGCACAGAGGCTCATGCCCAAGGCCTGTTACCATGACTGCGTAATGTACGAAACTTGTTTGGATCCTGATTCAAACTAACAAACGGAAACAAAAAATTATACGTAAGCTCTTTCTGGATATTTGATGATATTAAGGAATTAATATTATTGGTTTTTAGTTGTGATAATGGAGTTGTGTTATTTTTGTTAAACGAGTCTTTATCTTTTAGAGATACTTCTTGAAATGTTTCCAGATGAAAGGATGTGATATCTGGTATTTGACTCAAAATAATTTTGGAAAATGAGGCATGGGTGGGGATATAGATGAAACCAGATTGGCCATGGGTTAATGATTGTTGAAGCTGGTGAGGTTGAATCCGTGGGAGGTCAGTGTACAATTAATTATCTCTCTGTTTATGGAGGTTTAAATGTTTCCATAATAAAGTAGTTAAGAAAGCAAAAAACAGTGAGAGGAATGAAAGAGAGAGAGAGAGGGGGGAGGGAGGGAGGGTGAAAGGAAGGAAGGAAGGGAGGGAGGGAGGGAAAGAAAGGAAGAAAGAAAGAACGAAAGAGAAACACATCCCACGCAGGGTTTAATCACAGTCTGTAGAAACAATTGTCATGTGTCAATGAAAGGTAACTAACCCACTCTGCAGAACCATTTTCTATACAGAAATAAATCCCCAGTCCACCTCCCCAAAGTGGGTTTAAGATTCTGGGACTTGAAGACCTGGTGTTTCATTTGCATATTTGCATATTCATAAATGCATCAAAGACAAGCGTCCTGTGTAGACCTTGGTGCCCCTCAGCCCCTGTGGCCTCTTGACAAGCTCTCTCACCCCTGCACATGGTGGACACAGGGAGGCAGCTTTGTTGGGCCACCCTCATACTTTCAGGCGTTATTAGCTTCACAGATGGCACGGCAACAGCTCAGGGACTGGAGGGAGGTTGTTCTCCACAACATAACTCCAGACACATATTTGAACACAGGAAAAGAGAAGAGTTTACCAGTCTCTAAGGTAAAAAGAGCTCTTGAGAAGAGAAACGTGGATGAGGAAGGTTTTCTTTATCAGCATGAGGCAGGAGTATGAGGCCACCTGTCCCCAGCTAGGACGCTTGAGTCTCAGGGAGTTGGAAACCCAGCAAAGAGGGCATGCTCCTGCCCAGCTTCTTGAGACGAGCATCTTTGGGGGAGGGATGGAGCCTCAGGGTCTGTCCCAGGGCTCTCTGCTCCAACCCCACTGTCCTCGGGAAGCTCTGCTGCTCCACCAGCTAGGGACACACAGGGCAAGCTGCTTGACCACTCAGTGATACGGGAATAGAACTGCCCGCCTCACACAGAGCTTGTAATGATCATGGGAAATCAAGGTATCCTTTCATGGAGATGGTTCCCTGAGCTCTGATTTATCCCCAGGGAGCAGACTGATCAGCTAAAGAATGCAAGGGTGCATTTCCTCCCCAGCTCCTCTGAGCAATCCTCTCCCCCAGGCGACCACCTTGGGGGCCCTTGGCTCTCTCCCGTCCTCCCACCACCCAGCCCAGGATTGCTCACAGGCCTCACACATACAGCCTCAGGGTGGTTCCCCACTGGCCTGGTTCCCCTCCTTCGTGGTCCAGCTGGCTCTCTGGGACTGGTCATGGACCTCTGGATCTCCACTGCTCTTCTCTAAGGCTAGTGAATGACAAAAGTCTGGTTAGGATGTCCTAGAGTGTTTACAAATCTCTCAGCCATTAACAAGTCTGCCCCTCCCTCAGCACCCCCTTGTTCACCTCTCTCCCTCCTCCCCTGGCCTGTGTGTTCCCCCCCTCCCCTACCTCTCTGATCCCGGCCATCCTCAACATCCAGCTGGAGCCTCACCCCCTCCAGGGAGCCCTCACTGACTGCCAGCCCCTTACGGGTCCCCTCTCTCTTCTTCACACTCTGTCCTCAGATGCTCTCCTTGCTTTACACATCCCAAGAGATATCACCCCAGATAGAAAGGAGCACCCAACAATACTGATTAATGGAGTAAAGCAAGCATGATGGAGTGGGCTGAGGAAGGATAAGGGTGATGATATTTAATGCTCCTGCAACACTTCCACAGAGCACTTTCACTCAACTCACTGGATTGATCTTAAGGCCCCAGAAGCAGGGGGCACAGGCCAGCACCTCTTCTCTCCCTTGCCTTTTCCCTCACTCCTCTGGCTCAAACAGCCGTGTATCTGGAGCAGTACTCTGTGCCATGCCCTTTGTATCCCTTATCTCCTTTGCTTCTCACCACCTGAAGAGGTAGGTAGCCAGAGCGTCCCCATTTTACAGATGTGGAAACTGAGGCATGGAAGGGATAAGCAACTTAACCAAGATCACTCAACCACACAGTGACACAGGCAGCTTCAAACCAAGTGTTCTGCCTCTAAAGCCTGCCCTCACAACCAGCCCCCCAGCTTCAGGTAACAGCACAGCCATCAGGGGCTACACTTGGGAGAGCCCTCCTGGGAGGAAACCCAGCAGGGCAGGAGCATATTTAGCCACTGGGAGACTAGACAAAGACAGAGAGGAACCAGGCAAAAGCAGGCTGAACTAAGTGCCATGTGCCCGGCCAGCCAGCTCAGAAGACTGCGGCTGGGTGAGCAGATGACCAGAGTTGCCAGGGGAGGGAGGAGTGGCCAGACCTTGGCTCTTTGGGATGAACAAAGGAGAACCGACTAGAGAGGTGGGGGAGGGGCGGGCCTCTGCCTAGTGCACGAGGGGACCCTCTGGGCATGGCAGAGAGCCAGCACTGACCGGCCCTTGCTGTGCACCTTCAGACTGGGCGGGGCGGGGATAGGCTGCCCCGCTGTCCCACTGAGATGAGCCCCGGGCTGGCCAGGGAAGGCTGCAGAGGCAAGGCCTGTGTGAACGGCTGCTGGTGTGAGCGTGAGACGAGATGGAAACAGGCCTGATGAGGGGTGCAGCTGTCCACAGCCGTGGCCCTCAACCGGGGTGATTTTGCTCCCCCTGGCCCCCGGCCTGGGGCATTTGGCAATGTCTGGAGACATCTTTGTGGGAGGTGCCAACTGATATCTGGCATGTAGAAGCCAGGGATGCTGCTAAACCTCCTACATTACGTAGGACAGACCCCTCCCCACCGACAAAATATTATGTGGTCCAAACTGGAGACAGTGCCAAGGTTAAGAAACCCTGGTGTAGCGCAGGGCAGGTGAGAGAGGCTGAAATCCAAGCCACTCCCTGGGATGAAGCTGCCCCTACTCTGATGAAGAGGTATCTTTTCCTAACTCAGCCAGACGTAGTGTGAGGACTCACAAGAGCCTGGGGAGGGTGGGCGGGGAGGGGGTGGGGTTGGAGCCGTGGTAGAGCTAGAGTGGGAGGAGAATGTACTTGCTGTCACCTAGGCTGTGAGTTGTGCAAAAAGCAATTTAAAAGAGTTGTTTAGGGCTTCCCTGGTGGCGCAGTGGGTGAGAGTCCGCCTGCCAATGCAGGGGACATGGGTTCGTGCCCCGGTCGTTTAGTCTTTAATAGAGGTCAAAAAGTCAACCCGCATGATTATGTCATCTCCTTGCTGTCAAAGACAGAGGTTTTAAAGCACCATGACATACCCACCAGGTGAGAAATGAGATGTGCTCAAAGATCTTCATTGCAGTACAGCTTCTTATAGAAAAAGATCAGGCAATAATATATATATAAATGTCCAGCAGTGGGGGACAAGCTGGATACACAATGGAATATCCTGCAAAAGAATGAGGTCTCCAGAACAGAGTAAGTGAATAAAGCTAAGTGCACAACACTGTGGAGTACTGTATTGCCACTAGGTGAAAGCGGAGGGGAAAGTCAACAGCGTATTGATAATTGCTTACATTTGCATAAAGCAGTGGATCTCAAACTTCACTCTGCAGAGGGCCTTTTTTTAACCATACTTACTTCAAGCAACATCAGCCTTGCTTTTTTAAATTTTTATTTATTTATTTATTTATTTTTTATTTTTTATTTTTGGCTGCGTCGGGTCTTCGTTGCTATGCGCAGACTTTCTCTAGTTGCGGCGAGCGGGGGCTACTCTTTGCTGAGGTGCGTGGGCTTCTCATTGTGGTGGCTTCTCTTGTTGCAGAACACAGGCTCTAGGCACGTGGACTTCAGTAGTTGGGGCGTGTGGGCTTCAGTAGTTGTGGCGCGCGAGCTCTAGAGCGCAGGCTCAGTAGTTATGGCGCACGGGCTTAGTTGCTCCGCGGTAAGTGGGATCTTCCCGGACCAGGGAGCGAACATGCGTCCCCTGCATTGGCAGGCGGATTCTTGACCACTGTGCCACCAGGGAAGTCCCCCAGCCTTGCTTTTATTGGGGGGAGGAATGTGGGGAGTGCCCCACTTTTCTTTCCCGGAGTTGAACTGGCCAGCTTTCTGGATCCTGGATCCCCACCGGCCACCCGCGCTGTAAGCCTGTAAGTGGTCTCTTTCCCTAATTACTCCAGCAAACGCAGGAGAATGTTTCCCCACCCTCAAGTGGCCACTGAATGTGAGAAGTTCAAGGCGCTTGAAGGAATCCCGCAGGAACCGAAAAGTTGGAATCAATAAAACACCCCTCACCTCCACCGCCATCTCCTTTTCCTTCCTAGGGAAGGAAACTGGAGGTCTGAACCAGGCGGCGGCGGGCCGGGGACAACCTGGCCCTCCGACATCCCCGGCCCCGCCCCGCTGAGGGGGGAGGAGCGACAGCTACGGTGGATCCTCCCGCTGGCTTTGTGCGCGCTTGCAATCCAGCTGTCGCCGCCCCCACGAGCCCCTGCCCCCCGAGGGCGCACATTTCCGGGCCGCCCACCACCCGGATCGCACCGCGAGCCCAGATCTGCTCCCGCCCGCTCGGTCCCGGTCCGGCCCCAGGCGCCCCCTGAAATGCCGGTCGACTTTACCGGGTATTGGAAGATGCTGGCCAACGAGAATTTCGAGGAGTACCTGCGCGCGCTGGGTAAGCGCTGCCCGCCGCGCTCTGCCCGGGGCGCCCGGCCGGGCCGCTGGAGGTGGGATCCCGGCGCCCTCCCGAGCCGGCCGCCCACCCGCCTGCCTCCGCCGGCCCAGCCGCCGTCCTGAGCACCCCGACCGGGGAAGGCGCGTCTCCAGGGGGCCAGCAAGTGCGAATTGGAGGACGGGGCTTATTAGGGTTCATGGTGGTCAATGTCTGATGGTTGACTCTCGAAGTGGATAATTTCATTAGGAAAGCTGGGCTTGGTTGGCTAGCTTTAGTTTTCAAAAGGTTAGCATAAGGGTAGAAAACTTTGTTGTAAAAAAATAAATAAATAAATAAAAACAAAGAAAGAAAAGAAAAGAAAGAAAGAAAAAGACACAGACCAGCTAGCTGCACGCAGAGGCCTTGCTAATCGAGGAGAGGACCCCATGGTTTTCTTGGGGGAGGGTGCGGGAGAAGCGGGCTCCTAGGGCCTGCTACCTTGGCAACAGTTCTCTGAATTTTCCAGTCAACTCTCTGCTCCTTTCTGCCCCGGCACTCCCTGCAGATGTCAATGTGGCCTTGCGCAAAATCGCCAACTTGCTGAAGCCAGACAAAGAGATCGTGCAGAACGGCGACCACATGATTATCCGAACGCTGAGCACTTTTAGGAACTACATCATGGACTTCCAGGTTGGGGAGGAGTTTGAGGAGGATCTGACGGGCATAGACGACCGCAAGTGCATGGTGAGGCTTTGCGTACACCTGGGCATCTGCTGCCCAGGGGTCCTGACCGAAGGCAGGGCTAGTTCATCTGAGTGGGGAGCAAGCGCCTTTGTGTTCTTAGGGACCCAAGATCTTCACACTCCCAGCCCCCAAGGTAGGCAGCTCTCGACTTACCAAGCATACCCTCCGAAATGAAAGCTGTGGTTTGTTGAGTCTCTACTGTGTCCCGGCACTGGTGCTTTATACACTTGCCTTCATCTAATCCTCATGACAACCTCTGAAGGAGGTCTCAGTACGCCCATTTTACAGATGAAGAAACAGTCTCAAAGAGATGAAGCAACATGCTCAGAGTAACACAGCTAGGGAGGGGCTGGGCAGGAATTCCAGGCAAATCTGTTGACTCTCTTCTCTGGTTGAACTGTATGTAGGCTGGGGGAGGAAGGAGAGAAGGGAGGAAAGCAAGATGAAACGCAGGCAACCCTTCTGAAGTGTAAACTTCCTACAGGACCTAGCGTGAAGCCACTCTAGGCAGCAGGGGACGCCGTGACTCTGCCTTCTGACCTGCCCCTCTTCATCCCCAAAGCGGGGTCTGACTCCTGGCCGTCCCCTTCCCTACCCTATCCTCCCCTGCCCCCGAGCTTCCTTTGAAGCTTGCAGCCAGCAACCTACTCACTAGGTCAGTGCTACAGCAGCCCAGGCCAGAGGAGGCAACAGTGGGGGAAGGGAGTGAGCCGCCTGCCCCCAAGGGTGGGAAGCTGGTGACCCGGAGACCCCAATTAGCGCCACCACAGCAGCCTCCGGAAGCCTCCATCAACATTCTTGGGGTCGCTGGGAGGTCAGGGTGCTCCCGCTCTCCCTTTCCCAGTCTGGGGTCCAGAGCTAGCTCACTCCCACCCCCGGGGAGCTGCTTTGCTTACGGATGAGCTTCTCCCCGACGCCTCTTCCCCTCCCCCTCCTACCCTTTACTGAGGGTCTGCTCCGTGCCCTGCACCGTGCCAGCTATTTTACACCACAGCCCAGTGAGGGAGGGGTTAGTAATCCCATATTTTACAATGACTGAGGCTCCCGGAGGAGATTCCGGAGACTGGACTTTGAGGCCCACACTCCTGCTCGGGGCCAGGCTCCTCTGTGGCTAGCCTTTGCAGAAACCAGGTGTCTGAGGTTTGTCAGGACTGTGGTTGAAGGAGTGCCGGTGTCTGGGGATGCGGAACCCCAGGCCAGGATGACTCACCCCCCTACTTGTTGATTCATCTGAAGGGGATCTGAGTGAGTGTCTGAGTCTGCGCTTGGAATGGCGGCGGAGGAGGGGGTGGCCGCCAAGGAGGATGCTTGGAGAGGCCACTGCGGGGAGAAAACACTGCTGTTGGAGGGAAATGTCAGGTCGTTCCTGTAAAAGGCCCAAGGCCTCTTAATCCTCGGAGAGGCTCACAGTGGGAAAGGAGACCTTCAGACAGGGCCTGCCTTGGTGAGGAGGGGGCCCAGCCTGTCGGACCACTGCCCAAGGTCTGGTCCCTGGCTCGCTGCCTGGAAATGCATGTAAGAACAATCCTTGTCCCTGTAAGAACAATCCTTGTCCTCAGCCCACTCATGAGGTACTTACAGGGCACAGCAAACATCTCTATTTATTTTGGGTCACTGCCACTGCTGGAATGTGCTGGCTTGTACTTACTTGGCTAATTATCTTGGCTGTTTCATTCCCACCCTCATCCATTACTGTATGAAACATTTATTGATCACCTAGCAATACTAGTTAATATAGGCAGACCTCGGAGATATTGCAGGTTCAGCCCCAGACCCCCGGAATAAAATGAACATCACAATAAAGCAAGTCACACGAAGTTTTCTGTTTCCCAGTGCATATCAAACTTATGGTTACACTATACTGCGGTCTATTAAGTATGCAGTAGTATTCTGTGTAAACAACAGTGTATATACCTTAGTTTAAAACTACTTTAGGGGGCTTCCCTGCTGGCGCAGTGGTTGAGAGTCCGCCTGCCGATGCAGAGGACATGGGTTCGTGCCCCGGTCCGGGAAGATCCCACATGCCGCGGAGCGGCTGGGCCCGTGAGCCATGGCCGAGCCTGCGCATCCGGAGCCTGTGCTCCACAACGGGAGAGTCCACAACAGTGAGAGGCCCGCATACCGCAAAACAAACAAACAAACAACAACAAAAAAAAACTACTTTAGGGACTTCCCTGGCGGTCCAGTAGTTTATACCCCACACCTCTAAACCAGGGGGCATGGGTTTGAGCCCTGGTCGGGGAACTAAGGTCTCACAGGTGGTGCGGCCAAAAAAAAAAAAAAAGAAAAACTACTTTATAGCTAAAAAATGCTCACCATCATCTGAGCCTGTGGCAAGTAGTAATCTTTTTGCAATAGTAATGTCAAAGATCACTGATCACAGATCACCGTAACAAATAACGAAAAAGTTTGAAATACTGCGGAAATTACCAAAATGTGACACAGAGACCCAAAGTGAGCAAATGCTGTTGGGAAGATGGCACCAATAGACTTGCTTGATGAAAGTTGCCACAAACCTTTAATTTGTAAAAAACACAATATCTTTGAAGTGCAATAAAACGAGGTATGCCTGTACTCTTCAAGTGCTGAAGTACCGTTCCCATTTTATTTTAACTCGGTGAATCTTCACAATGCTGGTTTCAACCCCAATTTACAGATAAGAAAACCAAGGCAGGATTTCTTATTGTGTGACCTTGGGAGGTTAAGAAAGTGGCAGAGGGAGGATTTGAATGTGGTCTGACCCAGCGGAACATGTCACAATCTCTGATGTCCAGGGACTCACAGTCTTTGTGGTGGAGACAGACACACACACAGTCAGAACACAGTGTGATCAGTGGTGACAAAGCGAAGCTCCAGAGGAGGGCATCTCAGAAGGGATTCTGGAGGTGGTGACTTCTCCACTTACTCGTAACAAAAAGAGGTGGGGGGCTTCCCTGGTGACGCAGTGCTTGAGAGTCCGCCTGCCGATGCAGGGGACACGGGTTCATGCCCCGGTCCGGGAAGATCCCACATGCCGCGGAGCGGCTGGGCCCGTGAGCCATGGCCGTTGAGCCTGCGCGTCCGGAGCCTGTGCTCCGCAACGGGAGAGGCCACAGCAGTGAGAGGCCCGTGTACCGCCAAAAAAAAAAAAAAAAAAGAGGTGGAAGGGACGGGTTTGGACACAAAGGAAGGGGTGGTGCGTGAACAGAGCAGGGAGCCCAGCAGCTGGGCAAACTCGATGACATTGTATGAGGACTCGTGGTCCCCTTTGCTGTCCCAGGACTCGGGGCGGCCCCCTCCCAAGTATTATAGATGGCACGCGCTAACCGTGCTGTTGCCTGTTGGGAGGATGGACGGCCCTCTGCTCTGGCCTTCCCTTGGCCCTTGCACTGCAGAGAAGCCCTTCTCCCCTGCTGCCCAGCTGGAGGCGGGCCACAGGGAAGAGCACGGCTGGGGGAGAGCATAGGGTAATAGAAGGATGACGACTGTCCCACCTCGTGCTTGTGAATGAAGGGGGGCTGCCTGCAATAGGCCACGTGGCCAAGGCCTGGAGGGTCCTCCGGGACCCCCCTCGGGGGGTCCTGGGCAAGGTGGTTGCCAAAGAGAGCGCACCGCTACCGCGTCTGCTCCCCGTGCTCTGCAGCCACCAGCCGGGAGCAGTGGCCGGAGGAAGCCGGCTCTCAGCATCAGGTTGGCCTCATTCTAACACGTACTTCCCAGCACATTACAAGGATCTCATTGCTCCCCTGTTCTGTTCATTCCTTTCTCGGTCTATAAGCATTTCGTGGCGCTCAGTCTGTCTTTGCGGCCCTTGCGTTTCTAAGATGAATCGCACAAGAGCCCCGCCCTCGTGCAGTTCGGTGTAGTGGGGGCGGCAGAGCAAAGCAGCCAATCATACTGAGATGGTGTGTTGATGGGGAAGGACAGGCAGAGAAGGGCCCCCCGGGTCTGGGAGGTCAGGGGCTGTTCCCACAGGAAGTAGAGTCTGAGTAGTGGCTTGAAGGATAGGCAGGAAGTAGGCAAACAGAAAGGGGACGAGAGGAAGGCCAAGGCCAAGAGAACAGCACTTGGTAGGTGCTATTTCAGATCTGTCCCACACCAGCCCTGGGCTCAGCCTGGGGACACAGAGGCAGAAAGGGTTCCTGGAGCACCCAGGCCAGTGGAGGAGACAGACACAGCCTCAGGCCATTACAGCCCAGTGCAGTGATGGAAGCACAGCAGGCTAGGAGGGCAGGGATGGGGGGGATGGGGGACAGGCAGTGGTCAGGGAGGGCTCCCGGGAGGAGGTGACGGCTGAGGGGGCCTTGAAGGACAAGTAAGAATTAGGGCGGATGTGGAGAACATTTCAGACGAAGGGAACCACGTGCACAAAGGCCCAGAGGTCAGAAAAGGCCGGGCTGGGAGGGGTTTCATCCGGGACAGAGGTGCAGTCTGCAAAGACTTCATGTGGCCAGAGCGCAGGGTGTGGCTGGGGAAGAGGGCAGTGCTGAGGACCCAGCGGGGAGCCTGGATGTGACCCCGACAGGCCCCAGGGAGCCTTCTGGGAGAGGCGTGGTCAGGCTGCCGTCCTCCCCAAAGGGCCCAGAGGCTCAGAGAGCTCTCTCCTGCCTCTTTCCATGGGAACCTTATCTGTCTTCTGGAACAGCAGCCAGAGGATGAAATCTGGCCTGCAGGTGTGTTTTGTTTGGCTCACACAATGTTTGACAAATTTAAGAGCCAGTTGCCAATTTTGCCAAAGATGGTAAGATGTCATAGAAAAATCCATATTTCTGGCTATTTGTACCCCAGTAAAATCAAGACTGCTGAAAATGCTGGGTGCCCTTTTATTCTTGCACCCTGTGGATCCCCAGGACACTGTCGCAATTCCTTCTTTCAGGTGGGACCTTCTCCACTCTTCCACAGCCCTTCCCCAACCCTAGTAACTAAAGTCAAGGATCAAACAGCCATACGTCACTGTCTGCACCGTGTGTTCCTTAGAGCAGTGGTTCCCGAAGCTGAGACCCGCGGCGGGGGCAGCAACAGCGTGAGAACTTGCTAGAAACACAGATTCTCCAGCCAGACCCCTGGCGGGTCAGGAACTCTGGGAGCGGGGCCAGCAATCTGGGCTTCAATAAGCCCACCAGGTGGTTCTGGTGCAACTAAACCTTGAGAACCACCGCTTTGGAGAAAAGAAGCCTCTCTGGACCTGTGTCTCTGTAAAAAGTGGAAAACAAAACACTCATGATATTTCTTAGGCCCTCAGGTGTAGAGGGCCACATGCTGGCTTAGTCCATCGCTGGACCCCTGTGGGCGTGGCAGTCCATGCCCAGAACCACCTGAAATGGCTCTGCGGTCTCTCCCCAGGCTGGTGGGTGGAGGGGCTCAGATCTGTGTAGCCGGGATCACTCAGCTCCCATGTGCAGTCTTTTCTAGTCAGATCTTTACATGACCACAAGCAGCCAGGGCTGTGGTTTTGGTAGAAGTGCATCAAGACTGGACTCAGCCTTTCTCCACCGCCTCCTGCACGCCTTTATCCATTAAAATGAAATCTCAGGCCCAGTTTGAAACCAGTATTATTTATTGAATCTAGCAGATGCAGGCTTTGGCAGGGTGGGGACCTTCCAAAAAGGAGGTGCTCCTTCGCTTCAAATGCCGTTCCCCACGCCAGGGCCAGGGAGCCCTTCGGCACAAGGAAGGATCGGGTTCCTGGTTCCCAGCTCCCCCGGCACAAGCAGCTTTTGTGGGAGAAGACAGCCTCGGCAGGAATCCCGGCCGGGAGCCTGGCTCTGCGTGGTGGTGGCAGAAGGGCCGTTTGTCATCCCTGTGGACACCAGGTCAAGTTTTCCCTTGGGGGAGGCAGCTTTGTTCACTCAGCAGCCAGCACCTCCTCCCAGGCTGAGGCCTTGCCTTCATCTCCAGCCTTGAACTCAGGATGACCCCTTCCACAGAGCCTGCCTTCCACTTCCAGCCCTCTGTTGCTTTCTTTGTTCTCACTGTAAAAGGAAAAAAAGAATTCAAATGGCACAGGAGAAAGTGGACTGAAAAGGAAAGGACCCCTTCCCTTACTTGGCCATTCCCACCCCCCAGAGGTTATCACGGTTACTGTTTCTGGTGGATCTGTGCAGAAATCTTCCTCGAATATAGAAGCCATCCAGCCATGCAGTTACTGAGGAGGTGATTTGTCAATATTTCTATCTAAAGCCGAAAAAGAAAGAGGGAGAGACAGAGAGAGAAAGAAAGAAGAAAGGGAGGAAGGAAGGAAGGAAGAAAGAAAAAAAATCTACTTCTTAACACATTGTTTTCTCACTCGATATTTCTTAGGCATCTTTCCGTATCAGCACGTACATGTTTCCTTCCCTTCCCTCCCTGACTTACTTTCCTCCATCCATCCATTCATCTAAGTATATATGGTAATACATGATATCTACCAAACTGCTGTTAATGCTTTGGTTTAAATTCTTTTGCCAGCTTTCTTCTGATCCTATTCTTGATTCGTTAAAGAGGTGGGTTTTTTTTTTTTTTTTGGTTCTTATTTTAAAAAACACGATGCCAAAGGCAGAATTCACTCCCTGGGCTGCAGAGCTGAGAATGCCATTGGATTTGGAAGTCTTCTGTAGAGCCGCCCCTGCTCAGATCAGGCCCCCAGCATTTGGCAGGGTCTTTTCCAGGAAGGAAACACGGAGTCTCTTTCATGTCTTAGCTAAAGTTCTTCGACCTTTGAAATCTGTGTCAGCCGCATACTTTTGAGGATTACAAAAGGAAGATTTAAAGCAACCCAAATAAAATTCACAAAGGAACTTTCAAGAATCACACTTGTTTGTTAGGTTTTGTTTTTTGTTAGGCAGGAACAAAGGAGTGACATGCCTGTCCCAGATGATTTTAGCACTTTTTCTCTTTTGGTCCCCCCAGCAAATGCTGTTCAGTGAGTATCATTATGCCCATTTTACAGATAGGCATCTGAGGCTCCGAGTTGAACCTTTTCAGCCCAAGGTCATGCAGCCAGCTGGTGGCAGAGGACGGGTTCTAACTAGTTTATTTATAAAGCTATTACACGGTCTCCTATGGAGCTCTGCTGAGGGCCAGCACCTCAGTTCCTTATCGTGAGGCTCATCACAACCTGGAGGTGAGCACAGACAGTACTGACAAGGCTTGGGGATGTGGAGAAGGAGTGCTGGGAGTAGAGTCAGACATCTGGTTTTGAATCCTCCTCTATTACTTAGTTAACAAAGTGACCTTAAATGACTGGACCCGCTGCCTCTGTTTTCACATCTGCAAAATGGGCATCATGATTGCTGCTTCACCTGGCTCACAGCAAATTCTGAGGACCATGGTGATAGCACAGAAGACAGGGCCTGGTGAAGCCACAATACTATGTGCAATAAGCAGGCAAAGCCCTTCTGATACCCTAGACTGCAGGCAAAGCGAGCTTGTGTTGGCCAGATGTTTACTGGAGGATTACAGCTGTTTGTTTTTCTGACCGACATTGCTCCCCTTATTTGGTGGTGGGAATGACCCCTACTTACCTGTGGGTTCTGGTGAGGCTGCAAATCCCAGTACATTGTGTCTCCTGGGATGAACACCTTAAACCAGGGCCATGACAGTGTCCCGTGGCCTGTCCCATGACTGTGCGTTTGACCTTCACTGGGCCAGTCGTACGTTTCCTGCCACCCTCCATGGCTGCATGCAGAAATCCAACAGAAGGAAAAAATAAGATGAGGCTGGTAGCTAAACAGAAATGAGAGAGAGAGAGAGAGAGAGAAACCTCAGCATTGGAGGGTTGCTGGAACTCCTGACACTTAATGCCATTCTGAGACTTTTCGTCTGTACTTGAACCAGCAAATACATGCCCTTTCTTTCCCCTGAAACTACTTGAACTGGTTTCCTGTTGCTTGCACCTAAAAACATCCTATGACATACAGAGCCCACAGATCATAGGTTAAAAACCACGTAAGTAGTTAAAGCAGTAGTTCTCAGACTTGAACTTGCCCCACATCCAGAGTTTCTGATTCAGAAGGTCTAGAGTAAGGACCAAGAACTTTTCTAACAAGTTCCTGACTGATGCCAATGCCATGGGTTCAAAGATTGTGCTTGTGATAACTACTAAGAAAGAGAAATGAGGAAGTGGGCTGGCCCACGCCCGGGTTCCAGTGATGTTCTCGTCATGATTCAGTGTAATAAGCCTGTGCTGGGGTTAAGGGTGCCCAGTTATGGGGGATGAATGAGAGTGGAGAGATGCAGTCCCTGTGGATGGAGTCTGCCTGGGGACACCAAACTTGCAGCAGCCCATGATGGTTTGCACCTGAGGGTCCGAGTAAGTGATACCAGTAGTGTGTGCAGCTGGACAAGCATGGGATACAGCAGAGCAACTGGGAGCCTTGGCTGTGAGATGAACCTGGATTTGAATCCTGGGTCCACTCTCCAAATGTGTTTCCTTGGGGAAGGTACTCTATCCCTCTGGACTTCAGTGTCCTCATTTGTAAAAAGGAACCAGAGGTAGTACCACTGATGGGATGTTGTGAAAATTAAATGTGGTGATGAATTATTTCAAATTTCTATTGCTATGTAACAAACCACTTCAAAACTTAAGTGCTCCGAAACTCCGAAACAATAACAGTTGTTTATTTTCTTCATGAATCTGCAGTTAGGGCAGGGCTCAAAGGGGATGACGTGTCCCTGCGGCATGCCATGTCCATGAGGCGTTGGAGGGTCCACTTTCCAGATGGCTCACTCATACTCTCTCTACTGGCTGCTTGAGCTTCCTCACAACGTGGCAGCTGGGTTCCAAGAACAAGAGGGCCAAGAGAACAAGGCAGAGTGTATGACATTCTTATAATCTACTTAGCCTCTGAAGTCATATGGCAAGAATTTTGCCATACTCTGTTGGTTGAAGCAGTCACAAAGGCCCATCCGTCTTCCCAAGGAGGGGGACATGGACTCCACATCTCAGTGGGGGAGCACGTCGGGTGGAAGATACTTTAGAAAAGTTCAGTGTGCTATATGCAAACTAAGCTGTGACCACAATGCCTGGTGTCTGGTGAGTACACAGTGGGAGTTGGAATATTATTCTCTGGCTGAAGTTTGCAGGTCTGTCAGGGCTGGGGTCTTGTTTCTGGTTGATCTCAAGTAGCAGCAGAGCCCACAAGGACTCTGTGGAGGTGGGAGAAGGTATGTGGTGCCTGGAGCTGGGTCTCTGCAGGCAGGGTGGGAACTCCACCTCCCTGGGCTGCCTGCCACCCAAGGCAGGCCCTGCATGGGAGGCTGGCGTGTGAGTTGAAGGGGAAAAGGATGGCCTCAGAGTGTTGAGAGTGGTGCAGGGCTTCACCTTCAGCCCTGCACCCACCTCTAAAAGTACTTGATATATGTTATGTATTCAACCCTCCAACAATCCTAGCACAGAGGGGCTACTCTCCCATTTAACAGACAGGGACCTGAGGTCCTGCCAGGGTTGCACTCCCAGTTAACTACAGCCCAGGGACTGAACTTCAGATCTCTCTGACTCCCAACTTTGTGTGGTTTACAGAACAGGCTGCCTTCTGCTGGTGTCCCTAAGTGCCCAGGAACCACAGGCCGTTAGAGTGACTGTGGGTTTTTGTTTTATTAATTAAATCATTTGTTTGTTTATTTATTTATTTATTTATCTGTGGTACGCGGGCCTCTCACTGTTGTGGCCTCTCCCGTTGCGGAGCACAGGCTCTGGACGCACAGGCTCAGCGGCCATGGCTCACGGGCCTAGCCGCTCCGCGGCATGTGGGATCTTCCCGGACCAGGGCACGATCCCGTGTCCCCTGCATCGGCAGGCGGACTCTCAACCACTGCGCCATCAGGGAAGACCTGTGACTGTGGGTTTTTAATTCCATAGACCACTAGGTAGCCATGAAAGTGATCGCTGTGAAGATAAGTGGAAAGTGTTTATGGGCAATCAGTCCACAAGTTCCATAGATTCTGCTTCTTAATATATCTCTCCCCTTTCCCCATCTTCTGAATATCTCTTGCCTGTAATCATAATAATTAATGTCTCTTATGCTTACTATGTGCCAGGCTTGGCTCTGCTGGCCGAGATCTGCGGCTTCCGGGCTGAGGGCAGCTGTTCCCGGCCCTCCTCTAAGCTCTTACTTGTCCACAGACCATCTCCCTCTGAGGCACGACCTGGCAGTCCGGCTGTGTCATAACTGGTTTAGTCCATGAACCAGACGGCCATCTTTGGAATCCCGTCTCTGCCGCTGACAAACTGGGTGGCATTAAGCAAGTTACTTCACCTCCCTGTGCCTCCACTTGTCTGTGAAATGGGAGTTATCAAGTAAGGGATCTACTTCACAAGCTACTTCACAATGAGGATTAGATGCAAGAAAGCCTGCAGCCAACTGCTCCATCAATATGAGCTGTGATTAGTAAGTCTCTCACCTTGTAAACTGTGTGCTCCAGAAGACAAATTCTGCAGGTGGCGATGTGTGAAGGGACACCTGGCCATCCAGAGAAGAGCTAGCAGGGTTACATGTGCAGAGGCTGGCCTGAAAGGGCACTTGCCTCTCCACCCTGATGGAGGACGGTGCAGGGCAGTGGGGTGGGCCGCAAGGGGAAACCAGTGCTTACTGAGAGTCCAGAGCTGCAACAGGTCCTTGCAACCCCTTGTTTCATTTCATCCTGATGGCTCTGTTCTGGGGCGGGACTCAATAGCCCCGTTTTGCAGATGAAGAAATGGAGGCTCAAAAGGTAAATTGCTGGGATCACCCAGCTAGAAAGAGGTGGGGATGGATTGGAGCTCAGGCTCGCCTCTATCCAAGGCCATCATCAGGTCCCTCCTGCACGCCCAGCTCAGTCAGGCAAGCTGCTGTCTGCTGGCCAGATGAGCCCCACAGCCTGCCAGGTTCAATGGCAATGGCATCCACGGCAGCAAGATGTTCGTGTGGGAACGGTTGGCAGGACATGGGTTCAGAGTTGGGGAGAAGGGGGTTGAAACCATGACTCATGCTCTTCCTGGCATGATGACTAAGCACTCCAGGCCTCAGAAACTCGGGGCCAAGGTCACTCCAATGGCTGACTTGTTTATATAAGGCTAATCTATGGAAGAAGAAACATAGGCCTGGGGTATTTTGTCATTTAAAAGAAGGTGTAAATTACAAGAGTACCCCTAGAATGTTTTCTGCCATTCATTCATTCTATTGATTCAACAAATGGTAATGTGCATTTTCTCTGCCATAGATTCTAAGGTAGGGGCTGGTATCCTACGGTGAATAAAAGGATTCCAGAGCCCAGAGAACTCTTGGTCAAGAGATCCTGACCTGCTCACTCTTCCCTGGTTACTGAGCTACCATCTTTTATCTTCTGGGAACTGTTTGTTTCTGTTCGCCTTGAAAGATAAAAAATAGGGGCTAGAGGCTCTCGTGGAAGAGATGAGGCCTTGGGTGGGCTCTGCCCTTCTGAGCCCCTCTGAGCACCTTCTGGCAGGACGGCCCCTCCTTTATTCCACCCCCACTGCAGGTGAACCTGAGAATAGGCCGATTTCTTACACTTGCCCAAGTAGCAAAGCCAGCTCTGCCTGCCAGATAAGCAAATATTAGGATTTTCCATTGTACTAGGTTTGGCTGGTTGGAGCCACATAGATGTGAAGTGAGGAAGAAGAGATGCTGGTAACTTCTAGGGTTGGAGGTGCAGGATCACACTCCCTGGGGAGTATCGTGCCATGAGAGTCCAGCCTGGCAAAGCCCATTTAGAAGCCTCACTCGTGCAGCCCCTGACCTCCCTGCATCTGTGCAGGCTGTTCCCTCTGCCTGGGATTCCCTCATTCCTCTTTTCCAGTTTCTACTTCTTCACCTAACTCTCTTGATGTTTTTTGGTGTCGGTTCCAGCATTACCTCCTCTGGGAAGCCTTCCTTGATGGACCTCTGTCTC
This sequence comes from Mesoplodon densirostris, assembly GCF_025265405.1. Lineage (NCBI taxonomy): Eukaryota > Metazoa > Chordata > Mammalia > Artiodactyla > Ziphiidae > Mesoplodon > Mesoplodon densirostris. The sequence continues at coordinate 147,298,443 of NC_082665.1, forward strand.
TACTTCAGAGGCGGACGAGGTGCCTTCCCACTTCCAAAATCACCATCACCTGCCTCTACCCAGCACTTGCCGTTTTGCTGGAATTCTCTGTCTGCTTGTCTTCAATAGCCTGTGAGCTCTTGAGAACAGAATCCTCACCTTCCCTGCCTCTATTTCTAGCATACAAGGCTGGTCTGCAGGTGTGGAACCCGCATTTGCTGAATGATGCTTCCTTACACAGAGCCATGATGCAAAGTCTTACTGCTCATTCAAGGGTCAGCTTAGACCAGGGAACCGCAGAGCCCAGTAGCCAAGAGCATGGACTGTAGAGTCAAACCTCATCTCTGTACTTCATGGCTGGGTGACCTTAAAGCCTCAGTCTCCACATCTGTAAAATGGGGAGAGGCATAACTGCTCCAGGAGGTTTAAAGAATCAACTTGATATGACCCACTCTTTAATACCCTGCCCAGCACATAGTGAGTATTAAATAGATGATTTTAGGGTGATGATGGTGATGTTCATAATGACAGTGCTGTTACTACTTATACCAGGAAGTACCCAGCACAGAACACACAAATGCTGTCGATGCCAGTTTACATGTGTATCTTCCCTACAGCCTGAGCTGCCCCATGGCAGAGCTTGGGTCCAGCCCAGCCTTAGGGCCACCCTCAGTGCTGGGCCCCTGCAGTGACTGAGCCCAGTTCCACAGGATCCCTATGACCTTCTCCAGCCTCACTTCCCCCCCCACCGCATCCAGAACCTTGGCCTCATGGGGCCTTGAGCTCTCTCGCGGTTTGTTGTTTTAAAATTAAGCCTGGGCACTTTCTGGAATGTTTAAGGAATTTACAAAATTTCATGTCAAGATTAGTCTTAACATTTTATCATTTAGTTTGTCCCAAGAATCGTGTTATCATTTGCTGTTCGCTTCTTCATGGTGTTGGAATCACATTTGCCCATGCCCACGAAGGCCTGCTGTGGCTTTACTGGTCTGTCGCTGTTGCTTCTAATGGCTTTTATGTGCCTAATTACTCATTCGTGTTTTAAGGCCTTATTAATCTAGTTTTAATATGCTTAAAGAATGAATCGGCTTTTCCCCCAAATGTGCTGATTTTAGGTCATTGCCATTCCCCTGGGAAAGGATCAGAGGCTCACCCAACCTGACCTCCCAGGCAGGGAAGCTCATGGACTCAGCCAGAAAGAACTGGGTTCAAATGATGGCTCAACCCCTAACCCCGAGGAGGCTTGGACTGGTTCCTTAACAAGCCTAACTTTGATTGGCTGTAAATCTTGAGGTGGAAAGCCCCCAGCACCATACCTGGCACTTGGCAGGTTCTCAGTTACCTTCCCGGCCCTTCCTACCCACCCACTTATTTCACAGGCACTGGAGGCTGAGAACCTTCTCGTTATTCCAGAAACCCTCAAAGGGTGAAGCACACTGTAACATCAAACTCCAAGAGGAATGGCCAGTTTGTATCTTTTAGCGATTCACTGCAGGCTTAGAAAGTGTCTAGTCACTGTCTGCTTTTTCCATTTTCCCCTTAAATTTAAAGAGTACAGGCTTGGGAGTCAGACCTGGGTCAGTCCTAGCTCTGCCCTTTGCCAGCAGAACCACCATGGACAAGACCTCCCCTCTGAGGACCTGGCTCTGGAACCACAGAGACAGTAAGGTCCAGTCCCAGCCCTCTGGGAAGTGGCTCTGTAAGCAGAGGGCTTCTCAGAGCTGGGCGGGTGAGTGGGGGGACCGCTGATCCATCTTGCCCCTGCTCATGAGAGTGGATGTTTGGGGCACATGGGAGCTTTAAGGAACGTCACAAATTCTCGGCAGCCAAGTTGAACCCTACTATTTGTGGTTCATGCCAGGTCACTGCCAAGAGATGGGTCCATTTAGTGGGAATGGTCTGTCACTCCCAGTATAGGTCACTCATACAGGGTGAGGGGCCTCGAGGCTTCCTTGGAGCCAGCTTCCCCAGGCTGCCTGCGGGAGCTGAGTTTTCTATGTCACCCCAGGGCCTGCTCGGGTTTCTAAGTGGTCAGGGGAGCTGGATAATGGCTTTTGAAGTGACAGTCCCCTGTCACAGTAATACAAAGCTGTCTTCACTCATCTTTTGATGCATGTATCTCCGGGAAAGCTGCTGACAAGGCCAAAGTGTTGGAGGTTATTAGTTTTTAATAGAAAAGTGAGACCGGCTTTACTTTAGAACCATCTGCCCTGGGCACCAGCTCTTTTGCAGACTTCAGATGGTCTAGGTGGTGAGAATTACCGTTGGGAGGGGAGTTGAAGGTGGCCATACTTTCCCCTTTTTCTTGGGTTTGTCTGGGCTTCGTTTCCAAGGTGGAGTTCCCAGAAGTGGGGTGCTGGGCAGCTCTGCCTATCCCTGTGGTTGGTACCATGCCCACCTCAACCCCCACTGGCATGTGCCTTCCCGTGTCACTTGAAAAGCACCAGGAACATCTTCTTGCCTGAAACTCCCCCACTAGACCCTGATTAAGTGGATTAAGCAATGGTGAGTGTCCAAGCTGGGCGACTGAATTGAATGACCTCTTAAGGACCCTTTCAGATCTGCATTCACAGGGCAAGCTGAGCCTTGTCCCAGACTTTGCCTGGTGCGGCAAAGGTGGCTGCTTACCACAGAGGGAGGTCACAGAAGGGGTCCTCGTTATCAGAAGCTATGTTTCGTGTCACAAGAAAACAAGTGACCACTGTTTGCTACATCCCCCTCCCAACGTTCTTTCTTTTCCTTCTTTCCTCTCATTTGTTTGTAGGTGATCGTCCTCCCCCTGACTCCCCGCCCCCCTTTTCTGTTCTTAGGACAAATCTGATCCTCTGGGAAATGGCCGGTTTATTCCCACAGGGTACAAAGCTTAGAAAGAAAAACCCATGCCCACCACATGTGAACATGGAACAGCAAAGTGGGAGAACTAAATCGCATTTTCAGAGCCATCGCGGCTGTCAGTGGGGAGTCTCCAAATAGATCTTCTGCTTAAACAAAGACTAATTAAATTTTAGGGGAAGCGGACGTTGCAGGGCTCCTGGGCACCCGGCTCAGTAGGCAGCCCCTGCAGGGTCTCTTCTTGCATCCAAGTCTCCCGGAAAAGAAGGAGCTTCTGAAACATTTAGCCATGGTGAATAGCTTGTCCATCACTTCTTCACAAATCTCCAGCTTAAAAAAGAAAGGCTCTCGTTATTGTTCAGCTTCGACAGGCAAATCCCCCCCTTATCTAAGCTCTGGACATCATGATTACCATGACCTCGGGCCCCCTGTGCCAGCCTTCTGCATTTTGTGTATATTTTCCCTCATCCTCCGCATACACTGGTAAAGCAGGTCCCGCAGTTATCCAAAGCCACGTAACAAACCTCGGCAAAATGTAATACGTTAAAACAACCACCACTTGCTCTCAGGATGCTGTAGGTTGATTCAGTGTCCTCGGCTCCGTGTGACTGCGCTCAGCTAAAGGCTCGGTTGGGGCGACCAACAGACTGTCACAACCTCTGGCAGTGACTGCTTTCTCATCGTCTGGGGCTTAGCATGTGGGCTTTCCCTCTAGTAGAATAGGCTGCACTTCCTTGAAGCACAGCAGCTCGGTTCCAAGAGGGGAGGGTCCCGAGAGGCTGAGCCCCCAGCAGACAAGGGCTTTTGAAGGCGCCTCCTACCTCACGCTTGCTGCTGTCCTGTTGGCCAGGGCCAGTCACGCAGCCAAGGCCAGAATCAATGTGGGAGGGGCCTCACAAGGGCGTGGATGTCCTGTGACCCATCGGGAGCCCCGATGGAACAGTCTGCCGTAGCAGGTACCATGAATCCCCCTTCTGTAGATGAGGCCACTGAGGCTCAGAGAGGTTTTGCCCAAGGTCATTCCACACAGTTAGGGACCGAGGACCCAGGTCTGTTGACTCCAAGGAACATGTTCTATGCTGACAATACTGGGTCAGCCTGATACAGGGTGGGAGGGCGGCAGGGACCAGAAGCCCAGGGTAAATTACAGCTGAGCTTCCCAGAGGACAGCCCGGCAGACTCCCTGGCCCACTGGGGAGTGTTCCACCAGCAGATCAGAGCCATGGGGCTGTGTGAGGGCGGGGGCGGCATTGGGGGGCATGGAAAACATGCTCCAGGCCACAGTCCCAGTTACAGTTGGGCGCTAGGACCCTGTCTACCCCCCAGCCTCGTACCTGCCCCTCCTTCAGCACCGGCCTGCTTGTCGTTATTCACCCTGTTTGGGATGCCTTCCCACTTTAAAAAACTAGCTGTGTTTCCTCTGAGAATGAGGGGCCCTCCTGGGCACTGCAGCCCCTGTGCTTCCCCTGACGGCAGCGCCTACCACACTGAGCCGTAACTGCCTGGCACGTCTCTATCTGCCCGTCTCCGCGGTGATCTCTTAGCCCAGGGGCCTTCAGGACCCATCTCTGGCTCCCAGCACCCCACACCCAGCAATGGTTGGGCTGAATTGAAGTGTGTTCCTCCCGGGGGCTTCTCAGAGTCTGAGCATAATGCCCATGTTTTCTCTGCACCCCCCCAAAAGTGAGCAGACGTCGGCTGGCTGTGTAGCCTGGCCTGGGAAACAAGGGGGTACTGAGTCACGCAAGGCCCATGTTCCAGCCCAAGTTGTTTTCCTCATTAGCTGGGTGACACTGAGAAAGTCACTTAACCTCTCTGAGCTCAGCCTCCTCTGTATATCCAATACAGACGCGAATAGTCTCTTTTCTGTCCGACTCACTCTGGGTCAAGAGTCAGCGGGAACTCGGGGCTTGAGAAAGTGCCTGCTCTGGACAGTGACATAGCATTTGTGCGTTAAGGATCCTTCTCTTTGAGGGTCTGAATTGTAGGGCTCCAAGAAGGGGTTCTCTACGCTCAAAGAGCCTTCCGCTCCCTGAATCCCTCGATCTGTCATGAAGCCTGAAATTGCACCATCCACCATTCTTTTGGTAAGGTATTTTTATTATCTATCTCCAAACGGTCCCTGTTAAAAGATGTCAAATGAATCAGAAAGTGTAACGTGTTAGCACAGGAGCAAAGCCTGCTTGACTGGGGTTTTTAAATTTTAATTTAGCTTTTTTTTTTTTTTGCGGTACGCGGGCCTCTCACTGCTGTGGCCTCTCCCGTTGCGGAGCACAGGCTCCGGACGCGCAGGCTCAGCGGTCATGGCTCACGGGCCCAGCCAGTCCACGGCATGTGGGATCTTCCCAGACCAGGGCATGAACCCGTATCCCCTGCATCAGCGGGTGGACTCTCAACCACTGCGCCACCAGGGAAGCACCTAACCTGCTTTACTATTAATGAACATCTCTTTCGTGCTCATTCTCTGACATTGACGTTGGAAGGGAAGCAGGTGTGAGCCTTTTGGAGATCAAGGTGATGATCCTTATCAAAAGCCTTAAAAACATGCTCACTCTTTTTTTTTTTTTTTTTTTTTTTTTTTTTTTTTTGCGGTACGTGTGCCTCTCACTGCTGTGGCCCCTCCCGTTGCGGAGCACAGGCTCCGGACGTGCAGGCCCAGAGGCCATGGCTCACGGGCCCAGCCACTCCGCAGCACGCGGGATCCTACCGGACCGGGGCACGAACCCACGTCCCCTGCATCGGCAGGCGGACTCTCAACCACTGCGCCACAAGGGAAGCCCCATGCTCACTCTTTCATGTGACAGTTTTTCCTCTGGAGATTTATTCTAAAGAAACGCTGTGCTCAAAACTGTATACAAGGGCCTCCCTGGTGGCGCAGTGGTTGAGAGTCCGCCTGCCGATGCAGGGGATGCGGGTTCGTGCCCCGGTCTGGGAGGATCCCATGTGCCGCGAAGCGGCTGGGCCCGTGAGCCATGGCCGCTGGGCCTGCGCGTCCGGAGCCTGTGCTCCGAAACGGGAGAGGCCACAACAGTGAGAGGCCCGCATACCGCAAAAAAAGAAAAAAAAAAAAAAAAAAAAAAAAAAAACTGTATACAAGGAAGTTTTCTTTGTAGTAGCACAGAATTATAAATAACCTAAAAGTCCAAGAATGGGTAATGGGCTAAATAAGTATGTATGTACAATGAAATACTACCAGGATTGTCCTCGTGGGCCTGTGACCAGTGCAGTCCCAGAGGCTTCTGTGCCCAGAAGGGCCCCTCACTTGGTTTAATGCTCTGCGGTCACTGTCTTAAAATTCTTAATCATTTTTTAAAAAGGAGCCCTCATTTTCATTTTGTGCTAGGTGGGCACTACAAATTACATAGCCATTTCCTAAATGTTATATAACAATTAAAATAATGCTTATGAAGAATACCTGTTGAAGTGGAAAATTGCTTTTATTAAGTGAAGAAACTAGGGTGCAAAACCATAAATGATGCAATCCGAATTTTTTAAAAATAAAAATGTATGTGTGCGTGTGTGTATACACACACACACACACACACACATATAAAGACTGGACAGAAATACACCAAAATCTAATTATCTCTGAAGAAACAAGATTTTAGGTATTCTTGTTACTACTATATTCTTTTTTGAGCATTTCTCGAGTTTTCCAGGACAGAGGGTATGAATATGCCCATAGACTCTAATATTTCCGGTAGAGACAGAAGTGTATCTATTGTAACTGAGCACCAGTGAGTCTCTCTTGGCCTCTGATAGTGTCTGGAGCCCTCAGTGTGCAGGGTAGACTTCTGGATAAACACATGAAGAGAAGCTCAGTTGAGGAGGAGGCCAAGTGTTCTTACGAGCTCCCTGAAGTTGAGGACCATCTGATTTCAGTCCCCAGTTCCCTTCACAGTCTGGGCACGGACCAGGCGCCCAGTGAATGGGCATCTTGTCTGTGGCTTGAGGTCGTTAGCGGCCTTTACCCTCGACCCACCTCGTCAGACATTCACTTCATTGTGTCCTGACTTGGAGGTGGGACCTTCTTTCTGGCTTGGGGCTGGACATGTGCCCCGAGTGATCTGCGTACCAGGGAGAGGAACCGCCCGCCCCCCACCAGGTCCTCCTGTGCCCCTCTCCCTCTGGGCTGCAGGAGCAGAGGGCAGATTGATGCCTGTGCAGAGCCAGGGGCTCACTGGCTCCACCTGTCCCCGTTGTGCCCGCCTCTCCTTGCAGACTTCATCCCAACAGTAGAGGGCGGTAGAGATCAACAAGCTCAGGCGTGAGACTGGGGGTTGGGGAGGAAGGGGGAGGTGGTGCTCCCTAGGGAGAGGCCCCCTCGCTCCACACCCATTTCCCAGATTCCTCTTTCTCTCCTAAATCTTTATCAGGCTCTAGCTGCCTGTCCTCTCAGCTGAGCATGGCAGGAACACAAGAATCCTAGAACCTTACCTCTGTAAAGCCAAGGCCTCTGAGTTAATGGCCTCTGACACCTCATATGACAGATGGGGGAGGGGGGCCCAGAGAAGTGATGGACTTGCTCAGAGCCACACAGCGAAGGGGCAAATGGGGTTCTAACCTCTACAGGGGGAGGCAGGGCCCATGTGCATGGGAGGTGGGTAGCTGCGGACATGGGAGATGCCCACTGCACACAGGTCCCAGTCTAGACCGTGAGCTCCTGGACCATCTCCCCTCTAAATTCCAGCACTTGGAGCCCTGTATTTCTGGGTGGGTCCATGGGCACAGGCTGGGCCTCCTCCTGCCGTCTGTCTGCCCTTCAGCTCGCCCAGTACTTGGCGGGGCACACGGGGCTCAGGGAAGATGTGAGCGCTCAAAGGTGGGGCCGGAGGCAGCGGTGGAGGCCAGACCGGGCGGGCAGACCGGGTGCTTCCTCCTCTTTCCCCCAAGGTCCCCTGGAATGTGGAACCTGCCTGAGGAGCTTCCTGAGCACACCCCGTGCTGTTCAGTCTCTGTGCCGTCGTCTGGTCGTGGGCCGCAGAGAGGCTCTCTCTCCCAGCGCCTGCTTGTCTCTGCTTCCGCTTTGCTCTCCTGTCTTTCAAAGCCCAGCCTGGTGCCTTCTCCTCCCAGCGCCTCCCTTCCCTGAGTCTCATCTGGGCTCCCGCAGCCTCTGGTCTGTAACTCTGGTGACGCCGGTCACCTAGGGAGGCAGCGTAGTCCAGTGGGGAGGGGGACCTCTGAACATCACAGGTCCGTGTTCTGACCTGGCTCTGCCATTGACACCTGGGTGGACTTGGCAAGTCCCATAGCCTGATCTGTAGAGCAGAGATGCTAGCCCGTGCTCCACGTGGACAGTCATGGGGATCCAGAGTCAGCGCCGAGAGTGCCTGGAAGAGCTGCCGTTTGTACCCGCAGATGGTGATGTGTATCTAAGGTCATTCTCCAGGCAGTGAAAAGGTGTTTGAGGCGGGTGGGGGGCCTCTTTTTTGGTGTCCCAAGACCTTGCAAAGGTTGAAACAGTGAATGAATGAATGAATGAATGTCTGGGGATGAGCAGGATATTCTAAGAAGTCTACCTCTCACCACCGAGATGCAGGCCAGCAGCCCTCACGCACCCCCAAACCCCGTGTGCGCTCAGTCCTCAGAAACCCCTCCTCCCTTCCCAGCCCCATTCTCAGCCTTTGCACCGACAGCTCCCGCCCCAGTGACTTTTTCTCCCCTAATTTTCCATTTAAATGAAATCTATGAAGGTTTCTGTGAATTTTAAAACCGATTTGCCTGCTTTAATAAGAGCACGTGGTGGACGAGGAGTGTGAGGCTTCAGATTTTCCGTCATGAAGTTGACGTGAGCACACCCTGGATTCTCAAGGTTGGGGCTGCCCCTCCCCCAGCGCCCAGGGTCTGCTGGCTCCAGACTGACAGCTGTGGATTTTGGCTCCGCAGACCACCGTGAGCTGGGACGGCGACAAGCTCGAGTGTGTGCAGAAGGGCGAGAAGGAGGGACGTGGCTGGACCCAGTGGATTGAGGGTGACGAGCTGCACCTGGTAGGTTCCGGGGGGTACGGGGGTAGGCAAGCCAAGCTGGGCCCCAGAGGCCCTGGGCATGTTGGGGTCTGGATGGACTTTGGAAGTATGTACCATGGGTGGACCTTGGTTCTGCTCTGAAGCGTCACTTCCAAGGCCCTGGGGAGGATGCTTGAGTGACTTTAAAAACTGAGCAATGTGTTTTCAAGGTCTAGGCTGACCCACTTGTCCGATCCGAGGGAGGAGGTGAGGAGATGCACGTGCTAAGCATGAGACGTGGAGCATTCTGTATCTCTTTCCATTGTCTCAGCAGCCCGATGGGCCAGGTACTGTTATGGTTCTTATTCTGGAGATGAGGGCACAGGGGCTCACATCGAAGTAACACAGCCAGAAGGTAGCAGAACTTACATTTGCTCCCCAACGATTCCTGTTGTCACCATGCCAAACTGTGGCTAGCCAGAACCAGGCGAGTTCTCTGAGCTTCTCAAGACATGATCTTGTTACCTGAAAATTGGGTTCCCCTCTTGGTGGGTGTGGAGCCAGAAGATACAACCAAGCCAGAGATCGGGAGAAGGAAGGGTTTTTTACTTGGATCAAGTGAGTAGAACAGCAGGGACCTTTCCCAAAGCTGTGTCTCCCTGAACAGCAAAATTGGGGAGGTTTTAAACTAAGGGCGCATGTGTATTCATGAAGGGGCTTGAGCAGAGGAGAATTCAGCATTGAAATGGGGCAAAGGTCAACAGAGTCCAAACTTTAATTGATTGAAGTCACGAGGGTCAGGAAAGGTCCACATCATAATCCCATCCTCCACCTGGGTGGAGGCCTTAGTTCCCGAGGAGCTCAAAGATGGTGTTGTGTATTCCTTGAGGAGGAACTAAGCCTCTGTTTTATCACTGAACTGTGATAAACAAGTCACTGAACTTGACTGCTTTTCCTTGGCTCCTGCATGTCTTCACTTCCCTTAAGATCAGTAATTACTGAGACCTGTTCAAGGGCAAGCACCGTCGTAGCCAGGCTTAGATCGCAAAGCGACTTAGGCCAAAAATGGCTTCTTTATTGTCCGGGCACTCCCTACCCTATCTGCTTACAACCTCTACAATCTAGGTTGGAGGAGGAGAAGCCTTTCTCGGCTCAGGTGTGGGCCCCACTCACCCTGTCCTGCAGCCTGGGATCGCTCGTCAAAGCCACTTCTACTCTATCCATTGTCTGGAAAAAGCACATCCAAATCCAGAGTAAGGGCCTTAGCCGCTGGGGGGCTAAAAATAACACCTGCCCTCTGAGCAGAGACCTCCTGTCATTCCGTCTGCCACCTTGGAACTCCCCAGCTACTTTCCTTCTGAGAGAGGAGCCTCGTCCAGGTGACCTGGGGTCTATTCTGACTCACCAGGTACTTTTGGGGAGGTGCCTTCCTTCCCTCAACCTCATCTGCAAAACGCCATCCTGGCACATAGTCAGGATCTGCAGGATCTTTGGGAGATGTGAGCGCTGAGAGGAGACACATCATATTCAGAGGCAGCTTCAGCTCGTGTAGAGCCTGGACTGCAGTGCCTGACCTTGAGCCTTTCTCCCTCCTGAGCCTCTGTTTCCTCACCTGCAGAGCAATGAGTGTAGGTTATGTGAGCTCCACTGGCCCTGTCAGCTCAACAGTTCTGTGGCTTTTTGCCAGAGGTTGCAAAGTGCGGGCCACAGCCCTCTTTTATTTGGCCATCCATGGGCTTCAAATTCCTTCAGCCAGTAATTTAAAGATTAGGAGATGTCACATAAATATTCAGATTTCTAGACTCCTACCAAAACAAACAAACAAACAGAAAGCTTCGCAGGTGTGGCGACACTGAGCGGTCATTCTTGCTGGCACCACTCAGCAGGGGTTGTGCTGAAGGCAGAGCCTGGACTTTCTTAGCTGCATTTAGCGCTACCTGGGAGCTTTTAAAAATAGCAATTGCAGGACCTCACCCTCCGAGATACTGATACCAGTCTAGCCTAGAATCCAGGCATTTTTCCAACTCCCCAGTAACTCTAATGTGCAGCTGAAGCTTGGAACCACCATGCTGGTTGGCAGCCCTGGTCTGCAGTGACCCCTTTGGGGGTTGAGCCTTGTGTCTGGCCCTGATTTCTTGCAGCCCTGCACACAGACTCTGACCTGGGCTCAGGCCTGACATTCTTAAAGCCTTTGGCTTGTCGAGGGTAGTAGACGGAGGGAGGCATCTGAGAGTCCTGTCAGTCAGCTCTGAGCCACATCTGTCTTCAGCCAGCTCTGTCTATAGGGCATAGCCAAGACCCATGTCCCCTGATCCCGTTCAACTGACTTGCCAAGGAATTGTCTAGTTCAGACCAACTCTTGGGGAAAAATAGCAGTCACGGAGTATTTTCCAAGTCCTTGCCCCTGGATCCGCTGAGCCCCAAGTGTGACCTTGCTTTGGCCGATAACAAGAATCTGTTTTTGTTTCAGGAGATGAGAGTGCAGGGTGTGGTCTGCAAGCAAGTATTCAAAAAGGTGAACTGAAGCCTGAACATACCTTAGTCTCGAGGAATGAGTGGCATGGATGGGTGGGGGCCAGGGTCCCCCTCTCTGCTCAGCATGGGGCAGAAAGCCAGCCTGCATCTGTTAGCAGGGTCTGTCTCCTGGCTTTGTCTCTTTCCCTTTTCTTCAAACGAAGCCATCCCAATAAAAGTGGTCTCTGCTCGATATCTCTATTTTGGAAAAGCTTTGAAACCCCACTGTGCTCACATTTTCTCTGAAGACTTCTGAAGCTGGCTGCTCTTGACGCCAGCCCTGAGCAGAAGGGAGAGATTCAGCCACACGCCTGCAGATTTAGTCCTGATGTGACACCTGTATGGTCTCTCTCCAGGGCACAGGCTTGGGTCCTGGCTCTGTGGCCTGACATTCAGTCATCTGTGTTTTAAGTGCCTACCATATCGTATGTCCAGTCAGGGCCAAGGTGTAGTGAGTGCCAGAAGCAGGCCAGGATGCCCTCTACCTCGGAACTTAGAGCCTTGTTAAGGTCAGACCAACAGTGACTTCATGACTGCACTTACAAGTGTACAAGAGATGCTCCAAAAATTGTTTGTAAACAAAATGGAACTGGATAGACTTTTAAACTCAAAGCTAGAATGAGGTGAACATTAATGAAAGACAATTGCCAATTGGATTTAATTTCAGAGATGTCATGAATACACACCTCATCACCCCAAAACCATCCGCACCCCATCTATGGGCTTATGTAAAGCCTTCCTCTTCACTGTTACAGATGAGGCATAACTTGCCAATCCCCCTGGAAGAAGCAAAGCAGCCTCGTGTTCTCACTAAAGTGTAAATGACTGCTAGCTGTGCCTTTGCATAAAGAAATGGGGACACTGAGTGAGGAGGTGGGACACCATGGGTAGGAAGAACCACTGGGAAAGGAAAGACTCACATTGAGGACCCCGAACACCAAACCTGCCCAGGCTGGGCCCTGCCCTTTGGGAAGAGCACTGGGTTAGGAGTCAGATGGGCTGGGATGGAATCCCAACACCACCACTCACAGGGCTGCCACACCGCTCTGGACCTCACTTCTCTAGTCAGAAACTCGCAGTAATAATCCTGCTCCCTTCCTGCACAGATAGGTTCGCGAGGCTTGTCATGCATATAAAACTTGTAGACTGCCCAGTGCTAAATCAGTGGCTCTCAGACTTAGCTAAATCTTAGAACTACCTGGGGAGGTTTTAAAATTCCGTGTACCCAGGCCACTACCCAGGACCAATTACATCAGAATGTCTCGAGGTGGGACCCAAGCATCAGTTTTTTTTCCAAGCTCCCCAGGTGATTCTAGTATGCCACTGGAGTTGAGAATCACTGCCCTAGACCAGTGTTTTTAACCTGGGGGTAATCCAGCCCCTGCCCAGGGGCATTTGGCAAAGTCTGGAGATATCCTTGATTTCACACCTTGGGCTGGGGGATGGTGCTCCTGGCATCTAGTTGGGTAGCGGCCAGGGATGCAGCTAAATAGCCTTCAATGCCCAGGACAGCTCCCACAACAAAGAACTATCCAGCCCAGTATGTCAAGGTTGAGAAACCCTGCCCTAGAAGAAATAAGAAATGTTTAAATTTTTTGATTACCGAGGTCATTTCCCTAGCCTACACCAAGGAGATGAAAGCCCAGAATGGCCTAAGATCCTGGAGACCCCCTTCACGTTTGTGGCCTTGGTCTTTGTCCCTGAGGGTAGAGAACTCAAAGGCAAAGATTCTTGTAAAGACCGTTCGTTCATTCATCACACAAATGTTTAATGAAGGCCTATTGTGTGCCAGGCACTGATTGAACAGCACACCTGTTGGGGATCCAGGCATTCCCATCCCATCCCAGGTACTGAGGCCCCATCAGACTTCCACTCCCAATACATAAATGCCTCAACCCAACAGTTAGGTTCTGACGGGGGTCTCAATGGTGTGGCCCTGCTGGTGTAAGTGTGCATGTGATGTAGGTGTCCTGACCCCACCCTTGGGAGCCTCTGGTACCCAGAGGAGACTCCTCACTCTGATTGAATAGCTTGAATACTAGGACCTATTTTAGTGGTCAGTGGGAGCCACCGGAGGTTTTTGAGCGGGAGAGTGGCATGATCCACCTTTCAGCAGAACTAATCTGGTGGCCGTTCTCTCCATAGTAAGAAAAGGTGCGGAGTCCAGTTGGAGTTTAGCACAGGGCAGTCACATTTAATTGAAATTCACTTCATATGAGATTCATCTTCCCAAAGAAGTACAGGTCAAGTGGGAGGGATGTTTCTTTTTTTTTTCTTTTTTTTTTTTTTTTTTTTTTTTTTTTGTGGTACGCGGGCCTCTCACTGTTGTGGCCTCCCCCGTTGCGGAGCACAGGCTCCGGAAGCGCAGGCTCAGCGGCCATGGCTCACGGGCCCAGCCACTCCGCGGCATGTGGGATCTTCCCAGACCGGGGCACGAACCCGTTTCCCCTGCATCGGCAGGCGGACTCTCAACCACTGCGCCACCAGGGAAGGAGGGATGTTTCTTATTGTACATAAATCTATAACCAGGGAAGCAGACTTTAGGCTTTTAACCACTGCTTTCCATTTTCTCAGCTCCATTTCCAATGGCTTGGAAAGGGCTTGCTCCTAAATTGGCAGCTGTACGTATCATGGTGCTTGTTCAGCCCTCTTCGAGTCAGTTTAGCTCTTCTGACTTCCAGTGCAAAACCCTTGAGGTTGGCTCCATTTGGGGAACACCACCGCAAGCTCCACCACTTAACTGACACGGGATGCCATTTGTTACTGGTTATAAAAAAGATTTTCAATTCTAACAACGGTGACTGATCAACTGGGCACTAGGAATGGATTCACTTACTGAATTTCCAAAGCATGGCAAAAATACTGTGATGCCCACAGGATGACAAATGATGGAGTTTGCCTATTTACCAGCTCACCTGGTGCCACGAGACTGTGGGAATTGTGTCACTCCACTGCACGAATCCCTGGACCTGCCAACTTGGAAACTTTTGCTGTTTTTTTTCACATTTTTCAAACGGAAGGGTTACATTATTTCAAAATACACCTGAAGTGAGACCTTATTAAAGTATTTACATCACATAATTTCAAATATTCAAAACCTAAGGGGACTTCCCTAATCGTCCAGTGGTTAAGACTCCATCCTTCCACCGCAGGGGGCGCGGGTTCGATCCCTGGTCAGGGAACTATGATCCCCCATGCTGCATGGTGTGGCCAAAAAATTTAAAAAATAAAAGAATTTTAAAACCCCCCAAAAAACAGGACGGCCATGTGCAGCAACTCAGGTGGGAGGGCTGAGGCTGGGCTTCAGGCAATGGAAGGCCCTCACTAGGAACTCGGGGTGAAGTGGCTGAGTGGCTAAGCTCTGGCCACATGGCCCAGGTTCGAGTCCCATCTCTGCTACTTCCTAGCTCTGTGAGATTAAGGCAAGTCATGCAACCTCTCTGTGCCTCAGTTTGCTCATCTGTAAATTGGGACTAATAATTCCTCATAGACTTTTTGTGAGGATTAAATTAATCTATGTAAGCAAATTAGAGCAGATGTGTATTTTATCTGCAAAGAGATTGGAACAGTGCCTGTTGTATAACAAGCCAATTTATGTATGGGTTAAAAAAAAAAAATCAGAGATCTGAGAGGCACTTCAGGGTAGAAGCAACATAACTTCACTGCAGACACGACAACACAACACGGTGTGTGTGACAGAAGAGTGGGAGAAGCCAAGGTCAGGGCAGCCGGGAAGCAGTTAACAGAAATCAAGAGGGGTGGGTTTCTAGGGCAGGAAGCCCCCAGGCTGCCTCAGCAGCGGGGTGGGTGGAGGAGGCTCGTGCAGAGCCTCTCTCCGACCTCCTGGGGGTGCAGACCCCAGTGCAGGTTGTCTGCCACCACACCCCCAAAGGATACTGACAGGGACCCCGGAGCTTCTGATGCAGACATAGGGACCCTCCATCCCAGGGCTGGCAGGAGGATGGACTTCTGACATGAAACCCCCAAGGCCCCTAAAATGTCATTCTCTGGGCAGCTTCCCAAACCTTCCCACAAGAAAATTCTAACACGTGAACCCCAAGGACCTCTCTGGACGCCCAAATACATAACCTCTGTCTCGGTTAATTAGGACACCACTACCTTTCCTTTCACGTGCAAATTAAACAGCTCTATGCTGCATTGCAATTCAACTCTGCTTAATGCTCTGAAATATCCCTTATCCACGCTACCCGACGCCACCTGCAGAACTGAGTCTCCAGGGCCTTCACCCACTCAGCCCCAGCCCCACAACCCACCCAGAGCTGGGGACCTGCAGAGTTGAGTCAACAGAGGTGGCGGGGACCTGCTAATCCCCCACGTCACAGGAATGGGTTTCCTCTCAGGCAGAGTTGGAACAAGGAAAGGGATGGCTGTCTCTTTGAAAAAAAGGACTTGTTTTGCTCTGGGAAGGATAGTTACCAATCATGACATCTCCCATTTCCCCTCCAATAACCAAAACCCGACCCATCCTTCAGAGACAATTTTGGGGTCCTCTTTTCCCTTCTCCACAGCCCACAACCCCTGCTTCTTTGAGTTCTCATCCTCTCAAGGGTGATCCTGGCCATTTCCCCTTTTTGAGATGATCTCAATAAAGAAATACCAGATCAGAAGGACAAAATGGTTGTTTATTTTAAATGGTTGCATGTAACCAACTGTTTAGCAGACAAAAGTACAGTGTACTATAATTATGCTGTGCTAATTCCAAGATCATTACAGAATTTGTAAAATTAGCGCATTCATAGTGTCCCTGAGGCAGTCTGGTCCAATCATGGTTCACAAGTTTAAAGGTGGAGAATGAACTTCATTACTGTCTGTCTGTGACCTTCATGTGTAACTTCCTTTGGTGATAATGTCAAAAGTTGAAGAGCCCCTCATGAATGTGATGTCTGGGCCAATGGGTCCCTTTCCCCAACACCGCAGGCTCCCACTGGAGGCTCTATTGGAACTCCTAGCACCTCACTCTCAGTCCTTTGTTTCAGACACCCTAGTGGATATTTATCACATTTATGGCTGTCTGCCATCTTGTGAGCAATTCTCCCATGTTTAAGGAACTTTCTTCATTAGGAAGTCCATCTCTTCAAGGTATTCATAGAAGGGAGAACTAGCTTTCCCAGCCTACTTGCCCCCAGGCTCCAGGTGTAAGACTGAGGTGCCCTCAATTATGTGCCCCCAACAGAGAAGATGTGGAAAAAGAACTATGTGAGGTGGATAATGCTGACTGGATTCTTTGGGAATCCACAGGGATTGGCTTTGGGATGGGACCAGGGGCAGAGCTTACGGTTCCTGGTGTCCAGTATCATGGTTGCCATCTACACTGGCAGTGGATGCAAAGGAGAGAGGCCACCAGACCTATGTGCTTCCTACACACACCACCTCTGAAGTGGTCGCTCCAAAGATTCAACTTTGAATCTGGTCACGTCTCCAATCTAACTACGTATTTACAAACCACACAGGGTAGAAGGACATGTTAAAGGCCATTTCAGGAACGCGATCAGCAAAACTCAGAATGTGAGAAACTAGAGGACGAACAACTTGGTTTCTTCAACAAATGAATTGCAAGGGACAAAAAAAATACAGACAGGGAACCTATAGACGAAAAGAGACTCAGCAGACATATCAACTAATCATACTAGTTAGCCTTTATTTGAATCCTAATCCACACAAATGAACTACAAACACAAAAACTAAAACGAATCACAAAGGACAGGAGATAAATAGTGAAATTTGTATGCTGACAACGTTTGATAATATTACCAGAAATACTGTTCGATTTTTAGGTGTGATAATGGCATTATGGTCATGTATTTTAAGAGTTCTTATCTTTTAGAGATAACACACTGAAATATTTATGGCATACGGACTGGGATTTGTTTCAAGATAATTATGGAGGGGAAGAGCAGAAGGAATAGAGATGAAATAACACTGGCCGTGACTTGATAAATGTCAGAGCTGGATGATGGGTGTATGGAATTCATTAAACTATCTTGTCTGCTTGTGTAGATGTTTGAAATATTCCACGATAAAAACGTTTTTAAAAACCAGTTAAAATAAATAAAATTTAAAATAAATAGATGATTCTGCATTAAATCAAACTCCATCTGGCTTAACTATGAACACCCTCACAGAACTGATGGGCTGGGTTAGCCAGGCACTTTCCATTTTAGATCAAAGCATGGGAAGCAATTTCTTCTCTTCTGGGGGAGATGGAGGGTGGAGCTACTTGGATGTGGAGGCTGAGAATCTGTAGTACACTCTGGCCATCTGGTCTCCCTCAGCCCATAGATGCTCCGATTTCCAGGGCTGCAATGGGAACTGTGGTACCCAGCTCCATGGCTACCATGCATCTCTACTCCATCCCAGCTAGCTGTCACCCAACTGCAGCCAGCTTTCTCTGCCATAAACCATCCATATGGACATCTGTAGCCGAGGGGACATTGGAAAGTGTGTGGAGGTGATGGATCTCTCAGAGCCAGATTCTGGTTTAGGCGCTCTGAGAGAGCTGGAGTGGGGTCAGTGAAGTGGTCCTCCAACAATGGTCCAGGAGAGTGGCAGTGAGAGCCCATAGCAAGGCAGCGGGATGGAGAGGAGGGGTGGCTGCAAGCAACAAACCTAACAGAGAATCCATTGACTTATCAAATGATTAAATTTGGAGAGAGAGGAAAAGAGAAGAATCTAGAGAAAAACATTCCCCATAAAGTGCCAGGCAGTTTATTCACTTTATCTCCTTCAACCTTCACCATCAGTGTAGTAGACCACTGACAGTTTGCTTGTTCCAAGTCTGGTCCCCTTTCTTCTGGTAATAACACTTGGTCCATGTGGTTCAAACAGGACTTAACTCCTTTGCCCCCAGCCAGTTCCAGGGTTGGACATACAACACCAGCCTGGCCAATCAGACCCAGGGTCACTGGCCCTGGCACATAATCTTGGGTTTTTAGTTTAAACCACTGGGAAAGAGATACTCTCTATCATTTGGGGATGTTGAAAGGATAGAATGTCAGCTTGGGACTGCTGAGAGCCATCACATGGAGAGAGCCTTATTGGACTGAAGCCTTCACGGAGGAAAGCAGAGGCAAGAGATGAAGAGATGCTTCATTATTTAAGCATCAGGATCCAGCCCTGCCTGACGCCAACCCTAACACTAGGCTGTTGACTTATGAGCCAATTAGCTCCTTTGTTTTTCCTTAACTAGTATGAGTCAGAGTTCCATTACCTGTGACTAAAATAGTCCTAATATATCAACCTTGTGTGATAAATATTAGCATCCCCAACCTCCTGAGGAAAAAATGGAATCTCTGACAAGTCAGTGAAATTGCTTAAAATTACGCACTTTCATGTGTGAAATAGGATGTTTTCTTCCCCCAGCCCCTTTCTCTCTGTCCTCACCTTTTATTGAGAAGGTTCTTCGGCATACAGAACAGGAAGAGATTTCTGTGAGCAAATCCAGCACCCCATCAGCCCCACACACATACACACCCCACTCTGGCAGAGACCCTGGACCCTGGGGCTCTGGGAGAGAAGGTGGGATGAGCAGAATAGTAATTAGACCAAGTAGCTGAAGACAGAGTAGAAGAAAGGTGGAGACCTAGTGCAGAAGAGAGCTGTGGTGTTTTAAAAATATTTTGGCCAATTCTTTGACGTGCCTTCTTTCGAAAGGTGAAGCCTCACTGTCCCCGGACAGCCCCAGACCTTGAACGTGGACTGGTGGCAGAAGTGATGGTACGTGGGCTTCCCTGGTGGCGCAGTGGTTGAGAGTCCGCCTGCCGATGCAGGGGACACGGGTTCGTGCGCCGGTCCGGGAAGATCCCACATGCCCGTGAGCCATGGCCGCTGAGCCTGCGCTTCCGGAGCCTGTGCTCCACAGCGGGAAAGGCCACAACAGTGAGAGGCCCGTGTACCAAAAAAAAAAAAAGTGATGGTACGTGACTTCCGAGGCCAGGTCGTGGAAGGATACAACTTCCTCCTTGCTCACTCTACAATCATTCAGTCTGAGGGAAGCTAGTCACCACGTCATGAGGACACGTGAGCAGCCCTTGTCCACAGGGAGAGCAGTGGAGGCCTCTCACCAACAACCTGTGAGCCACCTTCCAGAGCAGATCCTCCAGTCCAGCTAAGCTGTTCTCAAACTCCTGACCCCCACAGAAACTACGAGATAATAAATGTTTATGTTGTTTTAAGCTGCTAAGTTTTGGAGGTAATTTGTTACACAGCAATTAATAACTAATACAGGAACTGTCTGATACACAGTCAGGGTGGCCTCTGTGTGGACTGACAGTATCTCAGTGGAAACCATAACTGACAGCTATGCCTTGTCCTCTGAACCCCATGAGTACGACGTCTGCCAATGGCAAGACTTCCTTTCTTCTCTGTAGGGCTTTCTAGGCAGAACCCAGAGGCAGCGCTGGGGTTGGCACCTGGGTCTTTGTGATGCTGAAGACTATGCCTTTTCATGGAGCCATATTTCAGCGTCTGGATGTCAAGGAGCTGGAAGAGCAGGAAAGAAGAGCTGAGAAACCTCAGGTTGTTCCTTTGAATCTGACAGAGGCCAAGAATTAGAGGACAGAATAAGATGGTGCTTCTCTTATTTTATTTATTTATTTATTTATTTATTTTTATTTTTGGATGTGTTGGGTCTTTGTTGCTGCGCGTGGGCTTCCTCTAGTTGCTGAGAGCAGGGGCTACTCTTCATTGCAGTGCATGGGCTCCTCACTGCAGTGGCTTCTCTTGTTGCAGAGCACGGGCTCTAGGTGCGCGGGCTTCAGTAGTTGTGGCTTGCGGGCTCAGTAGTTGTGGCTCGCGGGCTCTAGAGCACAGGCTCAGTAGTTGTGGTGCACGGGCTTAGTTGTTCCGTGGCATGTGGGATCTTCCCAGAACAGGGCTCGAACCTGTGTCCCCTGCATCGGTAGGTAGATTCTTTTTTTTTTTTTTTTTTTTTTGCGGTACGCAGGCCACTCACTGTTGTGGCCTCTCCCATTGTGGAGCACAGGCTCCGGATGCGCAGGCTCAGCGGCCATGGCTCACAGGCCTAGCCGCTCCGCGGCATGTGGGATCTTTCCAGACCGGGGCACGAACCCATGTCCCCTGCATTGGCAGGCAGACTCTCAACCACTGCGCCACCAGGGAAGCCCCGGTGCTTCTCTTATTAATTTAATTATTTAAAACCCAGTGGAGATGTGATTAGGGTAGAGATCAAGAAGAAAGCATATTGGATTGGGGGGCCCTAAAATCTAACAAGTCTATCCTTATATGGGACAGAAAGGGACACACACAGAAGAGGGCAATTTGAATACGGAGGCAGAAATTGGAGTGATGTGTCTACACACCAAAGCATGCCATGATTGCTAGTAACCACTAGAAGCTAGGAGAGAGGCACTCAGCTGATTCTTGCTCAGAAACTCCAAAAGGAACCAACGCTGTCAGTAACTGGATTTTGGACTTCTGGCTTCCCAAAGTGAAAAACCAAATTTCTGTTATTTTAAGCCAAACAAAAACAAACCCCCAAAAAATCCAAAATCAAAACCCCTGCCAATGATATTAAATAAATAGTGGGGCCATAACAGATACCAGTTTCAAAATGGCCTTAGTGGATTGGGATGTCCCCTGATGTCTTTCATTCCTCTGTAAATGTAGACTGATCACCTGATCAGTGCCAGGGCCATGTCTGGGCCGTTCACACTGGAAACTTTACATCAGGGCCAGGGGCCAAATGAACTGCTCAGACGGACCAGTGCTATAGGAGCTCGCTGGCATATAGAGAGCAGGGTGGAGTACAGGATCTAGAAAGACGCCCCCTGCAGGGGGTGGACTGAGCAAGTTGGGTAGATATTTGGAAAGGTGAGAGGGTGGAAACTTCTAGCAGGCACAGAGATGCAGCCCCAGGTGATGCACTCTGGGCTGGTCCATCATGTGGGCGGAAAACCGGAGGGACAAGGGGCGTATTAACTCCTGCACTGTAGCACCTGTCTCCTCATTCTGATGTTCAAGGCCTCCTTCAGAAGACCCTCCCCTGAAGCTCCGGGACACACCCTCTCTGTTTGAGCCAGGCTTGTCTCCTGAAGTGATGTGACGGTTCCTGCCCCACACTAGTGTTCTTCCTGTTCCCCCTGAAACATGTCTAGTTCTTCCCATTCTAGAAAATTCTTACGAATTTGCTCAAAAAGTCTCTCCTCCTGTGGAGAAAAGGGAACCCTCCTGCACTGTTGGTGGGAATGTAAATTGGTGCAGCCACTATGGAGAACAGTACGGAGGTTCCTTAAAAAACTAAAAATAGAGTTACACATGATTCAGCAATTCCACTCCTGGGCATATATCCAGAGAAAACTCTTATTCAAAAAGATATATGTACCCCAATGTTGATTGGAGCACTATTTACAATAACCAAGACATGGAAGAAACCTAAATGTCCATCGACAGATGAATGGATAAAGAAGACGTGGTATAGGGCTTCCCTGGTGGCGCAGTGGTTGCAAGTCCACCTGCCGATGCAGGGGACGTGGGTTCATACCCCGGTCCGGGAAGATCCCACATGCCGCGGAGTGGCTGGGCCTGTGAGCCATGGCCGCTGAGCCTGCACGTCTGGAGCCTGTGCTCCACAATGGGAGAGCCCGCAACAGTGAGAAGCCCGCGTACCACAAAAAAAAAAAAAAAAGAAGACGATGTGGTATATATACACAGTGGAATACTACTCAGCCATAAAAAGGAATGAAATATTGCCATTTGCAGCAACATGGATGGACCTACAGATTATCATACTAAGTGAAGTAAGTCAGACAGAGACAAATATCATATGATATCACTTATATGGGGAATCTAAAAAAATGATACAAATGAACTTATTTACAAAACAGAAACAAACTCACAGACATAGGAAACAAACTTTTCCTATGTTTCCTAAATGGTTACCAAAAGGGAAAGGTTGGGGGAAGGATTAAATTAAGAGTTTGGAATTAGCAGATACACACTACTTCCCTGGAGTCCAGTGGTTAAGACTCTGCGCTTCCACTTCAGGAGGCACGTGTTCGACCCCTGGTCAAGGAACTAAGATCCCTCATGACATGAGGCGTGGCCAAAAAACAAAAACAAAAAGCAAACTATATATAAAATAGATAAACAACAAGGACCTACTGTGTAGCACAGGGAACTATATTCAATATCTTGTATTTAACTATAATGGAAAAGAATCTGAAATGAATCAGACATATATATATGAATCACTTTGCTGTACACTTGAACCTAACACAACATTGTAAATACATTAACTATACTTCAATTAAAAAAAAAAAGTGCCTCCCTCTCCAAGAAGACTTCTTTGACTGACTCTTTCCTAAAAATTCCACTCAGTTTTGATTGGTTTGGTGCTGCTGTGACCTTGGCAGAGAAGGGCCAGTCAGGCTTCCCATCTAGGAGCTCTCTCTTGTTGATCCCTGCATGACCTCCATCAGGCTTTCTCCAGCCAGGCAGGACCTGGTCTCCTGCCATCCTGCTCTCCCTCCTCACTTCACCCTGTGTTCTCTGAGCGACTGGACTGTGCAAGTAACTTAATGAATAGACCGACCTTCACACACCTGTGGTTATCAGCCCAACCTTGGCCACACTTTCATTTATGGCCCTTCTAAGGAGACCTCCAGACCATGTTAAGAAATCTCCCTGCCACGCAGCAGTAGGTGGGGACCTTTGGCCCACAAAAAAGGCCACGTCTGAGGGGGTGCTGCTTTTCAGATGAAGTGGGCATTGCATCACCTAATCTGGGGTATCAAGATAATGCCTGGGGATGTCTTAAGAAAGTCTCTGCTATTTTGTACTTTGGGACTCTTACCATTTTATAGCCCCTAATTGATAACCCTCAAGGTTGCTGTAATCACTGCAGACTTTTTCCCCAAGCTCTACTTATTCTTTAAGACTCAGATAAAGGCCCTGCCTAAGCAAGACACATTTTCCCATCAGCCCTGGATGACCCTTCTCCAGACCGACATTGTATTATTATTAAATTCCATTCTTATTTGTGGCCCATTAACTCACTTAAGAAAATTTTGGATCAAAGAGTAAATCAAAACTGAAATTGAAAAATAGTTAGAAATTAATCATAAAAAGACTACATGGGAGAAAATATTTGAAAATCACATATCTGGCAAAGGACACATATATGAAATATGTAAAGAACTCTATAAACTTAACAGTAAGAAAACAAAGAATCCAGTTAAAAAATGGGTGAAAGACCAGATTAGATACTTCTTCAATGAAAATATGAGGATAGCAAGTAAAAACATTAAAAGATGTTCATTAATCGTTATCACTGGAAAAATGCAAAGTAAATCACAATACATACCTTGATGCACTTGTTAGAATGGCTAATTTATTTATTTATATTTTTAAATTGAAGTATAGTTGGTTTGCAATGTTGTGTTAGTTACAGCACAGTGATTCAGTCATATATGTGTGTGTGTGTGTGTGTGTGTGTATACATATATATATATATATACATTGTTTTTCAGATTCTTTTCCCTTACAGGTTATTACAAAATACTGATTATAGTACCCTGTGCTATACAGTAAGTCCTTGCTGGTTATCTATTTTATATATAGTAGTGTGTATATGTTAATCCCAAGCTCCTAATTTATCCCTTCCCCCACCACCTTTCCCCTTTGGTAACCATAAATTTGTTTTCTGTGTCTGTGAGCCTGTTTCTGTTTTGTAAATAAGTTCTTTTGTATCTTTTTTTAAGAGTCCACATATAAGCGATATGTGATATTTGTCTTTCTCTGTCTGACTTACTTCACTTAGTATGATAATCTCTAGATCCATTCATGTTGCTGCAAATGGCATTATTTTGTTCTTCTTTATGGCTGAGTAATATACCATTGTATATATGTACCACATCTTCTTCATCCATTCATCTATCAATGGACATTTAGGTTGCTTCCATGTCTTGGTTATTATAAATAGTGCTGCAATGAACATTGGGTTGCATGTATCTTTTCAAATTATAGTTTTCTCTGGATATATGTCCAGGAGTGGGATACCTGAATCATATGATAACTCTATTTTTATTTTTTTAAGAAACCTCCATACTGTTTTCCATAGTGGCTGTACCAATTTACATTCTTACCAATAATGCAGGAGGGTTCCTTTTTCTCCACACCCTCTCTGGCATTTATTATTTGTAGATTTTTTGTTGATGGCCATTCTGACTGGTGTGAGGTGATACCTCATTGTATTTTTAATTTGTATTTCTCTAATAATTAGCAATGTTGATAATTTTTTATGCGCCTGTTGGCCATCTGTATGCCTTCCTTGGAGAAATGTCTATTTAGATATTCTGCTTATCGTTTGATTGAGTTGTTTTTTTGATATTGAGTTGTATGAGCTGTCTATATATTTTGAAAATTAATCCCTTGTCAGTCACATCATTTGCAAATACTTTCTGCCATAGAATGGCTACATTTAAAATCTGATAATACCAAGTATTAGCAAGGATGCAGAGATCCTAGCTCATTCATACATTTTTTTATGGGAATATAAAATGGTAGGGACACCCTGGAAATGAGTTTGGCAGTTTCTTAAAAAATTAAATGTACACTTATCATACAACCCAGCAATCACACTCCTGGCTATTTTCCCCAGAGAAATGAAAACTTATATTCACACAAAAACCTGTGTGTGGATGTTCGTAGCTGCTTTTTGTGTAATAGCCAAAATCTAAAAAAAAATCCAGATGTCCTAATGAGTTTACACATCATTTCACATGTTTGTTAGAATTTTGAGTTTTCTCTTCTGTACCAGTACTAGTGCTAGTACGTGTCCTTTGACAATTTTTCAAAAATTAGGATTGCTGTCTTTTTTTCATTGATTTGCAGGAATTCCTTGAATATTCTAGATATTATTTACTTGTTGGTTTTAGATATTGCAACTGTCTTCTTCCATCCTGTTGTAAATTAAACTTGTCAATGGTATCTGTTGAATAAAAATCCTCATTTTATATGTAATAAATGTAATCATTGTTTTGCCTTATGGTTTGTGCTTCCGAAATTGTAAGAAGTCTTTCCTTGCCCTTAGGCCCATAAACAGTCCCCTACATTTTCTTCCAAAACTGTTATAGTTTTACCATTCACACTGAGGTCTTTAATTCGCTTAGAACACACGTTTGCATGGGGAATCAGGGAGATATATGGTTTTGTTTTTCTCTGTATAATGAATCAGTTTGCTCACTCTCTGTCCCTTTCCCATTGATTTGCGGTGTCACTTCGATTATACATTAACTTCCCATACACAGAGGGGTCTGTCTCTGAGCTCTCTATTCTTCTCCTTTGGCCTATCTGTCCCTACTTGTGTTAATACCATAGTGTATTTATTACTTGGGCATGGTAGTATATCTTAATATTGTTAAGACAAATCCCCACACTTCAATCTTTTAAACTAAGCTATTCATGGACCTTTATTCCTCCATATAAATTTCAGAGCAATTTTATCATGTTCCCCTACTAAAAATTTCTACCTAGAATTTTGTTTGGGAGTCTATTGAACTTACAGATGAATTTGTGGGGAATAGAAGCCTTCAGAATGTTAAATTATCTAATCCAAGAGTATAGCACATCTCCTCTTTTATTCAATCATCTTATGTGTCCTTTAATAGAGGTTTCAAGATTTCTCCAGAGAGATTGTGTATGTTTTCATTTTTGTTAATTCCTATACTCTTTGTAGATTTCCTGCCATTGTGAAAAATTTCTTCTTTTTTATTATATTTTCTAGTAAGTTATGGCTGGCATAAGGCAATGCTATTGATTTTTGTAGTTTGCTCTTATACCTGGCAGTTTCTGAAATCTCTTATCAGTTCTAACAAATTGTGTGTTGATTCTGATTTTTCCTAGGTAAATGATTATATCACCTCAAATAATGACAGTTTTAAGTCTTCCAATCCCTACACTGCTTATATAAAGCAGTCAAGAGCAGAGAGAAAAAGAAGAAAAGCTTCCAAATTCGTTTTACAAACTAGTGCAGTGTTTATACCCAAAGCAGACAAGATAGTCTAAACAAAGAAAACTACATATTAACCTAATTCATAAATATCTATGTAAACATCCTAAATAAAAGTAATAAAAAAGTACATTAAAAGAACAATTCACCCAGAAAAATGGTGTTAATTCCTAGAAAGTAGGGTAGGTTTGATGTAATTCATCACATTAATATGTCAAAGGAGAAAATTATATGATCATCTCCTTAGCTGAACATCCATTTCTGACTAACTTAAAAATAAAAGCTTAGTAAAACAGACATAGATGATTGACTTCTTAACAAGATATATTAGACTAAAAACTAATCAGTCCTATTGGCAAGACATTAAAAGCATTTCTACTGAAGTCAAGAATAAGCTATAGATACCACTAATGTTTCTGTGGAAGGATTAGACATTGCTGCTGGACAATCAAAAGGAGTAAAAGTATAAAAATTGGAAATAAGGAAGCAAAACTATCATTATTTGTAGATGATATGATATTCATGAAAATACAAGAATACAAGTAAATCACCTAAAAAACTATTACAGATAGGGCTTCCCTGGTGGCTCAGTGGTTGAGAGTCTGCCTGCCGATGCAGGGGACACGGGTTCATGCCCCGGTCTGGGAAGATCCCACATGGCGTGGAGCGGCTGGGCCCGTGAGCCATGGCCACTGAGCCTGTGTGTCCAGAGCCTGTGCTCCGCAACAGGAGAGGCCACAACAGTGAGAGGCCCACGTACCGCAAAAAACAAACAAACAAACAAACAAAAAACACAACTATTACAGATAATAAGAAAATTCCAAAAGGTAATTGGCCACAAAATATGCTCAAGTCAGTCAGTAGCTTTTCTATATACAAACAGAAGCAATTAGAAAATAGAGTGGGAGAAAATATTCCATTTATAGTGGTAACAACTGACAAAATCTTTAGAAATAACTAATAAAAAATATGAAAGATATAGTCACAAAAAGCTTTAAACTCAAGTCTTCATATAAAATAAGATTTAGATTAATGGAAAGCCCTACCCTGTTCTTGTATAGGAGAACTCAACCTTATAAAAATGTCCTTTCTTCCTAAATTAATATATAAATTGAATATGAAAATTTTCTCATTTTCATAACAAAATGGAATTTTACATTAGTGAGGAAATGATTTGAAATGGTGCTAGATAATCAATCACACATTTGGGGAAATAATTAAGCTGAACCAAAGTTTATAAGCTAGAAATGAAAGTGTAAAAGTTCTAGAAGTAAATGAGAGGTTTTTGTTTGTATTTTTAAAATTAATCTTAAGGTAGGGAAGGCTAGTCTAAAACACAAACTTCAGAACCAATGAAGTAAGTTTGATATCTTTAAGTACTTATAAATTAAAATGTCTTCACAGAACTTTCAGTTTAAAAATGTGGATTGTTTACATGAATTTATCACTCCTCTTTCCCCAAATTTCACTAAAATGACAAAGTGTTGAAGAAAAAAATTTTTAAAGAAGATGAAATCATGACCCTCATACAAACATATACACTTGACAGAGATTTTATTTAACTTATTAATTAATGAGGGAACTGGAAAGATGTTACAATTCTTACAAAGGAAGCTTTGGCTTACAGATTTATATTCCCCACCTAACAGAATCTGTTCACATGGTCCTGTCCAGGAGTCCTTTGCATAGCTGTAGACTGGAAGTATTTTCATTATTACTAGTCCTACAAGTTAATTTCTATCCCTGCAGAGTTGGAAAACAGCCTAGTCAAAGACAACCAAGGATAACTTGAACGGGTAGGCTAGACATTAACATTTTTTGCCCATTTCAAAATCTTTTGCAATTTTCCTGATAGTCTCCCCCATTTGTAATCATAATAATCTCAAGAAAGATTATTCTTGATGACAGAATAACACTCTTCTCATAAGGTTTGGCCTGATTATTTACATAGGTGCAGGAGGAGTGTTCATACAGGTCTCTTTAAATTTGCTTTGTGATACCAAGGGCAAAACAAGTTTGAACAATTACAAAATTAACTTCCATCTGAAAATCTTCATAAGGCATCTCACTGGACTTTTAAAAAAGTCTATTGGGACTTCCCTGGTGGCGCAGTGGTTAAGAATCCGCCTGCCAATGCAGGGGACACGGGTTCGATCGCTGGTCTGGGATGATCCCACATGCTGCGGAGCAGCTAAGCCCGCAAGCCACAACTACTGAGCCCACGTGCCACAACTACTGAGCCCACATGCCTAGAGCCCGTGATCCGCAACAAGAGAAGCCACCTCAATGAGAAGCCTGCACACCACAACGAAGAGTAGCCCCTGCTCTCCACAACTAGAGAGAAAAAGCCCGCACGCAGCAACGAAGACCCAACACAGCCAATAAATAAATAAATGAGTAGAATAAAAACGTCTATTATTTGTCATCCTAAGGCTAAGAAACTCCCTCTACCAGATTCTACTCGTAAAGTTCGATGAATTCTTCTTTTCTCAAGGTTCCCAAAATAACTTAGGTCTCTTGGCCCACCAGGAAGTGTCCTCCCTTACTACCTGTGAGACTGGACCCTGTAAATGAGGCACTCAGGCCAGTTTTCCTGGGAGGTCATAATATGCAATGTCTCTTTAAGTACTACCAGACTTTGTACCTTAAGCGTGACTTGTCAAGCCTGATTAAAAGAGCATCATACTCAAATATGATACTGCAGGAAGGCCTTGGATGTTTAATCAATTCGTTTAATTATGTTCTGGTAGAAAGACAGATTCTTATTAAACTTATGCAAATAATTATATTGCCATGAAAAGGAGACTCAGAGTTTCTGAACTCTAGGGAGTTGGTACAATTAGATATCACTTTTAAATGTTTCACTTTAGCTTAAAAAAACAGAGTCCACCAAATTGCTATGGGTTACAGGGAGCATGAGAAGAAACAACAAGGGCTTCCTTACAGATATAGAAAATAGTACATTAAAACAACATTAGCAATATTCCAAGTAAATAACCACGATAAAATTTTGCTCATTGATTCATTCAGTTCTATATAATTAATTCTTGTTCTACTGGATCTTGGGTTAGTAGTTGCATGAAGCCATCTGTTTCTCAACTAGAAAGAGTTCTGGAAATCCTAAATCAGTCCACTGATATGGTCTGGAAATCCTAAATCAGTCCAACTGATATAGTTGCTTAAGTGATTCCAGCTCAGATACTTCTATCCAAGACTTGATTCTTTGAAAGGTCAATATTTTGAAGTACCTCTTTCCACAAGGCTCTGAGATTTTCCTTCTTTGTTGAAGACACAAACTCTGACTTGCTGCTGATAAGAGAGACTTCAGCAGGCATTAGAGTAAAACACAAACTATTTATAAATGACAAAGCTGTGGTTATTTTATTACTGAAAAATTTCAAGTGTGGAAGGACTGATGAGAGTTTATAACAAATATAATGCAAGAATAATACAACAGGGCTTCCGTGGTAGCGCAGTGGTTGAGAGTCCACCTGCCAATGCAGGGGACACGGGTTCGTGACCCAGTCCGGGAAGATCCCACATGCAGCGGAGCGGCTGGGCCCATGAGCCATGGCCACTGAGCCTGCACGTCCGGAGCCTGTGCTCCGCAATGGGAGAGGCCACAACAGTGAGAGGCCCGCGTACCCGCAAAAAAAAAAAAAAAAGAATAATACAACTGACAAGGATATATGGGTGTTTGGTTGATGACATGCAAAACAAAGATAATAAACCCATTCTCCAAGAAAAAATTTTAAACAAATGTCTCTTAGCTCAATGATGAAGTCTACTTTCTAAGAAGCCAGTGAATGCTGCATCTGATTTATAAAGTTGGATTTTATAGAGGAAAAGAATCTTGAGATATAACATGATAATCCTTCGATGTGATATGTATATAATATACCTAGACTATTGAATAAAGAGAATCAATAAATCTGAAGTAGGGCCTAGACATCTGTATTGCTGTAAAACTTCATGATTAGGTCTGATATGCATTGAGAACCACTGGCCTAAAAATGACTTGGTTCAAAGTCTTTTAAAAAAGAAAAAAGAGTGGCAATCAACATTTTAAATAATAATTGAAATATATTGTTGCTCAATAACATCAGGTAAAACACTACCAAGGCTCAGATAAATAGGGGGAAATTCAACAGAACAATTTTATAAGACTTTCAATGTGTTTTCCTTGAAATTAAAACATATACAGAAAGTGAGGCGTTGAAAAATCTCCAGGGGCTTCCCATAAAGCATAAAGTTTCTGAAATATTTTTATTAATAACATCTTACCTATACAAATTTAACCTATGGAAGGGTGAGCATCTCTTCTGATTTGACAACCATTCCCATGCAACTCACCAAACCTGATTACTTCTAGCATCCCTTTTTATAAGGTAAAAAGACAAATTTTCCTGATTTTTTTCCAGGAACCCTATGGGAAATCTCTAAGACTATTTTAGGTGTATAAGATGTCTGGCAAGTTTTATTTTCTTCTATTTTGCAGACCTGGTTTTTGGAAGGCAAAAATCAAAAGAGTTGTCAGAGGAGATTTGGGCACTTGATTAAGACAGGTTCATGAATACCTGTGAAACAATACTTGGTTGCTTATTGAATCAAAGGGAGAATAAAACATTTAAAAATAAACAAAAACCTTAATATTTTCATAAACAAGGAATCTTTTTCCTTCTCTTTTTCCTCCTCTTTTTCCTCCTCCTCCTCTTCTTTTTTATAATTAAGGGTGTAAAATCAACATACAGCATGAAAAATTATTCGGGTAAATCACAGAATCTTTGCTTTCTAGGCAGGTTACACAGAGAGTAAATAAGGTAACCATCCACTTTGGTTTCCCCAAGACTCTCCTGGTTTTAGCACTGAAAATTCCACATCCCCGGAAACCCCATAGTCCCAGGCCAATCAGAAAGGTGGATCACCCTAGAAAGAATAACCATTCACACTGTAGCTGAAGACATTAATCAGAAAACCAAGGGAGCAAGTCCATCAAGATTGAGAACTTTGCAAACATTTTAACACATTTTGTAGCTTGTGAGATTTAGTATTATAAACCAGGACGAGTAAAA
Organism: Mesoplodon densirostris; assembly: GCF_025265405.1. Lineage (NCBI taxonomy): Eukaryota > Metazoa > Chordata > Mammalia > Artiodactyla > Ziphiidae > Mesoplodon > Mesoplodon densirostris. Next base: position 147,329,772 of record NC_082665.1, read on the forward strand.
TTCACTTGCTTGATTCAGGACAAATCCAAGTTTTATCCTTTATTATGCTCTTTTATACTCTGGTGACACTTTTATTCTAACACAGATCTCAAGGGGTCCACACATTCACCTCTAATTTCATAATAGTATTTAGATGCTATTTCTATTAGCATGCTATGCATTCATCATTGCTATCTTCAAATGGATAAATGAATATTTTAAGTATTTCTCAGTTTTGATTTTTAATAGAGTAAACACAAATAGTTGTAACCACATAAATAAAAGCTCTTTGTGTCCCTCGATACACGCGAAGTAGTTTGAAGAACAAAAATCCCAAGAACCACTGCTTATGGAAAAGCAAAAGCATATTCTCAGTTGTATTTCTCTGATTATTGCAGTTGCAACCACTCATATTAATTATAACTTTTCACTAAAGTAATTAACTTCTATTTCACAGAGAAAACTAGAGAGCAGATCATTGAGAACTTTCTGTCACACTGAAGCATTTTAGCAGATTAGCGAAGTTTATAATACAATTTTTTACAGTCACACGCATTCCTGTGTGGCAAAAATGAGCACATTCATTAACATGACTTGTGGTTACTACTTATAGCACATACAAATAAGAAAAATCATGCTTAGTAATCAGTGTGTCAGTGTTCCAGGCTACTTAGAAAGTGCCTAGATATCCATTGATTACATGATTAATTTAATTTAATATCAGCTTACAAATTTTAAGTTACCAAGAGATCTTGCAAATGATCTTCAAGCTGACATACTACAAAACACAATTACTGTTGAAATTAAGTTTGTCAGAATCGTGATTCCATTGAGTCAGACATAAATTTACATTTTTCATCATCTTAAACATTATGGAGGAGTACAGCGAGCTCATTCAATCAGCAAACCTGTTATAATGTTTGGGAAAAATATATCCAATTAGAAAAAAGTGATTGCTTGTATTACAGTTGACCCTTGAACAACAGGAGGGTTAGGAGCACCAACCCTCCACACAACTGAAAATCCCCATAGAACTTTACAGTCAGCTCTTCCTGTCCACAGTTCAGCATCTGTGGAGTCAACCAATTGTGGATTGTGTAATGAAAAAAATTATTTAGTGAAAAAATCTGTGTATAAGTGGACCCACACAATTCAAACCTGTGTTGTTCAAGGATCAGCTGTATACTTAACAGTGATAAATTAGAGGAAGACAAAGTTGTTTTTATTAAAGCCACATTAGTAAACTGGTCTTGTTTGCCAAACATTTACTTTAATTATGTGAATTTGGATTCTTAAAATGTTTCTGAATGAGCTGCACAAAGAACAATTCTTGGCACATTTTTATAGCACATTTAAAGTATTAGAAGTTTACTTATCTTATTTTTCAGGATTTTATGTTGGCACTCACTTATTCCATAAACCAATGAGGACATAGCTCCTTTAATTTAAAAAACTTTGTAATTTAATTCATTTACACCCTCCAGAAATAGGAAAATATACACACACACATTGAAAGGTAAAGGCCTTTCCAGACTTCCCTGGTGGCACAGTGGTTAAGAATCCGCCTGCCAGTTCAGGGGACACGGGTTCAACCCTTGGTCCAGGAAGATCCCACATGCCGCAGAGCAACTAAGCCCGTGTGCCACAACTACTGAGCCTGTGCTCTAGAGCCCGTGAGCCACAACTACTGAGCCCACATGCCACAACTACAGAAGCCCGCGTGCCTAGAGCCCGTGCTCCGCAATAAGAGAAGCCGCTGCAACGAGAAGCCTGCGCACCGCAATGAAACGTAGCCCCTGCTCGCAACAACTAGAGAAAAGCCCGCAGGCAGCAGCAAACACTCAACGCAGCCAAATAAATAAATAATAAATATTTTTTAAAAAGAAGAAAGGTAAGGCCTTTCCAAGTTACAGACAGAGAGCTTACAGCTTTAATTTTAGGATTTTAGTCAAAAAAATTTTTTTTTACCATTTCATATATCCAAAAGAACTGTTCTCCTTCCTAGTGGGCATGAATTTTTTAACTAATTTGTAGTCAAACACATAAGCAAACATAAATAAATAGCCAGATTCTCTGTTATCGCTCACCCAGCAGAGAATAGATACCTATCATTCATCTACAGAAATCACCAAATGGTCAGACCGTTAAGCCAAATTCCCAGTCATTGCTGTCACCAATGAGGTATAGCTTATGGGCTCTAAGTAAACCAAAACCAAAACAGAAAACTAATTGAGAGTTGGAAAAAACCCAGAGAATATAGAGTTGGTGAAGTTAAAGTTCTATTGACACTTGGGACTCACCTCTAGGATCCAAGAAAGACATGTGCTCTGGCTTCAGCTGTTCATGCAGGATTCTCTGGGCACAGAGACTACCTGACTCTGTCAAGGTGAATCTATTGTGCATCTCAGCAAGAACTCCAAAACTGTTAAAAGATGATTTTTTAAAAAGATGAAATCATAACTCTCGTGCAAACATAAAATGAACACTTAACAAAGATTTTAAATTAACTCATTAATTAATGGGCAAACAGTAAGATGTTGCAACTGGTTCAAATGAGGATTTGACTTACAGAGATTTATATTCTCCACTGGACTATATATATATATATATATATATATATATATATTTATATATTTATATTTTTATATATATAAAAGAGAGCAAATAGAGGACATAAATGTATATGTGGGAGGGGAAGGAGGAGCTGGTATGAGTGCTACATCTTCAACACCCATTGACAGAAGTCAATAGGAAATGTTTAAAATTGATATAATTTTAGACGTGATATAATTTTCTTTAGAAATGCAGAGGCAAGGGCCAGCAAAACAGCTAAAAGTGGTCAAAGAGTTGCTTCTGGGAAGTAGGAAGTTAGTGAATAGGGATGGGATAAAAGACGTCTACATTTAAAAAAAATTTTATTGAGGTATAGATGATGTACAATATTATATAACTTTCAGGTGTACAACACAGTGATTCACAATTTTTAAAGTTATACTTTACTTATAGTTATTATAATATATTGACTATATTCCCTGTGCTGTACACCATGTCACTGTAGCTTATTTTATACACAGTAGTTTATATCTCCATTCCCTACTGCTATCTTGCCCCTCTCCCTTTCCTCTCCCCACTGGTAACCACTCGTTTGTTCTCTACATCTTCAAGTCTGTTTCTTTTCTGTTATGTTCACTAGTCTGCTTTCTTTTTTAGATTCCACATATAAGTGATATCATACATAGTTTTCTTTCTCTGTCTGACTTATTTCACTAAGCATAATACACTGTAAGTCCATCCATGTTGCTGCAAATAGCAAAATTTCATTCTTTCTGATGGCTGAGTAATAGTCCATTGTATATATATACCACATCTTCTTTATCCATTCCTCTGTCGATGGACACTTAAGTTGCTTCCGTATCTTGGCAAGTGAAAATAATGAGGCTATGAACACTGGGGTGCATGTATCTTTCTGGGTTAGTGATTTTGGTTTTCTTGGACATAAACCCAGGAGTGGAATTACTGAGTCATGTGAAAAACTTCTCCATTTATTACAAGCCTCGTAGTACTTTGATTTTTGTAATATCTGCATGCACTGTTTTGAGAAAAGTAGAAAATACAAAAAAACGGTGTAATAAAGGTAAAAGCGACTGAGAGAAATAATTGTAACAGTTATATAATAAGATTAATTTCATTAATATACAAAAAACTCTTTAAATCAATAAAAAGACTAACAATCAAATTTAAAATGAACAAAGGACATGAAAAGGCAGCTCATAGAAAAAGAAAAAAAGGTTCACACATATTTGAAAATACATTCAACTGTACTTATAATAAAGAATCTATTTTAAAACAACAAAATACATTTTTAAAAACCTATCTGGGGGCTTCCCTGGTGGCGCAGTGGTTGAGAGTCCGCCTGCCGATGCAGGGGACACGGGTTCGTGCCCCGATCCGGGAAGATCCCACATGCCGCGGAGCGTCTGGGCCCGTGAGCCATGGCCTCTGAGCCTGTGCGTCCAGAGCCTGTGCTCCGCAACGGGAGAGGCCACAACAGTGAGGGGCCCGCGTAAAGCAAAAAAAAAAAAAAAAAACAAAAACAAAAAAAAAACCTATCTGGGGCTTCCCTGGTGGCGCAGTGGTTGAGAGTCCACCTACCGATGCAGGGGGCGCGGGTTCGTGCCCCGGTCCGGGAGGATCCCACGTGCCGTGGAGCGGCTGGGCCCGTGAGCCATGGCCGCTGAGCCTGCGCTCCGCGACAGGAGAGGCCACAACAGTGAGAGGCCCACGTACCACAAAACAAACAAACAAACAAACAAAACCTATCTGAATGACAAAGTTTTTTTAAATTATTTGCTCATACACTGGGTTGCCAAGAATGTGATGAAATAAGAACTCTCATACACTGGGGCAACCTACTTGAAAACCACTTTGACATTTTCTGTAATTTGCACAAAAACATATGTACACGATAGATCAGAATAGCACAGTTTGTAACTGCAAGTAATAGTAACAACACAATGACCTTCCACTCAGGACAGGCTAATTTAGTTATGGTGCTTGTAATCAATAGGATACTATATGACAGTCATAAAGAATGAGAAAAGTCTCTGTATTGATATGGAAAGTTTGCCAAGATAAGTAAAAAGAAAAATGCAGATCCAAGTTTGTTGTATTTTCCTTTTTGGATAAACAGGCAAGAGGGAGAAAATATCTTGATATTTGGCTTTCTGTGCATAAAGAAACCCTGAAAAGATACACAAGCAATTAATACAAATGGTTTCGTATTTGGCAGTAGCAGCTGTGGGACCTGAGCACAGGTGACCCAGAATTTTCATTTTATTGATATATTTTTTCATACTACTTGAATTTCTAACCATGTGAATATGTTACCTGTTCAAAAATGCAATAAAATATGAAGAGATAAATAAATAAGAATGAAGTAGATCACATGTGTTGATTTGAAAAGATTTCCAAGTTATATTAAATGGAAATGTCAGACACTCCTTAGGTCTGGTGGAAGGAAAGGTCAGTGGGAAGAAGTTTCCATCAGGTGTGACTGCCAAGGGCAGTTCAGGGATTCCTGGAGAGGCAGGAAGAGCCCCCCTGGGAAAAGGTGGTCTAGGGTGACCCCTGCCAGCTCTCTACCTCCTCCTGAGTAAGGGGATGGGGAGGGTGGAGGACAAGAGAACTGCAAATGGGTCCCTCCCTGGGTCAGAGCAATCTGATCCCACAATGAGGGTTTATGACTCCTGCTCTCCCATCCTGCCTTCTGGGAGCAAAAGTGGAGAAGCAGCACAATTTACATAAAACTAAAGCAAGGCCCACTGCTGCCTGGTGGCTGAAGGAAGTCCCAGGTCCCCTTCCTCCTGGGTCTCCAGGTGAAGACAAATCCAGTGGCTTCTTCTGGAAACATTCAATCTGATTCACGTCCATGGCTGAGGTGGGCAGTCTGCCCAGCCAAGGGCAGCATGACCAGATGTTCCTCACCAGCCCAGCACTGATCCAAACACACTTACATGCTCCCAGTGGCTGTCTTGAGGACACTGTGGGCACAAGGATGGCCGTGGCTATGACCATAGCCATTACTAATACCTGTTCCTGAGGCCTGGCTCTCCCAAGTCCAGGGGGCAGAGGCTCCAGAAAGCAGGGCACTGAGGGGACTATCAAAATCTGGTGGTTTTTCTGGCCCAACATCTTTGGCCACCCTCTTTTCTCTTTACACATGACCTCTTGGGAATTTTATATTTGCTTGTTTGTTTTCTATCTCTCCCCATGTTTTAGTGTATATAATGTACTGTATCAATGGTTCTCCCTCTTTGGCAGGTATCAGAATCACCTGGGGGAGGAATAAGACACACAGAGGCTGAGGATCCTTAAAGTAGCAGAGGGCCTGACCTCTGTGTTTTCACCAAGTTCACCAGGTGATTCCAATAGGACCAAAGTCCAAAGAACCACTGCACTAAATTTTTTCAGACATCCAATTTAACCCCCAACCCTGCTTTAAGAGGTAACTACTATGTTCCTCAATTAGAAAATAAGACCTAGGGCTTCCCTGGTGGCGCAGTGGTTGAGAGTCCACCTGCCGATGCAGGGGACACGGGTTCGTGCCCCGGTCCGGGAAGATCCCACATGCCGCGGAGCGGCTGGGCCCGTGAGCCGTGGCCGCTGAGCCTGCGTGTCCGGAGTCTGTGCTCCGCAACGGGAGAGGCCACAACAGTGAGAGGCCCGCGTACCGCAAAAAAAAAAAAAAAAAAGAAAAAAGAAAAGAAGACCTAATAGGCCAGATAGAAAAGTGTCTGGGTTCAAATACACTGTCTTCTTACTAGCTGTGTGACCATTGGGAAGGCACCTAACCTGTCTGAACCTCATCTTCATCGTCCTTACAGTAACATCCCCCTCTCTTAACAGGTTGCTAAGAGAGTTAAAAGAAACAAGCCGGGACAAGTGCTCAGCACTCACAACAAAAGTCACACTTTTTTTTCTAATCATGGCTCAAACCACTTATTGGAAACAAAACACTATGTAATAAAAGTTTTTGAATGGGTACATCTTCATTGTTTTTAACACATCATTGATAAATGATGGGAGAGTATATGGACCAATATAGTATTGGTATAGTATTGATTAACTCACCAAGGCTTTCATTTAATTTGAAGTCTTGAAAAGAAAGATCGCCAGTAGCTCATAGCAGCACTGGTAGGCAAAGTCTTTCTGCCTTTCCTTCCACAGAATATGCAGAAAATTGGGGCTTTCTGCTGTGGAAAGACCCTTCCCTACTCACACTCAAGACAAGCAGTGTTCACTCCACAAACATTTGTTCATTTCTCATCTGCCATGTGCCAGGCACTGGGGATATGGTGGTAAACAAAAGAGAAAATGACCCCTAGCCTCAGGGAGAGAGACGGGAAATGTGAGACATTCCTTAGGTCTGGTGGAAGAAAAGGTCAGTGGGAACAAGTTTCTACCAGGTGTAACTGCCAAGGGAAGTCCAAGAATCCTTGGAGGAAAGGCAGGAACAGCCAGCCCCCTTGGGAAGAGGTGGTCTGGGGTGACCCCTGCCAGCTCCTTACCTCCTCCGGACCGTGGGGAGGGTGGAGGGGAAGAGAATCGCAAATGGGCCCCTTCCTGGGCCAGAGCAATTTGATCCCTGTGGCCAAGAGAGGGATGAGGGTTTGTGACCTCCTGCTCTCCAGGCCTGACTTCTGGGAGCAAAAGTGGAAAAGCAGCACAATTTACATAAAACTAAATCAAGGCCCAGTGTTGCATGGGGGCTGGAGAAAGTCCCAGGTCCCCTTCCTCCTGGGTCTCCAAATGAAGATAAATTTGATGGAATGTCTAGTTCCCACAACAAGCACATTCAGTTGGACCAGACATGCAAGTCGAAAGGGCGTTGCTCAATGGGAAGGGAAGGTGTGGGCCATGCAGAGAAGCTCAATGAGCACCCAGCTGATGCCATTAGTCTTCTAAGGAAACGCCTTCTCACCTCAACAGAAGGAGAGAGGGTGGAGCTAAGCAGGCCTGAGCTGGAGGGGTTTCCTGGCTTCCAGGAGCCAGCCAGGAGCCCAGCTGCCCGCAGTCAGATGCTCCACAGGACTTCCGGTAAACGCCTCGGGATCTTGGCCCTGTTTGCTCTTAGCTGACTGATCTATCTCAGACCCAAGCTTCTTGACAGGTCCACATCTTCACTTTTTTTTTTTTTTTTTGCGGTATGTGGGCCTCTCACTGTTGTGGCCTCTCCCGCTGCGGAGCACAGGCTCCGGACGCGCAGGCCCAGCGGCCATGGCTCACGGGCCCAGCCGCTCCGCGGCATGTGGGATCCTCCTGGACCGGGGCACGAACCCGTGTCCCCTGCATCGGCAGGTGGACTCTCAACCACTGCGCCACCAGGGAAGCCCATCTTCACTTTTTAGTGTGGTCTCCAGAAAGCTTCTTGCAACCTAGAAAGATTTAGTTTATGACTGATGAGTTTTCCCAGTCTTAAGAGTCACCTGAGGGATTCCGCAAAGAGTCAGGTACATAAATTCAGAAGTGGAGACACCAGGCACCTGAGAAAATGGAACATCCAGGCACGTGATTTGTTACTACGAGTGGAGAGTTAAGGGGCCCTAGGACAGAACTTTTGAAACTTGGGCTCTTGCTGCCAATTCTAAAATGAGTGGTCCTCCTTCAATAGAAGGTGTAGGGGACAATACTGGCTGAGTTGTTGAGTGACAATTGTCTTCTTTCATCCACTGTCCCTCACTTTTTCCCCTTAGAACCCTCCCCTGCCCACCCCATCCTCTACACACACGATCTGAGATGGAAGAGTGTGTCAAAGCTGTGTTCTGTTGAGGACATATGTCAAGCATTGCTAAGAGCTTGAGCTACGACACCTACCACTGCCACTACCTTGGAATAAATGTGTGCTATGTGGCAGAGACTCTGCCAACAGCTTTATGCTTGTGATCTCCTTTAATCCTTACCAATACTCAAAAACTGAATCTGAAACTCAAACAAGATAGGTGTCCAAGGATCCCACTGCTAGGAAGTAGTGAAACTTGATTCAAAACTGCATATGTCCAGCTCCAGAAATTTTTAAAGATTTTATTTTTCCATTGGTTTCCTTTTTTATTTCCATTACTCTCTGACAGTAGTTCTCAAATCGTGGTCATGGACCCGCAGCAGGGAACTTATTAGAAATGTAAATTCTTCAGTCCAACCCCAGACCCTTTAAATCAAATTCTAGGTGTAGGATTGAACAATCTCTGTTTTCATAAGCCCCCCAAATGAATACAATGCTTGCTAGAGTTTGAGAACCACTGCTCTAGAGGTTTCTCACAAGTTTTTAAGATATTTAAACTTATATTTCTTTTTTTTTAACATCTTTATTGGAGTATAATTGCTTTACAATGGTGTGTTAGTTTCTGCTTTATAACAAAGGGCATCAGCTATACATATACATATATCCCTATATCTCCTCCCTCTTGCGTCTACCTTCTACCATCCCTAACCCACCCCTCTAGGTGGTCACAGAGCACCGAGCTGATCTCCCTATTCTATGTGGCTGCTTCCCACTAGCTCTATTTTACATTTGGTAGTGTATATATGTCCTTGCCACTCTCTCACTTTCTCCCAGCCTACCCTTCCCCCTCCCCTGTCCTCAACTCCATTCTCTACATTTGCGTCTTTATTCCTTTCCTGCCGCTAGGTTCTTCAGAACCTTTTTTTTTTTTTTTTTTTTTTTTTTAAGGTTCCATATATATGTGTTAGCACACGGTATTTGTTTTTCTCTTTCTGACGTACTTCACTTTGTATGACACAATCTAGGTCCATCCACAACAAATAACTCAATTTCGTTTCTTTTCATGGCTGAGTGTATATGTATGTATTCCATTGTATATATGTGCCACATCTTCTTTATCCATTCATCTGTCGATGGACACTTAGGTTGCTTCCATGTCCTGGCTATTGTAAATAGAGCTGCAATGAACATTTTGGTACATGACTCTTTTTGAATTATGGTTTTCTCAGGGCATATGCCCAGTAGTGGGATTGCTGGCTCGTATGGTAGTTCTATTTTTAGTCTTTTAAGGAACCTCCATACTGTTCTCCACAGTAGCTGTACCAATTTACATTCCCACCAATAGTGCAAGAGGGTTCCCTTTTCTCCACACCCTCTCCAACACTTATTGTTTGTAGATTTTTTGATGATGGTCATTCTGACTGGTGTGAGGTGATACCTCATTGTAGTTTTGATTTGAGTTTCTCTAATGATTAGTGATGTTGAGCATCCTTTCATTTGTTTGTTGGCAATCTGTATATCTTCGTTGGAGAAATGTCTATGTAGGTCTTCCACCCATTTTTGGACTGGGTTGTTTGTCTTTTTGATATTGAGATGCATGAGCTGCTTGTAAATTCTGGAGATTAATCCTTTGTCGGTTGCTTCATTGCAAATATTTTCTCCCATTCTGAGGGTTGTCTTTTCGTCTTGTTTATGGTTTCCTTTGCTGTGCAAAAGCTTTTAAGTTTCATTAGGTCTCATTTGTTTATTTTTGTTTTTATTTCCATTTCTCTAGGAGATGTGTCAAAAAGGATCTTGCTGTGATTTATGTCATAGAGTATTCTGCCTCTGTTTTCTTCTAAGAGTTTTATAGTATCTGGCCTTACATTTAGGTCTTTCATCCATTTTGAGTTTATTTTTGTATATGGTGTTAGAAAGTGTTCTAATTTCTTTCTTTTGTATAGCTGTCCAGTTTAAAGAGCACCACTTATTGAAGAGGCTGTCTTTTCTCCATTGTATACTCTTGCCTCCTTTATCAAAGGTAAGGTGACCATATGTGCATCGGTTTATCTCTGGTCTTTCTATCCTGTTCCATTGATCTATATTTCTGTTTTTGTGCCAGTACCATATTGTCTTGATTACTGTAGCTTTGTAATATAGTCTGAAGTCAGGGAGCATGATTCCTCCAGCTCCCTTTTTCTTTCTCAAGATTGCTTTGACTATTCAGGGTCTTTTGTGTTTCCATACAAATTGTGAAATTTCTGTTCTAGTTCTATGAAAAATGCCATTGGTAGTTTGATAGGGATTGCATTGAATCTGTAGATTGCTTTGGGTAGTAGAGTCATTTTCACAATGTTGATTCTTCCAATCCAAGAACATGGTATATCTCTCCATCTGTTTGTATCATCTTTAATTTCTCTCATCAGTGTCTTATAGTTTTCTGCATACAGGTCTTTTTTCTCCCTAGGTAGGTTTATTCCTAGGTATTTTATTCTTTTTGTTGCAATGGTAAATGGGGGTGTTTCCTTAATTTCTCTTTCAGATTCTTCATCATTAGTGTATAGGAATGCTGGAGATTTCTGTGCATTAATTTTGTATCCTGCTACTTTACCAAATTCATTGATTAGCTCTAGTAGTTTTCTGGTAACATCTTTAGGATTCTCTATGTAGAGTATCATGTTATCTGCAAACAGTGACAGTTTTACTTCTTCTTTTCTGATTTGGATTCCTTTTATTTCTTTTTCTTCTCTGATTGCTGTGACTAAAACTTCCAAAACTATGTTGAGTAATAGTGGTGAGAGTGGACAACCTTGTCTTATTCCTGATCTTAGAGGAAATGGTTTCCATTTTTCACCATTGAGAAAGATGTTGGCTGTGGGTTTGTCTTATATGGCCTTTATTATGCTGAGGTAGGTTCTCACTATACCTACTTTCTGGAGGGTTTTTATCATAAACTAGTGTTGAATATTGTTGAAAGCTTTTTCTGCATCTATTGAGATGATCATATGGTTTTTCTCCTTCAGTTTGTTAATACGGTGTATCCCTTTGATTGATTTGCATATATTGAAGAATCCTTGCATTCCTGGGATAATCCCCACTTGACCATGGTGTATGATCCTTTTAATGTGCTGTTGGATTCTGTTTGCTAGTATTTTGTTGAGGATTTTTGCATCTATGTTCATCAGTGATATTGGCTTGTAGTATTCTTTCTTTGTGACATCTTTGTCTGGTTTTTGTATCAGGGTGATAGTGGCCTCATAGAATGAGTTTGGGAGTGTTCCTCCCTCTGCTATATTTTGGAAGAGCTTGAGAAGGATAGGTATTAGCTCTTCTCTAAATGTTTAATAGCATTCTCCTGTGAAGCCATCTGGTCCTGGGCTTTTGTTTGTTGGAAGATTTTTAATCACAGTGTCACCTTCAGTGCTTGTGATTGGTCTGTTTATATTTTCTATTTCTTCCTGGTTCAGTCTCGGAAGGTTGTGCTTTTCTAAGAATTTGTCCATTTCTTCCATGTTGTCCAATTTATTGGCATATAGTTGCTTGTAGTAATCTCTCATGATCCTTTGTATTTCTGCAGTGTCGTTTGTTACTTCTCCTTTTCCATTTCTAATTCTATTGATTTGAGTCTTCTCCCTTTTTTTCTTGATGAGTCTCGCTAATGGTCTATCAATTTTGGTCATCTCCTCAAAGAACCAGTTTTTAGTTTTATTGATCTTTGCTATTGTTTTTGTCATTTCTTTTTCATTTATTTCTGAACTGATCTTTATGATTTCTTTCCTTCTGCTAACTTTGGTTTTGTTGTTGTTGTTCTTCTTCTTCTTCTTTCTCTAATTGCTTTAGGTGTAAGTTTAGGTTATTTATTTGAGATGTTTCTCATTTCTTGAGGTAGGATTGTATTGCTATACATTTCCTGCTTAGAACTGCTTTTGCTGCATCCCATAGGTTTTGTGTGGTCATGTGTTCATCGTCATTTGTTTCTAGGTGTTTTTTGATTTCCTCAGTGATCTCTTGGTTATTCAGTAGTGTATGGTTTAGCCTCCATGTGTTTGTATTGTTTACAGATTTTTTCCTGTAATTGATATCTAGTCTCATAGCATTGTGGTTGGAAAAGATACTTGATACTATTTCAATTTTCTTAAATTTACCAAGGCTTGATTTGTGACCCAAGATATGATCTATCCTGGAGAATGTTCTATGAGCACTTGAGAAGAAAGTGTTTTTTGTTATTTTTGGATGCAGTGTCCTATAAATATCAATTAAGTCCATCTTGTTTAATGTATCATTTAAAGCTTGTGTTTCCTTATTTATTTTCATTTTGGATGATCTGTCCATTGGTGAAAGTGGGGTGTTAAAATCCACTACTAAGATTGTGTTACTGTTGATTTCCCCTATTATGCTGTTAGCATTTGCCTTATGTATTGAGGTGCTCCTATGTTGGGTGCATAAATATTTGCAATTGTTATATCTTCTTCTTGGATTGATCCCTTGATCGTTATGTAGTGTCCTTCTTTGTCTCTTGTAATAGTCTTTATTTTAAAGTCTATTTTGTGTGATATGAGAATTGCCACTCCAGCTTCCTTTTGATTTCCATTTGCATGGAATATCTTTCTCCATCCGCTCCCTTTCAGTCTGTATGTGTCCCTAGGTCTGAAGTGGGTCTCTTGTAGACAGTATATATACAGGTCTTGTTTTTGTATCCATTCAGCCAGTCTATGTCTTTTGGCTGGAGCATTTAACCCATATACGTTTAAGGTAGTTATGGATATGTATGTTCCTATTACCATTTTCTTAATTGTTTTGGGTTTGTTATTGTAGGTCTTTTCCTTCTCTTGTGTTTCCTGCCTAGAGAAGTTCCTTTAGCATTTGTTGTAAAGCTGGTTTGGTGGTCCTGAATTCTCTTAGCTTTTGCTTCTCTGTAAAGGTTTTAATTTCTCCACCCAATGTGAATGAGGTCCTTGCTGGGTAGAGTAATCTTGGTTGTAGGTCTTTCCCTTTCATCACTTTAAATATGTCCTGCCACTCCCTTCTGGCCTGCAGAGTTTCTGCTGAAAGATCAGCTGTTAACCTTATGGGGATTCCCTTATATGTTATTTGTTGTTTTTCCATTGTTGCTTTTAATATGTTTTCTTTGTATTTAATTTTTGATAGTTTGATTAATATGTGTCTTGGCGAGTTTCTCCTTGGATTTATCCTGTATGGGACTCTCTGTGCTTCCTGGACTTGATTGACTATTTCCTTTCCCATGTTAGGGAAGTTTTCAGCTATAATCTCCTTAAGTATTTTCTCAGTCCCTTTCTTTTTCTCTTCTTCTTTTGGGACCCCTATAATTCGAATGTTGGTACATTTAATGTTGTCCAAGAGGTCTCTGAGACCGTCCTCAATTCTTTGCATTCTTTGTTCTTTATTCTGCTTTGTGGTAGTTATTTCCATTATTTTATCTTCCAGGTCACTTATCTGTTCTTCTGCCTCTGTTACTCTGCTATTGATTCCTTCTAGAGAATTTTTAATTTCATTTATTGTTTTGTTCATCATTTAAACCTCTATTTCTTATAAACATCTAGTCAATCAACAATTATAGCCTCCTTAGCACATGTTTACTTCATGTCAGTCAGCTAACTTCTCAGGTGGGCATAATAAGGGATTTTAGTTTGGGTTGAAACTAAATATTTTTACAGAAACAATCATGAATGAATACATGAATAAAAACAATTTTATTCATTTTTATTAAGCAAAATTTACATACAATAAAAAGGAAGAGATATCAATTGTAGTGTTTGAGTTTGGCAATTTTCTTACAACAACCATCTCAACTGTAGAACATTTCCATCTTACCTCCCCAAGAAATATTCCTTGTGCCCTTTCCTATTTCACCTTCTCTTCCCATACCCATCAAGCCACTGGCCTATTTTATTATCACTACAGATGAGATTTGGTTTTTTCTAGACTTTCATATAAATGGAAACATGCAGTATGTGATTTTTTGTGTCAAGTTTCTGTCCCTTAGCATAATGTCTGAGATTCATCCATGTTGTTATATATATCAGGAGATTGTTCCTTTTACTGTTGAGCAGTATTCCATTGTGTGAATATACCACAATTTGTTTTTTTATTAACTTGTTGATGGATGTTTAGGTTATTTCCAGTTTGGGACTATAATATGTGAAACTATTTTAGTTTTTAAAACCCTCATAATTTAATGAAGTTGGGTGGGTTAATAACTCTTACTCAAAGTATTTCCCCTTAGTTCCATCACTGTCTTCCATCAGAGTTGTTGAGACGTCTGATATCATTTTGATTATTGTATTGTTTCTCTATAGGTAATGTATATGATTGTTTTTGTTTTCTCTGTAAGATTTTAGAATTTTATTTTTATTTTGATGTTCTAAATTTCCACCAGTGTGTTCTGTGGTATATACATCCTGGGTAATTTCCTTAGCTTTCTCTTCCAATTTACTAATTCTCTCCTCAGCTGTGTTTAATCAGCTGTTTAACTCCTCTATTACATTTTTACTTTTAATGACTATATTTTTAAGTTTCTACTACTCTCTGGTTATTTTTAATCTATCTTTTAAAAAAATCATTTTATCCTTTTTTATGTTTTTAAGTGCTTTTAAATTTCTTTAATTTTAACATACTTATTTTATACTTTATATCTGACAGTCTTTATTATCTGAAGCTCTTAGAAGTCTAATTGGACTGTATGTTTCTGCTGGTGCTCCCTTTTTGGTGGATTATTTTCATGTGTGTTTTGAAATTTTGGATTATGAGCTCACATTTGGCATGGCTTTATCACAGAGAATTCTGGTTGGTCTGGGTTGAAGGTGTGTCCCTCCAGACAGCTTTTACATTTACTTCTTTCCAACAGTCTATAAGTATTGCAAGCTCAAGACTGCATTTATTTTAATATGTTGACTACCAGGCAGCATAAATTCAAACCCCAAACCAGAGTCAGAACAATGAAGAACCTTTTTTCTTAACTCACGTAGAACCCAGGCCAAATAAACTTTCTTGTTGTCTCTAGGTAGATTTTGACTATTTCACACTCTCACTGAGGGACTAGTCCATCAAGTATTTTGGCTTTATGCAAGCATCTCAGTTTCAACTTCCTGCCTTACACAGGGTAAATGACCCCCACCCCCACCCCCATGCCCATTAAAACCCAAGTCCCTGGCTTTTTGCAACTGGCAAACACATTCTTGTCCCCAGTCTCCTCCCCTACATGGCCAGCTTATTGTTACTTTCTTGCAAGGGAGACCTACAGGGAACTCAGATAGGAATCGGAATCTGAGCCTGGAGGGGAATACCTAGCTCCCAGGAGGCTGAGTGCTCAGCATACAGCAGATTCTGGCTGGACCTCAAAGGATGAAGTCCAAGGCTCCTTATCTGTCCACTTCTGATGCTTTCACTCATTTTCCATTTGTAGTGAACTTGTCCTTTACTACCCTCTTCCCTTCAACTTACATTGGTCTTTTGACAACAGCTGGGCCAATTTTTACTGTGTGTCTTTCTGACTCCAGTATATTTACTGAAAAATAAATGTGTCATTTTATACCTCTCAAACCACACACAGCAGAACCACTTGCTTAGATTTCATAGCACAAGGATATATACATTAGAGCTTCAATGTGTCAAAATTAAAACTGGGGACTCATGGTTTATCCATCTCAGCTCACACCTCCATTCTTCAGAGTATAGGAGCCCCTGTTCAAGCCCCAATTCTCAGAACCATGTGTCAGAGCAGTAAGCCAACCCATTTTCTGACCCACTGAGATAGCCAGCTTGAAGAACAGTCCTGAACCAAGAGTCCTTGTCCAAATGCCAGCCATGCGATTCAGCTTAGTCAGGTGATCTTCAGATTTTTCCTGGGGTCTAAAGCAGAGTCCCACTACCCTGCTGCCCTCCATCTGGCCTCCCTCTGGGTGCTGCTTGCTTTTAGTAGATTCATGCTCTCAGAAAATGCTTTTCTTGAGTAACCCCACTGTGTAGATGCTCTCAGGGTACCTTGCTGGGAAGCAAGTGAGAATCAGGTTCTCAACTCAAACCCTAACCCAAGCTGCCCTTTCCAAGCTGAACTTAGCACACTGTCTTCACAAAGCTCTTTTCCTTAGAAAGAACTTTGGAGCCAGACGAGACTGAGTTTGAATCCCAGTTCGGCCACTGACCAGTAGTTATTAGGCATGTGATTTAACCTCCTTGAGCCTTTCTCATCTGTAAAATGGAGATGGTCAAACATAGCTCAGGGCTCTTGTAAGAACACAAGATGAAAGGTGTCTCCTGCCCAGCACAAAGTAGAGTGGAGGCCCACAGGCATGAGTTCCCCTCTTCTTGACTTTACCAGCCAGGCCAGAAGTTCTGGCTACACAGCTGAGAGACTCCAGGTTTGAAGCCTGGGATCTGATGGCCTGTTGTGCATGTTGGGTGGGTACTGGGTGTTTGCTGGATAGAGTATTCTGCATGGGGCCAGGGGCTCTGTGGGAGCCCAGCCAGCCAAAAATGAGCTGTTCCAGGCCTTGTGTATGTTGGAGGTCACAAGGACACCCACGCCCGGCCACGTCAGGTTTTGAGCATGGGTTGTTCATGGTCCTGCTGAACTTTGCAAAGGAAAGGAAAGTTCCTTTGGGCTGTGCTTGTGACCTTTGAGCGTGTTATCTTCAAAGCCATAAACCTGGTCCACTGGATTATAAAAGTAGCTCATTCTAACACGTTTGCCCTGAAGCCTGCTCCTTGCCATCCAGCACACATCCACGGTAACCAAAGGCCACCACCATGACAAGGGACCAGAGTGGAACCTGGGAGATGGAGAGTAATGAAAACTTTGAAGGCTACATGAAGGCTCTAGGTAAGGGGGATGCCAGAGGTGGGAAAGGGGGTGGAGGTGGGAAAGGGAGAGGGAGGGCAACTTTGGAAGGACTGTGGTCTGGCCCTCCTGGCAGTGCCACTGTGGAGTTCCCCAGACCTGTGTGCAAGCCTCACTCCTCGCTCCTTACCAGCTGTGTAATATCAGGCAAGTCATATGCATTCTCTGAGGTTCAGATTCCTCATCGGCAAGTTGGGAACAATAATAAATGGGGTTATGTCTACAATGTCCTTGGCGTACAGAAAAGATTCACTGAATGGAGGAGGCACACACACACACACACACACACACACATGCATATGTGAGGAAAGCCAGACTTGAGAGGAAAATGCAGTAGCTCCCCTGCCTTGTGATTGCCATCTCTTAGATAACCAGTTGGATCTGATATTATGCACATATGACCCCTGCATTGCTCTTTTATTAATCTTGTAGTAGAGAAGCAGAAAAAGAGTAGATAACATCTCTCAGCCTAGAGAAAATCAGGCTAGGAAAGGCTTTCATCATATACATCAAACAACTCACTGCTCACCTGACTTCTGAACTAGGCTCCAAGCCAGGGGCTCCATCATCATGTGTCCTGAGTTGACTCTCCTGTGGGCTCTCTTGTGGGGCTGGCAGAAAACACACAAAACCAGAGCAAGTGGGCCCATAGAGGGGAGCTCACTTTTGGGGGCATATATTATAGGCCAGGCCCCGGCAAGGAGCATTGTCTGCCTGTCCTTATTTCTGCAATGACCTCCTGATCACCTTTTCTAGCTTTAGATCTCTCCGCATAGGGAGCTCCCAGCTGGAACTTCCCTACATGAAGCATGAGAAAAAATGGCTGCGGGTACGGTCTGAGGCCCAATAATTTGGATGTGATGATGGGAAGTCTCATCAAGAATGGGAATTGTGGGTTTTTCTGTGCAATTCACTTCTAGCTTGATGACACTTCCACCGTGTCAACAAACAAGGAGAGCTCATGTGACATGTTTTGCAATTTACAGAGGTTGGAAATTTCTTCATGTACTTTAGACATGTTTACAACACTGGATAGCTTTCTTTCCCCGCCTGGCTACAGAATGTTACCAATATAGTTGGGAGAGGGGGGAGGAGACAAAAATCCCCCTATCAGAACACTAATCCTGTTGCCCCTGCTTTTAGTACCCTGAGTGAGACTAGAAATGGAATCCTGCTTCCATATGTGAGTAAATGGGCTGGAAATGAGCTCAGAACTAGAATTCCGAACAAGATCATACAGAGGAGGAAACCAAACCAGTGGGCCAGCTGAGGCTTTCTCTCTGACCTTGACCAATTTTTTAACCTTTCCGAACCAGTCTCCTCATCCACCAGATAGAGAAATAACACCAGCCTTGTTTCTCCAGATGATGTTGGTTGTTGCTTTGAATGATTGAAAGTACTTTAACAAGAGCTATTTGGTGGTTTCAAGCTTTCAGCAGTGAGCTGAACAAGCCCAACTCAGGGAATATAATAAGAAAGCAATTTTGTGTCCTTTGTTGCTTATTCTTAAATTATATAAAGTCCTATGGTGACTTTAGGTACAAAATCGAGTCTCAGTTTAGTTTTCGGCTGTACAGGGTGGGCCCCTGGAGCCCCTCTTTCTAGTCTTAAGGTGAGAGGCAAGCACTCCTGTCACCATCCCCTATTCCCTCTGGGGGATGCCGGGATGCAGGGCACCCTGTCAGCTCTGTCCAAAACATCCTCTTCCTAAAAGCAGCCTTCCTCTGGACTCTTTCACACCCACTTACACCCTCCTTGTGGGGGAGGGGTGCGTGGGTCGTGAATGTGATGTTTGGATGTCTCTGTCGAGGAAGTTTTGAAGGGAGTGGCCTTTCCAGTTCTCCTTGGTATCGGACACCTCTTATCTCAGAGCTACAGTCATGACTTCCAATTCAACAACTTAACTACATTGATTTCACTCTAATGAGCAAACGGGTTGACCTCTTTGTACGAGTCTCTGCAGTGGAGAGGGGTGGGCTCCCACTTTCCTGATGGAGATTAGCACCATAGGGGGTGGTATTAGCTATACCCAGAATGTGGATGTGCTTGGTGCCTCGGTTTACCCACTGCTGATGGCCTACAGTATCCCAGGAGCTTGCCCCAGCTTGAATCCATGAGGCTCTGTGCAGAAACGACTCAGTCAGAGTCACCTTCCCACCGTGGACATGGGACACCTGACCCCTCTCACCTGCCCATGGGGACACAAGTGGGGCAGACAGGCACTGGCAGTGACTGGAAACAGGTCTCAAGGGCTCAGCCAGAAGCAGCTGGGTGGGGCGGCCTCCCACAATTGAATCTGCTGAAAGCAACCCAGCAGGGACTTCCCTGGTGGCCCAATGGTTAAGACTCCATGCTTCCAATACAGGGTACGTGGGTTCAATCCCTGGTCAGGGAACTATGCCATGCGGTGTGGCCAAAAAAAACCAAAACACAACCCAGCAGATCTGTACAATTTCCTCCACATCCACCCCACAAGACAGGGGTGGCTTTCCCAACACTGACAAGTCAGTGAAGCTTGCCTTCTAGCTCTTTTGAGCACGAGGCCCTTCGCATTTGGGAAAAACATATGTGGAGATCCTCCCACATCCCCAGATATGGAAATATCACTAAGTATAACTCCATTCCCTGCCAAAGAGCTGTCTCTTTCTTAGATGTTAATCCCTAGCACCAGGGAGTCGGCTTTTTCTGTGTGCCTGGCGGCTGGTTCCCTAGGAAGGAGATACCCCTGTCGAGAGGTGGGTCTGGGGACAAACTGTCTTTGTTCCCAGTTGGTGACTCACTCCACCCCCAGCCTCCCCACATGACCTGGCTGCCAGCCTCAGCAATGACATGTCAGGGCAACCTTTGGGTTTGCCCCAAATTTTCAAAGTCATTCGCTGTTCAGAGAATGGGTGACAAGGGTCAATGGTACCTCCTCTCCTGCCTTCTTAGACCTTGTGTTTCCTGAGGCCCTAGATTCTTTCTTGACAGTGACGAGAGCAGCTGGTGAACTCCTCTACCCTGAGGAATCTGTCATGCCCTGAGGTCCTCCTTCAGCTTGGATCGGGGGGTCAGGGAGTGGAGGATTGGTCTTCAATCTAAAGGGCAGACCTCTCAAAGTGAGGTCCCCGTGCTGTGAAAGAACGCTGGGGGAGAGTCCATTCACTCTGCCCTGGAGTGAGACCAGCACTGCACGTACATGGGGAATCATTCAGCTTCTTTACCAAAGCTTTAGACGTCACCCGTGGAAGCCAGGGATGGTGCCATCTGCAGCAGGCCCGGGCCCAGCCTCTGTTCTCAAGGAGCTCAAACTGGTGCAGACAGTCAAGCTATAGCCTTGTACAAATTGCATTCCTGTTCTCTATTATAACCACCCCCAAAATGTGGTGGCTTGATTTTATTATACAGAGATTTTATCATTGTCTCTCATAGTTATGGGAGTTGACCAGGTTCATATAGGGGGTCCTTGCTAGGAGGCTCTCATTCCATTGCAGTAAGACAGTGGCTGGGGCCAGAGCCATCTCAAAGGCTTCTGGCTCCTGTATCTGGCAGTTGGTGCTGGCCAGCCACTGAGACCTTAGAAGGGGCTGTGGATATATGTACATGTGGTGACCCATGTGGCCTGCGTTTCCTCATAGTACTCTGCTTGTGTCTAAAGAGACAGGAGCCAGCAGCTGAATGACCTTGTATGACCCAGACTCAGAAATCACACAGTATCACTTCCACCGTATTCTATTGGTTGAAGCAGTCATGAGCCCACCCACATTCAAGGGGAAGGTACATAGACCCCGCCTCTCAAAATCATATTGTAAGAACAGCCTGTAGGATGAGAGGTGGTGGTGTTGCAGCCATTAAAGAAAGTATAGTCTGCCACAGTTGGGACAGTGGGTGATTCTGCCCCTTGGGCCTGAAAGGACTATAGTGACAATAGAACAATGGTGACCGGAAGTGTGTGCACTGTATGGTGATGGATGGTAACTAGACTTGTGGTGGTGATCACTCTGCAGTCTATAGAGATGTTGAATTATGATGCTGTATACCTGAAATGTACAAAATTTTTTAAAACTGTGTGTGGCGGTGAGGGTGGAGGGAGCTACAATTGATGGATCATTGGAGGTTTCCTGAGTACTTCTGGGTGGGTTGTTTTTTTTTTTTTTTTTTTTTTGCGGTACGTGGGCCTCTCACTGTTGTGGCCTCTCCCGCTGTGGAGCACAGGCTCCGGACGCGCAGGCTCAGCGACCATGGCTCACGGCCCAGCCGCTCCACGGCATGTGGGATCTTCCCGGACCGGGGCACGATCCCGTGTCCCCTGCATCGGCAGGCGGACTCTCAACCACTGCGCCACCAGGGAAGCCCCTGGGTGGGGTTTTGAAGGAAGGAGAGGAGTGCTCCACACAAGGGTAGAGTCAGGCCTGGACCTGTGAGCATGTGCCAAGGTCAGACTGATGAGGATGTGGGTGGCCAAAGGAAGCAGAAGCCATATTACCAGGGAGTGAAGTGCAAGGGCGGCCGCAGGGGTAAGAAGAGTCAGAAAGGTACCAGGACCGGATCCTGAAGCGGTGTGACACCATGTGTGACCATCACCCAAGGACACCAGGTAAGGAGAGGGTCCTGGGAAGTACTGTGTACAGAGGAGAGAAGGGCCGTGAGCACCCTGACAGCCAGGGCGTGAATAGATCAGCAGAAACAGTCAGAGAACTGAAGGAGGAAGTGGTTGCAGTCGTCCTGGGAAGATGCGAGAGCAGTGCCAAGGAGGGTGTCCAAGGGGTTGTCCATAGCAGGAACTGACTAGATTTGGTACCTAAGTGGAGAAGAAGTAGGGGGTGAGCCTAAGAAATAAAACCCCACCATGTAACTTTAATCAGGAAGACAGGAATGTATAAGGGAAGGCATCTGTTCCAAAAGTACTCAGGGACTTCCCTGGTGGTCCAGTGGTTAAGAATCCGCCTGCCAATGCAGGGGACAGGGGTTTGACCCCTGTTCCAGGAAGATCCCACATGCCGAGGGGCAACTAAGCCTGTGCGCCACAACTACTGAGCCCATGCGCCACAACCACTGAGCCCATGCGCCACAACTACTGAAGCCCACGAGCCTGGAGCCCATGCTCTGCAACAAGAGAAGCCACCGCGATAAGCCTGCGCACCACAGCAAAGAGTAGCCCCTGCTCGCCTCAACTAGAGAAAGCCCTCGTGCAGCAATGAAGACACAGCACAGACAAAAATAAATAATAAATAAATAAATAAAAATAAAAGTACTCAGTTAACATTAAACTTAGACATATTTTAGGAAATCTTTGTTCAATAAATTGTAACCATTAGGAAAAATCCAGTTCTCTTAATTCACAAAAGAAGGTGATGATCATCTTCTATAAAGAGCATCTTTTCATTGAAATCAACATGTACAGATTTAAAAGAGCAGTGGCTACTGCAAAAAGTCCTAGTTGGTCTCTGGAAAATTCTACGAGGAAAGCGGTAGCTTTAGAGGCTGAAGTCAAGCAGGTGCCACCTGAGTGGTCTTTGCCAGGAAATCTTTCCTGATTACCCACAATGTTCAAAAGCCTGTCCTGACTGTAAGGGGCCAAAGTGTAACATCAGAGGTGAGCACATGCACAAAACATTCTCATGCCATGATAAGCATCGTGCTAGCGTGAGCTTTCTATACATTATGTCATTTAATTAATTCAGTTTCAACAAATGCCTTGAGCACCTATGACATGCCAGGAAGAGCTCTAGGCATTGGTGAAGCGTTGGTAAACGAGGCAACAAGTTCCCTGCCCTTGTGGAGTGGGCACGCTAGTGGGAGAGAGAGAGGGTAATAGTTTAAGACTCTTTGAGTAGTGGTAAGTGCGGAATTCTTGGGTGGAGAGTGATGGGTGGTCAGGGAAGGTTGTCTGAGGAGGTGACATTGGAGCCGAGGCTTGAATGCTGAGAAATGTTGTTCTGGGCACAGGGCACAGCAAAGGCTGGTGTGTTGGGCACGTGGTGAGCCCAGGGGTAGGTCAGGCCTTATGATGGGCAGACTTAAATCCATCTTATTCATATTCTTTAAGGTTCGCTATGACTACAGCGTGAAGAATGAATCACAGGAGGGCAAGACTAGAAACACAGAGGCCCATTAAGGAAGCTTCTGTGTTGTTCAGGCAAGAAATGATGATGGTTGGTTTAGGGCGGTGCCCAGGGCTGGAGAAGAGAGGACAGATTCAGTGTATATTTTGATGGTAAAGCTGACAGGGCTTGCAGATAAAAATGAAGCGAGAGGAAATGGAAGAAATGAAGACGGCCCCCAGGCTTAGGCCTGAATAGCTGGGAAGGCTGTGACCCTATCAGCTGATATGGGGAAGACATGGCAGGGAGTGAGTTTGGACAGGGGTGCCAGGTAGGGGGGAATGCATTAAGAATTCTGATTTACATCTTTTGATTACAGATGCCCATTACACATCCAAGTGGAGTATGAAAATTAGCATGTTGATATAAGATCTAGAGCTTAGGGTAGAGTCAGGGATAAAGCCAAAAGAATTTGGATAAAGAATTTGGATAAAGCCAAAATAAAGCTTGCCATTTTAAGGAGTGAGGAATCTGAAGGTCAGGGAAGTGAAGGAACTTTTCTGGGATCACTTGTGGCTGGAAATTGGTGCTGCTCAGAGAGGAGTCTGGTCTGCCTGCTTCTAACCCCCAAGCACTTGCCATAGCTCGGTTTCAGGTGCAGGTGCTAAGTGTGGGGTTAGGGGAGGGGGAGCTTTGTGCTGAGCAAAGTTCATCAGGATAGGGACCTCCGAAGCAGGAAGGCAGGACCCTCAGATACATTGCAAGAGGGTCACTCGGAGTCCCTGGGTAAAAATGAATGAATGACTACATGAATGAATGAATGAATGTCTGATGACCCAACGAGGAGTTAATTTCACAGCATTTGGATTCCTGCCAGTGCTCACAAGTCAATAAAGTTAGACACTGGCCAAAGACTTTACTTGTGTGGCATCTGGTTGGACTTTCAAACAGGGACAGTGCTGTAGGTGGGAAAAGCCCAGGTGAAGATAAGTTTGGTCCCTTCCTATGGGTCTCCCCTGGCGTGTAGTGGCAGCTTCTCCTCCTCGACCCCCATCCCAATGGTGCAGACTAGACTATGGCAGGGGGGGAGGTGAAAAGTACAAGGGGAGCAGGGAGGCACCCCAGGGTCTCCAGCCTGCCTCTGCTGGCTAGGCAAGGGGTTGAATGCATTTGGAGGTGTCCCTGAGGGTAAGAGAGAAGGAGCCAGGAAGGGGCAAGGACAGTTCCTCTTTCCGTGGATTATCTGCAGGCGGAAATGGCATGGAAAGACGGAGAAGGTTGCTCTTCCACTCTGCTTCTCACAATGCCTGAGTGCTGAGGATTTGTGAATTAAGGAGTTCAGGTTGGAAGCCCATGGAAGCTGCACTTAGAATGGGTTTCAGATTTCATATGATGAAAATGTGTGCATCTCTGCTCTTTAATTTACAAATTGCGCCTGCCCTTTTAGCCTACAACTTTAGCTTTTTCCACAAGCATATTACAAAGCATTTTAATGTTGAGTAGCATACTCATATTTCAACGTTATGGCCTGCATTGTTCAAAATGCAGTTATGAAAAGCATGCTTTAATAAAGTCACTTCAGTGGTTTTTTTTTTTTCTTCTGCAGCAACTATAAGCCATATATATTATTCAGAGATAGCTGGCCTTTGGACGTTTTCCTCTGAGATAGAAATTCATTTCACCTGGCTATAAATCAGGCTTGGAGATACCTTTAATCCAGAAAAGCAGATGAAACATATTTGATAACCCTGGTGTTCAGACACCATACCAGGAAAATAATTTTCCCTGCAAAGTACAAAGAGTAAGTGTTTTTGTAATCTGTGTGTGTATGCCTGTGTATTCTACAGCTGCAGTTAAACGTTTCCTTTTGATTAGAAATATCACAAATCCACCGACAGAATGTTTGGCTCCCTTCCCTGGGGTGGAGCAGGGGTGACATGATTAACTAGCCTGCGCACACGGTGAAGCGTAGCAAGAGGCCAAGCCATTTTTCAACCCAGAGAAGAAGCAATGTTTGATTCAATTTGCATAGAGCCGCTAGTAAGATTCCCCGGCTCTGGTCAGAAAGACTGACTGGGGGTGGTGTTCCCGGGACAAACCTCTTCTCTTGGCAGTAGACATTTTTAGCTGTGATCTACCTCTCTGGGCAACCAGAGACAAGCAGTCATTTCCATTTGGGGAGCCTTAAACAGAATGTGTTTTAGTTGTGAACGATAAACAGAATGTGTTTGTAGGCAAACTGCCAGGAGTGCTGTCCTAGCTGGGCAACTCTGAACCAGCCACTTAAATTCTCTGGGCTTTGATTTCCACATCTGTGGACTGAAAGTAGAGTTGCTCTCTGAAGACCACTTAAATGTAGACTTCTAAATTTCTCTAATTTCTAATTCCCAATTCTTCCTTAGTACGGTTGAGCCTTGAACAACAGGGTGGGGGCGGAGGAGCAGCGGTGTGTTAGGGGCCCTGCTCTCCGTGCAGTCAAAACTCCGCGTGTAACTTATGGTTGGCCCTCCGTATACATGCAGTTCCTCCGTATCCGTGGTTCTGCATCCGTGGATTTAACCAACCGCAGATGGTGTAGTTCTGTAATTACTATTGAAAAAAATCCACATGTAAGTGAACCCGTGCAGTTCAAACCCGTGTCTTTCAAGGGTCAACTGCAGTTTTGCCTGGTGCCCTCCCCTCTGTTTCATCTGGTTAACACATGACCTGTGGTTTTCTTTCCTCAGCTCCTAACTGTGGCTCCAGCATGGTTTAGCACAGCCTAAGCTTCTCCTCACTCAGCACAGAGGGCTAGAGCAGGAACTAAAGTCATTTCTACCCTTTGGTCAACCTGTGGAATGAGGAAACCAGTCCATGCGGAAAAAAAGGTTTGGCCAGGCCGGATTAAACGCCCATGTGACAGGCCAGGGCTATGTGACGGAGGGAGGGGTAGATCAGCCACCATTCTGACTGTTTCTTCAGAGGCCAGGACACTTGGGCTGCATGGAGTGGCAGATGGCTGTGGAGATGCATAAACATGACTTGAATATTTCACTCTGGACTGAATGCCGATGTGACCACTGTTTGACCAGAGTGGAAAAGGCCAAGGAGTGGAGGCCAATGTGCATCAAATACCCACCAGCTCCTCGGCACTGTGTAAAGCACTTTTGCCATTATTTTAACTGAATCCTTACATAAATAACCCTATGAGATAAGCTTTCTTTTCCCCATTTTACTGTGAGAAACTGAGGCTCAGAAAGGGAAAGTGACTTCTCTGAGGTCACAAAGCTGGGCGATCAGAGACAGGATTTATGCCTGGATCTGACCCTCACTCTTTTATGCCAGAAGTTCTAAACTTTGGCATGCACAGAATCGCTTGGAAGGCTTGTAAAAACAAGAGGGGCCCAACCCCCTGTAGGTCTAGGGTGGATCCCAGAATTTACATTTCTAAGAGGGTCCCGTGTGCTGTGGATGCTGCCAGCCCAGGGGCCTCACTTTGAGAACCACTATCCTAGACCACGGGGCCCATGTTAACCAAACCATAAGTATCTCTTGAGCTCCTACTGTGTGCCCAGCCCTGGGCCTGGTTCTATGGGGACACGGGAGCAAAGAGACAACATCATCCTTGTCCTCACAGAGCTGAGATTTTGGAGAAAAAAATAATAGACTCCATGAAAAAGAGGAAAATGCCAGGTAGTACCTCCTGCGGGTTAAACCCTGGGCCTGGAAAGCAGGTGAGGAAGGAGACAAGAAAGAACAGACATGCTGGCGCAGGCAAGGCTGGGGCTGGGAGGAGAGGGTCAGGGATTCAGGGGCCAGATGTGCAGGGAGTATCTGGAAAAATGCAGAGGGCTCCGAGGAAACCAGCTTATGAGATCAGGGAGTTGATTATGATGGTGCCAGCGGCTACCACTTATGGGGCCATTACCACAAGCCACCAGCCACTGGGCAGATCTCTTCACAAACACCATCAAACATAGCCTGATGCAATTAGTAATAACTCTACTTATAGCTACTGCTCTCTGCTGCTTCCAGATCTGGACCCTAGTGTCCAGCGATGGAGCTGAAGTTAGATGTCACCTGGCTCTTCAGGCTGTGTTCCTGGGGCAGAAGGAGAGAAACACGAACTGGAGTGTAACACGTTAGCCTCTGCCTAGCACAAGCACGTGTTTATACCGACTAGAATGCAGAAAACGTTCTTTCACGGCTTTTAGCAGTTTTAAGGAAGGATTCATTTTGAAGTCCGATATAGTTGACCACTTGGTCCTGTCTAGTCTTTTCCTTTCCAAACAGGCCAGCAGTTGCCTTAAAGGGAGAAAAATTAAACAAGGGATATTACCATAATTGCAGGGACCAGATGACAGAGATGAATGCCTCAGAAAGGGTTTTGTCAACCCTTCCTGTATCATGTTCTGTGGAACCCTGGCCAGCTGGAGACCCCACCAAGGAGGGTTCTACAGCCACCTAAGATTGGGAAAGCCTGCATCTTCTGTCCTGCTCTTGGAGTTACAAAGCATTTTCCCCAGATTAAAGTCTCTGTGAAAGCAGCCAGCCTGTCTTGGTTTTAATGGCTCATTTCTCAAACTTAGCTGATCATGAGCTCCCCTTAAAAAATTTTTTTTTGACCACCAGTCTTTTATAGGCTGAGTCCATGGCAAATACAGTGGGGCACCTGGGCTCTTTGAACACTGGCCTAGATGCCTAGGAGGGTTCACAGCAGCAGAGACAGCATTTATCTACCCCCATGCCCTGGGGCCTGCAGGCTGTGTGGCTTGGACATGACCCGGTACAATTTCATATGCCACAAAGCTGAAGCTCTCAGAAAATGTCCAGCGTTGGAACGTGGTTGCTCCAGCTCCGAATTCTTGTAGAGTCCTAAGCCTAGAAAACAATTGCTGTCTGAGATGAGGCCCCGAAATCTGTAGTTTTTACATCTTCCCAGGTAATCCTGATGGGCAACCGTTGGTGAATTCTTAGACCGGGCAAGTTCTCAACCAATAGTAGTGAACAATAGTTGAGCAAAGCACTGGCATTCATACACCACCTCAGGCCAACTTGAACCTATTTCTCTTTTCAACTTAGGATACAGGTATATAATCCTTTTACCTGTTGGGATGCCTGTTATTACTTGAAATTATTCTCTTATGATAAAAGCTGACTTTATACAATTTAGAATCCAAAAGACCAGCCAAGGTCCTTCCTGGATTCTGCTGTGGTCCAAGCATCCAGCTTGGACCTCTTCTTCTTGGTCCTTTAGGAGAAGGAAGGTGATAATGACCAAAGAGGGATTCAGGAAGAAATGTGTCAGAAGGGAAATGGGGAAAGAGGGTGAGGGAAGTGATGCTTGGCTACCAGGGAAGGACAGCAGAAGAGGTGGGGATGCGACCATCGGAGATGTTCATTCTCTGAATTGAAAGCAGCTCCATGAACTGTTGGTAACTGCCGGTCTCACTGATGGGCACACTAGTGTTTATCCCCCACCAGATAGCACACAGTGTGAAGTTTGATCACCTACTACCATAGCGATGAGGCTGGAATTCTCAGAGAAACAGCACTCAGTGAATCTGAACTGTTCTTACTCTTGAAGTCATTATTACCCTGGGTTATGAGCAAATCAATCTGTGTTTTTTGAAATCTTCCAGGTAAACTTTCTTTAAAAAAAAATTAAAGATTTATATTGGCATCCGAAGATATCTGGAGAATTCACAGGCATAAAGGAGGTCAAAGGTCAAATACGATTTGGCTAGAGACAAAAAGCTTAATGATGTTTGTAGCAAGGGTAGAAATTCAGCAGTTCCAGTATTATCCTGTTTCTACATCATTTCGATAGGACAGTGTCGTTTTGGCTTGGGTGACATTTTATGCACAATCAGAGGTTAACAGGAGGTGGGCTCAGCACTTAGCTTCTTACCGTAAAATGTAAAGCTTAGGAAATGAAACACTCTATTGAAGGGCATGTTCCCTTTTACTTACAAATGGTCTCTAAGAAATGAATAAGATTTTCTTTAAAATATCAAGGCAAAAAAAAAGCTGTAAATGGAGTAGGTGCAGCAAAACCTTGACAATTGTTGAATCTGCGTGATGGGTGTGCCGGGTTCCTTGTACTCTCCCCTCTACTTTGGTTTGTTTGAAATCTTTCATAATAAAAATATAAACAATTATTCATCTTTTCCTTAAAAACAACAAAAGAAATCTCTGAGCACGTGTTTATTAAGTGTCTGAAATATGCCTAAGCTGTGCTGGGGCCATGACTGAGGCAGAACATCCCCCAGATCTGCTGTAAAAATGGAAGTTTGTAGGTGTTCTTCCCTTCAGTGGGTATGAACAAAAGAGCCATCTTTACCCAGGATCTAGACTGGTTATTTTTAAGCAGTCTTTTTCCTTTTAAACCATGAAGTCTTCTGTTCAGCAAACTCTTAGGAGGAAACCAATATGTCAAATAGATAGAAGGGAACTGCTGTGAGGGCAGGGGCATGTGCGTGTGTATATGTAGGCGTGTGCGTGTGTATATGTGTATGTGTGCATGGGTGTGCACACACACACACTGGGAAGTTGCAGCTCAGGGGTACTACCTCCCCTCCCACCAGGGCTCCCGAGGAGATGTCCAGGGACCCTGGATTTCCCAACAGTTGACTGAGATGCCCAAACTGGCCGTGTGCAAGACAGCTCTTGTTTCCCACTTGAGCGAAGCATGTGGCCGGCCTGAGATCTGCGTCTCTGGTCCTGAGTGTTCGGCCTTGTTAAAGAAATGAATGCGTCTGGCTGAGCACATCATAACCTCCACAACTCCCTTTGCCAACAGATATTGATTTTGCCACCCGCAAGATCGCCATCCATCTGAATCAGACGAAGATCATTGAGCAAAATGGTGATAAGTTCAAGACGAAAACCAACAGCACGTTCCGAAACTATGACTTGGATTTCACAGTCGGGGTGGAGTTTGCCGAGTACACAAAGGGCCTGGACAACCGGAATATTAAGGTACTGACCAGAGTGGAGTTTTCATCCACACGGTCTCGGTGCAGGGGCTGGCTGTTTAGCTGCACAATGAAAAAATGACAGAAACAACCTGGGAGGCATCAGGAGAGGGGGACCAGAATGGACTTAATGATGCTGGCAATAAACAAGTATTGAAAGTTTAGTGGGAAGAAGCAGGCTGGCTTCTGCATGAAGCTTATAAGCCAAGGAGGGATTAAAGGATGCTGACCTCTCCAGGATCCAGGGTAGGAGGGCAACTCCTACACTGACATGGGCCTGTCAGGCAAAGCGAAGAGGCCAGGTGGACTCATAGGGAAGGACGTTGAGAGTGCCAGCGGGATAGCATAGCCTCATCCTGGGAGCAGCTCCTCAGCAGCAGCCAAGCATTGCCATGGAGGACTGAGGCCTCATGTTGCTAGAATTTTTTTTCTTTTCAGGAGCTGTTGAGCATTCATATGTTCTTATATGAAATATCTCAATTTTAGATGATCCCAACTGATTTAAATTTTTTTTTTTTTTTTTTGCGGCACGCGGGCCTCTCACTGTTGTGGCCTCTCCCGTTGCGGAGCACAGGCTCTGGACGCGCAGGCTCAGCGGCCATGGCTCACGGGCCCAGCCGCTCCGTGGCATGTGGGATCTTCCCGGACCGGGGCACGAACCCGCGTCCCCTGCATCGGCAGGCGGACTCTCAACCACTGCGCCACCAGGGAAGCCCTAATTTTTTTTTTTTTTTAGAAAAATGCAATGCAAATCACACCTAAAAATCAGTAGACTAGATGAAGTCAGGCTTTCTCCAATCCTAGAAACCCAGATAAATCTCTGGCAAGCTTATGGCTTCAGTCTCAGCCTCACCTTAACTCTCAGGACATAATCGAGGAAATCCTCCGTGCATCAGAAGGCACACTTCTAGCCGCTTGAAGCTTTTGGATGTGGGGAGACCCCTAAAATGAGCAGAGAACTCTGAGTGCAGAGTGGGGAGTTATCTCCAAGCCCGAGAACTGGAGTCTGCAGAATAGGCAGGCCCTCATCCAAGGGGCTGTTTGTGAATAAGGCAGAGGTTGGTGGCAGCGGGGAGAAGTAAGGCAGTGGTGGGAAAGGCGGGGCCGTCGGCAGGTCCCCTCTCCTCCTGCGTCACCTGGTGGTATCACAGCCCAGTGACCGACTGTTGCACTGTCCGCATTCACGCTCAGCGTGAACATCTTTGGTTTTCCAAATCCAATTACACCTGGGCAGTGCCAACAACAGAAATGGGGGAAAATCCAATCTCAGCCGCATTTAAGGATTCCCGCTCCCAAATCTTAGCATCATACAAGAACCCCGGGGACTGCACGGTCCAGTGCAAGCCCATGTGGTTTATACAGGAGTGGGCAGCTTGAGCCCTCATGGCACCCACTCCCTCTCTGCCAACGCAGCCACCAGGACCTCTGCCCCGGCTCCCAAGCTGAGGAGGGCCGGGCTGAGATTCCTGTGCCCAGGTATCCGTGCTCTCAGGCCCTGCAGAGGGCCACCCTCTCAGAGCACCACAAGGAAGCAGGGCCCTCCACCCTGCCCTTCCCCTATCCCCATGAGCCCCACTCCCCCCAGAGCCCCACTCTTCTCTGGTGCTTCCAGGAGTTCCTTCCAAGTCGAAGTCTCAACTCTTCCCCCAAAGCTCTGGCTGCTCTCCCGGGGTGGGGAGGAAAAGCTGTCACCATTCTTTGGGGATGATTCTAAAGCCAGAAGAGCAGGACACATCTTATTTCTCAATCAAGTTGTCCTGGCACATTGATCATCTCAGCCAATGAGTCAGGGGTGAATGACGTTTGGGCTCCTTGAAAAGAAAAGTGGGAAATGGAAAGCCCTTTGGAAATGCTTCCATCAAACCAGTCTTGGCAGGAGACGCTAAGCTCCCGAGCTCCGGAACGGCCCCTTGTAGAATCCCGCCCCGAGGAGTTGCTGGATCGGCAAGCTTTTCTGAACTGTGTGGCTGCGAGGCCAATTCATCAGACACCAGAAATGATAGGAATATTTGTCTCAGAATTTTTGCAACCCTCTGCTGTTCTAACCTAATCAGTTCCAAATGATTCATTTTCCCCTTGCTTCTCAGTTTTGGGCGTGGGCTATTGAAAAGCAGGCCTGTCCTCTCTGACTCATTTTTTATTACCTTTGACGGTGGAGAACTCACTCTTACTGAAATAAATCATGTCCTTTTGGCCCTTGCTGACCCTTAAAGGGCTCCATTTGTTAACACCTAGGCTTCTGCCTCTCCCTTCCATGCTGTGTCCTCTCTGAGTTCCATCCTCTCTCCAGGATCGGCTCTTAGCCCTGCAGAGAGAGATAATCCCCTTTCTCACTTCTGGTGTCTGCTTTGCCTGCAGCAAAAAGCCAGGGCTAATAAACACACACACACACACACACACACACACACACACACACACACACGAGATTGAGAAGTACTCAGACAGAATTTGCCCAGCCTCCAGCAAAGGGCTGTTCCCATGAGAATCACAACCCAGAGCAGGTGCCCTTGGCACTACCTTCTTCCTGTAACTTGACTGCAACCCTTTAGCTGGAGAGGCACGGCAGGGAGTGGGTGAGTCTATCTCTCTGATTAATTTCTGTGACCCACCCTTGGTGGCACACCCAAGTGCACAAAAATCTTGTGTCTGTGTGCATGTGTGCACTTGCATGTGCGTGTAGTGCTCCTCTTTGTCCTCTTATTCTCCAGGACTCCACTTCTTAACTCCTTGGTCACCCTCACGAGCCCTTCTGAAAGAGCGGAGACAGATATTCATTCAATCAACATGCATTAGGTGTCCTTGATGTGTAAGACAATATGGGCTGGGGGACTGGAAGACACAGACCTTGCCCAAATAGAAGATGTGAGTCCTTTCTCGTCTGTGTGGGAGGGATCTCTGGAATATTCCAGACAACATCTCGCTTTCAGAAGAGGAAAGAGAATAACCTATGAATTAAGCTTCTCTAAGACATTCAAAACTGTGAGGCTTAAGATGGTCCTAAAGGAGGAGGAGATGTGTTTTCTTTAGAAAACATGTAGAAGTTTATTTTTAAATTAATTTGGGGAATATTAATACATACGCATGCTTTAAAAAAAAATTAAACACTAAAAAGTGAAATTTCCTTCCTATCCTGGCCCCCAGCTCCTTAGTTCCCTCCCGAGGGACAATTACTATTAAGGGGTTTTTTTGCCTCCTTGGAGAGAACGTGTACAAACATATGCATGCCTCCCCACTGCTCCTTCTTTTATGCACATGGCCCTCCTCCTTGCTTTTTTAACTTAAACTATACACTATGGAGACTACTCTTCTCCGTAAGTGCAGAACTGCCTTCTCCTTTCAAGGGCTACAGAGCGGGGAGGAACCACACCGTATTTAACCAGCCGCCACTGATGCAATTTATGAGGCTTCCAGGCCTTTGCTGTAACAAACAACGCTGCGATGGGCTGAAGAGTAAAATAAGGAGGAATAAAATTGTACATAAAATATATAATATAGTCAAGGTCAAATATGGCTTTAGAAACAGGTAGACTTAACAATCTGTAGAAAACAGATATCTACCAAAAAACAGACCTGAAGTGAATTTAAAAAAAAAGCAAAAAAACACAGGTTCGTTTATCACCAACTGGGTTTGCAAGATAGGGAGGAAAATAAACGCCTGGTCCTTAGCATAATATTGTTCATAGAGGCGTAATATGGTTTGCACATACTTGGAAGAAAACCAACTCACATCAGGGTCATCCCCGAGGTAGGTCAGCAACAACACACCACCACTGCCCGGATGGGAATCAACCTCACATGCAAGCCTAATGTGGGCACAGAGGTGGGTGGCCTTGAAGGACCACTTAGGGATAGTACACATCGTCCCCTGGCAGGTACTAAGACAGATAGAGTGGGGGGAACAGGAGGAAGAGGAACTGGGGCAGGGTGTGAAATTTGTAAATATGTAAATTTAATAAGAGGGGTTAGAGCCTCTTGTGGTTCAGCCTCTTGTGGCTTCTCCAACCTGCTGGTCAACTCAGCCTGGTTGTCCAGCACAAGCTCTGCATCTCTGCTGCCTTCCCTGTGCTAATTGATCCGCATTGCTGCCTGGAGGAAACCCAGGACCAGGAGAAGGTCCATCTCCCCATTCTGGATGACAAGGCTGGCTCTGGGGCCATATGTGCAGCCCCCTGCAAACTAGGTAGCTTCCCTGCCTTTGTTATTCCCTACAGTGGGCAGTCCTCACAATGTGTTTCCTGTAGGGAAAATTCTAAGAAGTAAAATTTCTAGGTCAAAGAGTATACACAATGTTATAGTTTAAAGGTAATGTAAAATTGCCCTGCAAAAAGATTCATACCGATTTATATATGCACCAGCCCTGTATGAGGGCCCATGTTTCTCTGTACCCCCTCCAACCCAGTGTGTTATTAGACTCTTTGATCTTTGACTACAGGATGAATTGTATCTGAAAAACAAACAGACTTAATTTGCATTTCTCTTGTTATAAGTGAGGTTGAATATATTTTCTTATGTTTAAAAGCCATCTGTGGGCTTCCCTGGTGGCGCAGTGGTTGGGAATCCGCCTGCCGATGCAGGGGACACAGGTTCGTGCCCTGGTCTGGGAAGATCCCACATGCCGTGGAGTGGGGCTGGGCCCGTGAGCCATGGCCGCTGAGCCTGCGCGTCCGGAGCCTGTGCTCCACAATGGGGGAGGCCACAACAAGGCCCACGTACAGCCAAAAAAAAAAAAAAAAAAAAAGCCATCTGCATGGGTGTTTTGTTTTGTTTTGTTTTTCCTTGTAAGCTGTTGGTTTGGTGTCTTGTGTTGAATTTCCTATTAGGTTATTGATCTTTTCCTTATTGATGTACAGGTGTCCTTTGTATGTAAGGAAATCAGGTCTTTGTCTGATAGGTGTTACAATTATTTGTCCCAGTGTGTTATTCATCTGTTGACTTTGAGGTATCTTTCCCTTCCAGAAATTTTACATTGTGACATAGTTAAATTCATCATCTTTTCCCCCACCAATTTGGAATGCTGTCTTTACCATATGGTAAAATGGAAGACTAGAAGTCTTTCAAAGAGAACAGAACTGGCCAAGATAAGTCGGTCTGGCTAGAACGAAGGGCGTATGTGGAAATGAGGCTGGTGGGAGGCTGGCGTGGCTGTGGCTGAGAGCTCGGCTCTGGGGACGGAGCAGAAGCCCAGGAGTGGCTGCAGAAATGCAGCTGCAGGTTTACACGTG
Source organism: Mesoplodon densirostris (assembly GCF_025265405.1). Classification (NCBI taxonomy): domain Eukaryota; kingdom Metazoa; phylum Chordata; class Mammalia; order Artiodactyla; family Ziphiidae; genus Mesoplodon; species Mesoplodon densirostris. The sequence goes on from NC_082665.1 coordinate 147,365,066, forward strand.
TTCAGTCCTCATCAAGACCATACAGTTGATTTGCCTGGAAACCTCTCATTACAGACTCTGATCGTCTGGGAAGGTGATACCCTCGTGTGCGTGCAGAAGGGGGAAAAGGAGAACCGAGGCTGGAAGCAGTGGGTCGAGGGGGACAAGCTGCACCTGGTAAGTCCCCAGCTCCCCTCCACTCTGCTTATGCCAACTGCCGGTTCACCCAGCCAGGCGCTTTGACAAGAAAAATGGCCCTGCCCTCCTCCCCTAAGCTCCAGCCAAATGTGTGTGGTTCAAATGCGTGAGCCATTCCCATCTGGCTCAGGGGACTCCAGGAGGAAATCTATATGGCTGTTCCTGTGAACGGCTGCAATTAAAAGGAAAGTTCAAGATGCTGAGTTAGGAAGCCGAGATCCAAGGAGAAATGCAGGGAACCTGCCAAAGACCAGCCGGGGAGAAATGCGAGGCACAGAATTAAGATGCCCTGGAGGAGGGTGAGACCAGGAGTCCTCAGTGATGTGAGCCTAGGAAGGAGAGGGGTTGCGGTGGGCGTGGGATGCAGTGGGAGCGGGTTGCACTGGGAACTGCCTGTAGACCACAGGCACTGGCCTCACATCCTAAGCTATGTCCACCTGATCCCCAAATATTTTAGCTTAAGTTGACACCGGAACAGAACAGTTGGAATAAATTATTTCTGATTTCCTTGTATAGAATATATCCATCTAGATAGCTTAATTTTTCACTCTTCAGTCTTTAAGACACGTGATTTGTCCAACACTCAAATAGTGAAAAGTCTTTCACTCCTTCGTGCATTCTGTCACCTGTTTGTTACATGAATGGCTCATTGAATGGATGGCCCTTTATTCATTCACCTGTGGAGTCAAGCAGGTACCTGGCTCTGGTGTCAGTATTCATGTCACAGGGTGCCCTTCAGAGCCAGCCTCGCCTCACCTGAGATCTTTATTTCGGAGACAATGTCGACTGGTGATAAATGGGAGGCAGTCACTGTTTTCCATCGACAGTTTTCCCTACCTGCCCCGGCTTGGAAGGTGGATTTTTTAAATTGTAGTACAAACCCCAACCGTCCCTGTGGCTAAGCCAAGGGATTCATCATCAACTGCAATGATTTTTGTGGTTGTTCCCACACTCGTGTTTTTCCTCTCCTCCCTCAAAGGGTCACGAGGCGCAGATAAGGCCTGGGGGCTCCCTCTGTCCAGATGAAAGGCAGCTTCTTGTCTCCCCAGGCAGGCCTGGGGGAGCCCTTCTGCAGCCCATACCCTGTCATTGCCTGTGTGGCCACCAACCAACGTTCTGATCACCAGAGGCCAGAAAATCCACAGGGTGCAGGGAAAACTCACCAGGCCCTTGCCTTCCAAAGGCTCCCCACTAGATCCTTCCCTTCTTTGCAGCTTTGCTGCCTTTTATAAATTAAGCAATGTTGCTTTAATCACGAGAGTAGGAGAAATCCTGCCCAAGAGGATACTTTCTTTGCATTTTTCATTTTTATAGTTGTTCAAGCTCAACTCAAGTGTCAAAATCAAATTACTGCTACCTGCAGGGCATGCCAGCTGATTGGGTCTCTGAGATGCTCTTTGCCCAGAATGACTAAGTGTCCTCTTTATTCCAGCTCCTGCTCCACCCCAACTCACAGACACCCAGAGGGCTGAGGGTGGGCGGAAGGAAGGCCTGGCTTGTTAGTCACTCACCTGCTTTTCTGATGTTGCAGGAGCTGACGTGCGGCGACCAGGTGTGCCATCAGGTGTTCAAGAAGAAGTGATGGCTGTGAGCAGGGTCTACCTAGCATGCGCTCCATGCTCCCCGTGAAGAGCTCTCTGCTGGCTTTGGGGAGCAGCCGCAGGACCCCCCTACTCCTGATAGAGCCCATGGAGGCATCTGGATGGGTTTTAAACAGAACGAGTATGTAACAGTGACAGACATAGACATAGGCATTAAACGACAAAACAAAAATCACTCCCATACTTTGAAACCCTTTCATCTATTCCCCTTTATTTCTAGAACTGTCAGTTTTATCGGCAATCAGAAGAGGTGATTGCCTGCATGGTGGTTTTCTGTGCAGCTTTTGTTGTTTATTTTTTAGTTTAGTTTAGCTTCGTTTCTTTGTCGTTAGTTTGGGTGTGGGGTTGTTTTACCTGGAAACATTCTCTGGCCAGCACAGCATATCCCCTACTGATTCCTGGACGTTGCCTATTTGAGGTTCTTTCCTAGGGGTCGCACATTGATTCCTCCAAGATCCTATTTTAGGGAGCATATGCTTTCCAGTTTGTACTTTCCCTTAAGCAGCCTGAGTGGCTCTACCTCTACAGGCCTCTGCAGGTCTGCAGTATCATCTTCTCTTGGTCCAGGCCAGTCCTTTGCCCTTCAGCCCTGGGCAGACTTTCACCCCTGCAGAGGGGTCACCCAGCTCTGCCAGGTAGCCTGAGTTCAAGCCCTGCGCTCCACTTCTCAGCTGGGTGACCACAGGCACGTCATTGGGACTCTCCATCCTTCTTTATCTCTTCTGTAAAATGGAGAAGACTAAAATAGCATCTCCTCCACTGGGATGGGTCGCTGTGAGGATTAAGTGTGTTAACACATACAGAGTGCCTGGAACAGGACCTGGTACATGGTCAGGGCTCAGTCCCTGCTAGCTCTGGTCATATGCGGACCTACCCCCTCCACCACCTTCGGGGTCCAGGTGAGCGGATGCTCAGTAGCAGTAGGTCAACACCCGAGACTTCCTGCTGCTTCCAGAACATTAGGCTCATTACTCCGAAGCAGCACTGTATTTTCCTGCTGGATACGCAAATGGAACAGCGCACCTGGAACAGGAGAGTAGTTAATAGGGATGGATCTATGACGGATAATTCATGGGATCCTGAGAAGGCACTGCAGGTCAGAGCGATCTCCGTATCCCTCTGTAGCAAAGCCTGGAATCCCACCATTAGACAAGCACTGCCTTTGAAAGGTAGGTTCATGCCGGGAGGGGTAGCAGGTGGTATTAGCACCCCCTGGCATGATTTTTTTTTTTTTTTTTTTTTTTTTTTTTTTGCGGTACGCGGGCCTCTCACTGCTGTGGCCTCTCCCGTTGCGGAGCACAGGTTCCGGACGTGCAGGCTCAGCGGCCATGGCTCACGGGCCCAGCCGCTCCGCGGCATGTGGGATCTTCCCGGACCGGGGCACGAACCCGTGTCCCCTGCATCGGCAGGCAGACTCCCAACCACTGTACCACCAGGGAAGCCCTCTGGTATGATTTGAATGATCACTGATCCTGAACATCCTAAAAGGAGAAAAAGGCTGTCAGCTGCCCACGTGACCCAGGGCCAGCCTTGGCTCCAGCGCTTGTGACAGGTGGCCGTGACTTAGACGTCCTGGCAGGCCGTGCTCCCCAGCAACCATTGCCATGTCCAAGAAAGTGCGTGGTGGGGCTTCATGCTGGCTGAGGACCTAGGGGAGGTGGTGGTCCTCTCTTGGGTGCCGGGGAGAGGGAGCCTCCTGAGGAGGTGCAGGCCCGTCTCCTGGGGCAGACCAGGGACCAAGTGGAGGGACTAGTGAAGTGGGCCCCTTTTCCCCAGCTTCCCCAGAGCCTCTCTAGGAGCCCCATGTCTCCAGATGACCCCTCCCAAGTCTTGCCTTTGCTCGCCACAGCCTCAAATGACCCTCTCCTTTGTCGCTCAAGAAAACTCTGTTGAACGAGATCATTGAGGACTAGCTAAAAAGTGTTCTGCACGTGTAAGGGGTTATGTGTATTAGTAATATTTGATCCTAGTTTTTGCAAAGTATATTCTAGGGCATGTTAGCCACTCAAGATTCTGCAAAACGGTTCATGGTCAAATGAACTTCGGAAATGCTGAGAACTATATCGCCTTCTTAGAAATGTACAGTGAGAATTAGTGTGTTTAAAGCCCTGACAACTCCTGTAGCAAAGAAGCCCGGCCTTAAACCCCAGGACCCCCTTCGCCCTGCAGCGTTTCCTGTCCACAGGGTGTTTTGGAAACACTGTACATCTGCATCCAATGAGAGAAAACAAACAATATCATTTAAAACTCCCCTTTCCCGAGTGGGATTTTCTCAGTATATTTTCTTTCCACAAAGGAAGAGTAACTGAAACACTTTACATATGGTATGAAAGACTGGTTGTGGCAGTATTCACTCTACTGATCCTTCTTTTTCAACTAAGATACATCTGAACTCATCAGAAGTAGTCAAGATGGAGGCACCCATTTTAAAGCAAGGGCAGGTATTTGGGGCCAGGGCTGGCCTCCCAGTCCTGCATTCACTAAGGCAGGGCAAGTCCCCTGCCTCCTATTTCTGTTCCATCAGCCTATTTCAAAACCAAATCATGACAGGAATGCCTCTCCCTGATACTGACAAGGCTGTCTGGGGACAGAGTGGAAGGGATCACCTTGGTGGGAAAGGCTCCCAGACCTTCAGGACCCCAGCCTCCAAGGCGTGTCAGGAGAGAGACTGGGGTTAACATAAACCAGGGGGCCTGATCTTGAAAGTTAAAGAGAACCTGTCACGTGAAAATCCCAGTGCACAACTGGGCAGTGCCGCTGAGTGGTTTAAGCATGGACTTCTCTGTCGGCCCTTGGATCAAATCCCGCCCCACCTCTCTCCAGCTGTGTGACAGTCTGGCAGTTACTTCCCCCCTCTGAGCCTCTGTTTGTCCATCTGCAAACCGAGGAATAAGGACTGTGATTCATCAGGGGTTAGTCAGGGTTGAATAAGATCTTAGCACAGTAACTGGACCAACAGTCAGTTACCCTTATTACCTAGCCTCAGTGCTCTCTATCTGCAGGTTCTGAATTTAGATCCCTGCTTGGTTGAATCCGTGGGTTCAGAACCTGCAAATGCAGAGGGTCAACTGTAGTATGCCATTTTATATAAGGGATTTAAGCATCCACGGACTTTGGTATCCGTGGGTAGCCTGGCACCAATCCCCTCGGATACTGAGGGACGACCACATGTGTGTGTATGTTACGTATACACATACACACATATATATACACATTCTCCACCCCAATCCCACATATCTATACATACATACACACATACATACATAATGAGATAGTGATTCCCTTCATTAAAACTCTTTGCTTTCTAAAAGCTTCAACACTGAGATCCTTACTACAATCCTCACATGGGAAGATCACTAGTAGGACTTACTAAGAAGACAGATTCCTGCCCCCCACACCCTTTCCAAGATTCTGGCTCTGAGGTCATGGGCAGGGTCCAGGCCTGTGTGTGGTTACAAGCTCCCTAGGTGAGCGCCCTCAGGTGCTTGGCAAGCACACTGACAAACCCTACGTTGTTCAGGTAAAGCATGATTCACTTTAAACGGGTACTCACCCACGTGTCACCCACGAACACCCTCAAGCAAAAGCCGGGTCTATCTCTGCAGGTGGCCAAAGGTCACGTGACCCAACCACACCTTTTTTTCCTGCCATATGGCATCGGGGCCGCTGCCTGTGTGGCTGAGCCCTGTAACAGAAGTGAGGTCACACTTTCTGGAGCTGCTTCGTGACAGGAGAGGCATTTGGACCCTGGAGGACGGCAGTGGGTGATGGGGACAGGGCACAGCAGAGAAGGAAGTGACGTGAACAAAGTCAGGGGGCGGAAGAGGCAAAGCGGGCTGGGGTGGGGGAATGGAGCAGCTGCTGTGAGGGTCAGTGAGGAGGCCAGGTGGGGAAGGTGGTGGTCAGCCGAGGGAGGTCGTAAAGGCCTTGCTGGGCCTCATGGAAGCACCATGGGGGCCAGTGCAGGCTTCTGAGCAGCAAGTGATGTGATCCGATTCATGGACCAGGAGTCATGCTCGGCCACTGTTGGCAGGACGGATGGAGGTGGGCAGAGGGACTCAGGATTACCTGCTCAGAGGCTGTTACCGTGTCATTCCCAGGAGAGGCTGCGAGGGACCCACCTCAGGGCCAGGGAGTGGTTGCAGGGAGAGAGGGAGGGAGGTGAGAGGTGCTGGGAGGGGCCCCTGCACTAGGTGATGGCTGCACAAAGCTCCCAGAGGAGGTGAGGCAACAAGATGGTGTGAGTTTGGGGAAGAGGGGAAGGAGGAGCCTCAATGGGGCTTAGCAGTCGGGGGGAGTGGGGGCTAGGGGGGAGGTCATGGGTTTGGGTTAGGCCTGCTGCACATGAGGTGACAGAGCAGTGACGGCAAAGCCCACATGCCTCTCCCATTGCCCACTGCCACCCTCCGATGGCCAAGTGTCACCCCTTCATCTTACCTTCCTGCTGGGGTGGGAGGCTGGGCTGGGGCTGGGACTGAAGGAGTGGCCAGCTGTCACAGACACTCCTGAGGCCAGGAAGTGATGATGACACCAGGGGGAGGGGAGGGAGGAGGGGAGGGGAGGAGGGGAAGGAAGGGAAGGGGAGGGGGGAGGGGAAGGGGGAGGGGGAGGGAAAGGGGAGGGAAGGGGGAGGGGAAGGAAGGGGAGGGGAGGGGGGAGGGGAGGAGAGAGGAAGAGGAGGGATGCCTTGACTAGCCAAGTACACAGACCATAGCCAGAGTGGCAGTGACTGCGACACGCCCCAGGGGCTTTCTCTAGTTTTATTCCCCCCACAGATGCTCCCGAAGCACAGGAAGGTTTCTTTAAATACAACTAGGCCAGTCAACACAGAGCAGGTGTACTAACAGGCGCTCAATAGGCTTGGCCTGGGTCCTTAATCCGTGTTCAAAGAGAGGACACTGGGCCTTTTGTTAGGCACCTCATCAGTACTGGGGCACTTTCCAGGACTAGGATAGAGGAGCCCATTTCACAGAGAAGGAAACTGAGGCTCTGACTGAGTCCAACACTCACCAGGACTCCACAGCTGGTAACTCACAGAGGCAGAATTTGAACCCAGGTGGGTCTGTCTCCAGAGCTGGAGACCTGCCACCGAGGAGGCAGCCCCTGGCAGGGACAGGCTGGCCCTCCCCATTCCTGGACATCCAGTCCCATCCCTGCAGGCTCCAGGCCCCTGGCATGTCCAGGAGACCATGAATGCCATTTTTTCCCAATCATTTGAAATCAGGTTTTATTTTTCTTAAATCAACATTCACTTTGTCTCCTTCAAGACTAATTCTGCTGCTGACAGGACGTCATTGGAAGTGACTCGTTTGCATTCTCCCGGCTGGGGGCTTGGGTCCTGTCGCTGTGCAGAGTCTGACAGAACTGATGGACAGAGCAGGCTTCCTGGAACTGATTTTTCCACTTGCACTGGCATTTTTCACTCGTGATTTGTGATCGATTAGAAGGTCAGGAGTTGGGGATATTTAATTTTGACTCACTGATTATACTGGTTATGTAGATGGATCCAATTAGAAGCTGGGGCTTAAGAAAATGAAATAGAATTTTCAGAACTTTCAAGATTTGTTCATAGATTTTCTGGGACTGGCCCTTACTTTAGTTGTTCCTCATGCTTCTGATTGCTAAGGTTATGGAAAATGAAGGAGCGCCAAGGGGAAGGCCTGGAAAATGTGGTCAAATTCCACCTTTTTAGAATATTATAATAGAAAACGCACTTGGCCAATAAGAGATTAGTGAACTCCTGCCATGGCCAGAGGCTGGAGACACCGATATGTCAGTCTGCTCCTGTCAGGAAAATAGCCATGCTAGGCATTTCTCATGGAGGGAATCCAGTTCAGGGGATTGCTTACACAGAAGATGGGAAAGCTTGGAAGCCTACTAGGAGATGTGAAACAGCTGGGAGCTTGGCAACAGCAGGAAGCTGAGGGACAGATGCATCGGGAGGAAAATGGTCATCAGAAGCCAGAAGCCAGGTGCCAGCTGCCAGGCGGGGCTGGACCATAGCAGGAGGGGCTATCCGAGGAGACCAAAAAACACCACCAAAACAGAAGAGGGAGGAAAAGACAGAGAAACACCCTGGCTTCTCCTTTCTTTCCACTTTTCAATCTCCAATCAGTGCTCCCATGAGTAGAAGCTAGCCCAAAGCCTGTTGCCAGGAAGCCTAGGAAACGTAGTCAGCAGCACAGGGAAAGGAGGGGAAGGCATCTGAGAGCAAATGGACACTGAGGGCCACTCAGGGGAGTGGCCCGCAGGCCCTGCCCTCCAAGAGCTCCCGGTCTGACTCAGGCCAGGGAAGAGGGGAGGGGTCATCACTAACTGGTCCTCCCTTGTGCCATGCAGTGTGCCAGGTGCTTTGCATATGTACTGTAGCCCTCTTAATCCTCAACACAACCTTGCACGGCAGTACCATCCCCACTTTACACGAGAGGAAACTGAGGCTTGGCAGGGTTGGGAGGGTGACAGAAAAGACATGGGAGGGCGGGGCTTTGGATACAGCCTCACAGAGCCCAGGCTCCTGTTGGCATTTCCAGTGCCTGTGGCTGCCTTACCCCTGACATCCATCAGCCTTTGGGCTAATGTGACCTTTTCCAAATGCAGACAAACATTCATCCCAATCCTAAAGGACAATGAAGTTGATAAAAGGGAGCACTTACTGAATTGAAACAAAACCGACTATTTTATTCGCCTTACTTTAAACTCCTATTAAGTACTTAAAAGCTCAATGGAAATGTTTTCTTGTATTAAAGTTCACTGTTTTAAGCTTTAAAGGCGATGGAAACCTCTCTAAAACTTCCCTAGAGCCCAGATCTTTGGCTAACCACAATCCCACAGGCTAGCCCACAGCTGTAGCCGGCGTGCTTACATGTGTCTGGGCAAGTGTGAGATGTGAGTGACTCTGAACACCCGCTTTGTGGCCCTTTTCACACTTGTAATTGTTTAGTGATTTGCAATTCTTGTTCATGGTCATTCCCATCCTCCCGGATCACAAACTCCCGCGAGGGCAGAGGCGGTTCTGGTTTGCATCCTGCTCTCTACGGCCTGTGGTGCCTGCTGCTGCCTTTGCCCTTTGCCTGTCTGCATCGCAGACACGGTCAGCCAGGAAGTATTTATCAGACACCTCGGTGCCAGGGCCTGTGACAGATGCAGACATTTTTCTTCATCAACCTATTCATTCCAGGAGCATTATCAATCATCTACTCTGAACCAGGCCCAGTGGCCAGGCGCTGATGGGATAGAGGGAAGCAAAGTAGCCATGTCCCCTCCTACCAGATTTTGTTTCTAAGCCTCACAGGCTTGCAAGGCAGGCCTCATTATCCTCTTTTTATACATGAGGCTCAAACAGGATGAGAAGGCTTCCAAAAGCACACTCCTGATTTGGAAGTGACCGGGCCAGGCATCTCACCTCTTCTCCCTGCCCAGCACTGCCCCTCCTCCTTGCTGGGCAGAGCAGGAGGCAGAGAGAGAACCTGCAAATTAACTAGAGAAATTGGAAGATGCTGTTGCTTTATACGTTTCCCATAATAAGAGAAGAAAATAAAAGACCCTTGTAATCCACTAGCCACTGATGAACAAGATCTTGTCTGTGAGGCCCTTAACCCAGTGCCTGGCAGGTAACAGTCACACAACAAATCTAAGACAATAGTCTGTAATTACTTTTTTTAAGAACAAAATGGGACCATTTTTTAAAACCCCAAAAGGAACAATTTTGCCCTCCAGGGGACATTCAGCCTTGTCTGGAGACAGCTGTCATAACTAGGGGTGGGGAGCTACTGACATCTAATGGGTAGAGACCAGGGATGCTGCTAAACGTCCTACAATGCACAGGACGGCCCTACAACAAAGAATGTTGTGGCCCAAATGCCAGTAGTGCAGAGGATGGGGAGCTGGTCTCCTGGAGATTTTCTTGCATCATTATTTTCTATAACATTATTTTCAGCAGACACAGAGAGATCGATTACATGGCTGATGACCTAGACTTAGTTGGAAGACTTTTTTTCTTGTAACCTAAGTATAGGATTAATCTGCTTTATCCCAGCTTCCCAGATGAGCTTCGGCGTGTTGCCGCTCTTTGACTCATCCCACGCCCCCTCCATCTTGTTGGCTCTCTCAGGGACCACGGCGGAGTTAGACAAGACCTACTTCTTTGCAGAAAGAGTCAGGACTCCAAGACTTAGTTCCTATTTTTAAGTGCTCTCCCTCTCTGAGTTCCTTCCCTCCCTGTCACAGGCCTGGAGGCCCCTCTTAGCCCCATTATGATCTTGAGGGAATGTTAATGCACTTCCAGTAACGGGAAATCTGAAAGCCAGTGCCATGTGATGTGAGCCCAGCCAGATTAGAACAACTTCAAATCCCTTTAGACTTAAAGAACAGTGGCCTTGTCGGAATTGTAGGGATAATTAGAAAATATGGTGCCGCTTTCTCTAATCCGGGTGAGGTTCTGGGATTGCAGAGGTGTCAGCTGGGAAGCAGCTACATTTCCTCTAACAGGTGAGGCTATAGAAGACCTTCCAAGACACCCTACACACATAACCAAAGGGACCCTAGTCCCTTTGCTCTACCTTGGCCAGAGCTTGGGTCCCTAGTTTGTCGTATGTCAATTGAACCTCAATAGAGCTCTTTTTTTTAAAGTCAAAGCTCTATGGTGGGAACCTGGTTATAACTCTGGCTGTAGAGATAAGGATTTCAATAAAATTCACAGAACCAGAGCCAGGAGGAGCCTTGGTGGTCATCTGACACCCCTCCCCCTGCTAGAAGCCAGAGAAGGGACTTGCTAAAATGGCCTACTGTTGTGGAAGCTGGGACTCGAATTCATGTTTTCCCAACTTCCGCTCTAGATCACTTCCCAATCACAATGGCCCCTAAGGAGAATAACCTCCTCACTGGATACCATGCTGCCCAACTCCCATGCTCTTCTTTCCAAATAGGGAGAAATCACAAGGCACAGCACTGGGGTCACTAAAAGGGCCACCTGACATTCATGAAACATCTTTAAGTTTGCATGGAATTTTCATCCTTGTTATTGTGTGTAATCTTCTTCAAAACCAGGAAGAAAAGGCAGGTAGTGTTAAAGTGTCCTTGGCAGATGAGGAAACTGAGGCACAATGGGGTTCAGTGACTTTCCCCAGGTCACTCAGATGCTAACAGCAGAGCAGGCCCTCAGCTGCAGTTCTCCTAACCCGTGTTCCAGGGCATCACCCACTCCTCTGAGGACTACACTTGTTCCAGCCCCAGAAAATCCAAAAGGCAGTAGAAACCTCAGGGTGCCCAGAAATCCCCAGTGGGAGCCATCACTATCTCCCCCCACCCCCAGGATCAACGGTCACTCTCGGGTCCCCCTGTCATGCAGATCCTCCCCTCCTCCCAGCCTGCCTTACGTCCTGGAATGCCTGTCCCAAATCTCTGTTTCCATTCCGTTCCTGAGTCTTCTCCAGACCTGGATGGAACCCTGGACGCTGACCCATGCAGACCCCTAGGCCCTTCCCTTGTGGGCAGTCTCCTCACTTGGACCTGCACACCTTGCCTCTGCTCAGGGGCCCACCCAGACCCCACGGGACTCAGAGGGACCCTCCGTCTTGCAAGAAGCCCCTGCCCCTCTCCTGTCATCCGTGGCAGCCACCGAAGGGCCTCAAGTAGTACGAAAGGTATGTTTAATAGCTCCATGTTTAGAAAGACCCTACTGGAGGCCCTGTGGAGGGTGGATCATGAAGTGGGCCCAGTGGACCTGTGTCTGGGCCTCAGCCCCAGGGTCTGTGCAAGGCTGACAGGTTGATCGATCTTCTCTGGAGTCCCAGCTTTGACACTGAGTCATTCTTTGGAAAGGAATAATAAATATACAGTAATAAAGGTTACCATTTTTGAGTACTTACCATATCCCAGGCACAGTGCTAGACCCCTCCCAACCATTTACTTATTGAGTCCTCACAATAACTCAATAACCATTTTTGATCCCCATTTTATAGATGAGGCTCCACGCTATTCAGAACGTTTATGTAAACTGTCCAAGCGCCCCCAGCTGCAAAGCAGCAGAGCCCACAGTAAACCCAGATCCAAAAGCCCCGCTGGCTCTTAAGCAAGGGCTGGTTCCCGTCCTATAACACACATCATGAACAGCACATCTAACAGGGCAGGAGAACAGAAGGGCTGGCCAGCGGGGCTTTCTCAGGAGCACCGTGTCGGATAAGCTTGCATTTGTTCATTGTTCATTGGGGCAGAGCCCTCCCCGGGCTCTGGGACCTGAGCAGCCACCCAGGGCAGAAGAGGCTGGTCTAGGAGGAGGTCTCAAGGCCCTTCAGAATCCTGATTCCCCTCGGCTCTGAGCTCAGGGATGTGAAAATGATACATGTGGGAACAGCGGGCCCCATTGTATGCAGGCTGTGCTCTCTTTATGGGTGGGCAGTGGGTGGGCATGATGCCGGTGGTAGGGGGCTGGGGAAAGGATGCCAAAAAACCCTGAGGTTCTTGTGTGTCCTAGAGATGGGCCCTGGGTGGGTGAGCAGGTCAGTCCACAAGACCAGATACTTGCAAAAGAAGTGGAGGAAGAAAAGTTTTCATATCCTGTCCCCTTTGGGATTTCTGGATGCCAGTGGGAAATGCTGGTAAGAATCCAGCAGGACCTCAATCGGTAATGTTGTTCAATCTCTAGAACCTGAGATTTTGTTTATATTCACTTGTCTTTCATTTTTCTTATTCACCACCATGCTTTGAAAAAAGAGACCTTTAGCTGATTGCAAAACGGCCCTGATAAGCCAGACTCTGGCCCTGGCCTGCCTCCACCTGCAGTATTTCCTCCGATGCAGAGGCCAGGCAGGCCGCCCTCAAGCCTGAGAAATCACTGAAAAGGGAGTCTAGCTGAGCTCCCAGCTCCCAGTCACAGCACTTTCCCTCCCTGGTTTCAACCTTGTTAGTTAAGAAAGCAGACTGGGCCTGCTTGTAAGGGAGACTATTGAGCCTGCCTCTCAAAAGCAAGGGCACCACTGTAAGAACCAGTTGGCACGGCGACTGAGCCAGGAAGATGCTTTCAAAATGGGCAATTTAATTTAAACAATCATTGCGTTTTTAACTAAATGTCACATTCCCATAATTGCGAGGACAGCTAATTGGGCAATTAATTGTTTGGAATCTTTTATTTCTGTTCTCTTAGTCCACTTAATGTGTGTGAATGCACACACACACACACACACACACACACAATTCCTCACAATATGGGCCAAGTTACTAATCCCATGGTTACCAATGATGGAAATTCTGAAGAGCTGGGTCTCAATGATGGACTGTTTGGTGGTGGTTGATTCATGGTTGATTCATCAGCGTCATCATTTCCTAATCGTGTTCACCCCAAGACGTCACCTCATCCCCTCTTCCCACACCGAGGATGTTGACCCCCCTCCCATCCGGAGAAGGTTGATGAGGGTCAAGATATTGTCAAGCCCCATGCAGATGCACACCCACCGGACAGAGATGAAATTTACCTAGTGGGGGGACTCTGACTTGGGAAAGTTATCACCTGGACCTTCATGCATTTTTAAATTCTGAAGCCCCTGGCCTAAGCACACACTTAGGTTCACTTGTATACCCATCTTTTCTAAACACTAACCTCAGTGAAAAAAGCAGATGTTGTCCTCTGAGGGAGAAATTGCTTGGACTATGTGCAGGTGTGTTATTTGCTGTGATGAATCCTGGATTCCATGGCTATAGGCTTGGTGCCTGAACTGGAACTCAGCTCTTTGAGTTCACTGCTTTGATATACTAATTGCCATAAAATAGTCTTTGTTTTAAACGTTGTTTCCAAAACTCTGATCTGTGAACAGCTCCGTTTTGCTGGGTTCCTGTGTTAGCTGACTTCAGAGAGAATGTTTTCACCGTACCCTGGGACAGACTGTCCCTCCAAAAACAACATGGAGGGCTGGTTCACTCATTTTAATTATTTTTTAAAATCCAAATTGCTGCTCTGAATAAGCTAGAAGGAACCGAATGTGCTCAACTTGTGTTTCCGCCCAGGGCAGCAGGCTGACTCTGCTGTTTAACTGAGCTGAAATCCAGAGATGAAGAGCTGGGAAACAAGAGCCCGTCACCCCGTGGGGGAAATGGAAACCCTACTCATCTCAGATGACAAATGCCATTCTGACCTCTCAACGCTGACTGTGAGCTTTTTCAGTGCAAAACTTTCCCTTTGTTCTGATTTCCTGACAACTGTTTAATCATGCTCTATTCATAGAAGTTACAGTAGAATTCTCTTGTTTCCCAGATATCAAATAAGATAATGCACAGGGAAATCAAGTTCTGGAAACAAATATTTGAGTTATAAGTCTCCCGCCAGTAGTGAAATGCTCAATTGTGTTGAAGGTTAGATGTGTTGATATGGAACAGGGGACAGGGAGGGCATTTATCCTCCACAAACATTGCCTTGTAAATTTGCCCTCAACCCAAGGTCCAATCATCAATAAAATTTTAAAAATCTAATTTTAACAGCACAATGGAAAAACTTAAAGAGGGAAACTGACATTTATGGAGTATCTTTCTAGTATATTATTTTATCTGATTCCTACTATGACCCTATAACATAGGCTCCATTAACTGTATTTTATGGACAGAGAAACTGAGCTAGAGAGGAGAAATAATTGCCCAAGATTGCCTTCCCAAAAAGTTGCTGGGTTCTTAATCTTTCGCCACCCCATTCTGCTTCCCAAAACAGGGCATCTGCCACAAGTCTGACGTCCCAACTGCTGCCTGCCCCGCTGGTCATCGGTAGCTTTAGGTCAAGCAGCTGTTGCTGAAACTTCCCAAAGCCTCAGGGCTATAGAACTGTCCTAAGGCCAGGCAAGGTGTTCGGCCACTCATTAGAAAGCAACCGTGACCTGGTTTTATTCTGTCTGGTCCATCTCATCCCAGATGGCTTCAGGGACCTTGCAAGTCCCCTGAGCCCAAGAAAGGCAGTAGGGGGTACAAGCTTTTCTTTCTTTTTTATTTTTTTAATACAATCAATATATATATGATGCAGAAGAAAAAAGTCAACTCAATACAGAGAAATGCAGAGAATGAGAAATGAGTGTGAAAAATGAGAAATCCCATCATCCCGAGACAGCCATTGATAACATCTTAGCAAACACTCTCTTGGGCACTTTTCCAAACGTAAGTACACAACTGCAGGTATGTAGATCATCATCAAAAAGGTCTTCCTTGGGAATTCCCTGGTGGTCCAGTGGTTAAGACTCCATGCTCTCACTGCTAAGGGCCCAGGTTCAATCCCTGGTCAGGGAACTAAGATCCCACACGCCACATGGTGCAGCCAAAAATGAAAAGGGGTGGGGTCTTCCTTTACATGTTGCTTCATATCCTGATTATTTTCACTCAGAAATTTTAAAATCCCAGTCTTCAACCTCAACACTACAAGGTATTCCACTGTATGAATTTCCATCCTTTACCCAACCAATTTTTGACTATAGAAATTATTTTTGCTTACGATTGTAGACAACAGTAGAAATATCCCTGAACGTATATTGTTTTTGTTTGTTGCATTTTCTCCTTAAGCATGAATTCCCAGAAGTAGAGGGCTAATCAAAGATCTAAGGCCATTTCTTTCTTTTCTTTTTCTTTCATTGCTATAAAAATCATCTGGTGAACGGCCAACTGGACAAAAACAGCTGCCTCAAAATGGCTAGAGGGAATTTTCTTTTACTCCTCGAGTTTTTCTTCTAGGCAGTGTTCTTCCTCTATCCTTTGCCCTCTGCGTGTGCTTTCTTTCGTAGTTCCATATTTCTTTTTGCTTTGGTCATCATCATGTAGGTACCTCTGACAACGCGTCCTTTGTGGACTCTGTCCCAAAGTACCCAAGGGCTCTTTGTCCTCTCCAAGCTCTAGAAACTGGGGTACTGCAAGTCTCTCCAAGTTTTTATATCCTGAGGGTGCAGTCAGGAGGAGGACTCATGTCTAAACCTGGAGGATTTGGGCTTTCTCTCCTGGGATTTTATTTAAGCTATAGGCAGCTCCCCTAGGCTTTCGAATGGTCCCTTATAATCCCCCTTCAGAAAGGAGCCTAAGGAATGTTAAGTCCTATTGCTAATGAGACCTTTCTAGGGTAGTTAGGGGCTTCTACTTGAGGTGCTTAGGTTTTGTTTTTTAATTTTCTACAGAGTATCTGCTCATTACCTCAGTTTAGTGTTGCCAGATTTAATAATAATAATAATAATAATACCAGGACTCCCAGTTAAATTTGAATTTCAGATAAAGAAAAAAAATCATTTTTTAGGATCCGTAAGTCCCAAGTATTGCATGAAATAAATATTATAATATTTATAAGTATAATTTAAAATTATATTGCAATGAACAAAGAATTATTCATTGTTTATCTGAAATTCACATTTCACTAGATATTCTGTATTTAAGCGGGCAGCCCTGCCTTTGTCACTCTTGCTCCCGATGGGGGCATAGTTGTGTGAATTCTCAGAATTTTGTTCACTCGCATTCTTCTGGAAAGTTTACAAGCTATGGCAAGTCAAGCCAGACTTCTTTGCTTTGTTCCTTCACCGCCACTCTTTGGACGTTTTGGCATGAAGTTTTACCCCTTTCCTTGATGGGCTGTTGCTAGTTCTTTCTTTCTTTTTTTTTTTTTTTTTTTTTGCAATACGCGCACCTCTCACTGTTGTGGCCTCTCCCATTGCGCAGCACAGGCTCCGGACGTGCAGGCTCAGCGGCCATGGCTCACGGGCCCAGCCGCTCCACGGCATGTGGGATCTTCCCGGACCAGGGCATGAACCCGTGTCCCTTGCATCGGCAGGCAGACTCTCAACCATGGCGCCACCAGGGAAGCCCTGCTGCTGGTTTTTATTTGTGGGGTGGGGTGGATGGGAGGGGGAGGCTGGTTTTAATTTTGTGATTCTTTCATTAAGTATCCCAGTTAAGTGAGTTTGTGATCCAACGTCATTCTCTCTCTAGAGTTCAGGAATTATATTCTTTACTAGAACATTTTGAAAAACACAAAGGTGAATCCAACCCATAACCCCCAGCAAATCCCCTTAGAAATGTTTTCTCTCCTTCCTAATTCTCTTATACTCCACCCCCTCTGAAGCTCCTCATCAGCCAAAATGCCCTCAAAATTATGACTCTCTACCTCTAGCCTTCACAACTTTTTTTTCTCACCTCCTCCATTTTTTCTCTCAACTCTTTACTCTCCTGGTGTGGAGGACGGGTGGGAAAGTATTGAGGTAGGGATAGAATGGAACTAGGTAGAAATTAAGGGGGGTGGGTTCTCTTTGGTGGTCTGGGAAAGGAGCATATCTTTGAATCTCTCCATGCTAATAATTGGTATCTTATCTCAAGTTCAGTAGTGGCCTTTACAGTTTACTGGTTCAGAGGGCTTAAGTTGATTTGCCCAAAGTCACATAACTAGTCAGGGATACAACTTGAACCCAGACCTTCGGATTCCAAAGCCTGGGCAGTTTCTATCTCATGATCCTGCTTGTCTCATAGTTTAAGTGTACATCATAGTAGTGATATTAGTATAACATTCATTACCTGATGGCAAACGTAGTGATCATGATGATTCACTCCCCAACGTCTAGTCTACCTCTGTATTAGTTTGCTAGGGCTGCCATAATAAAGTACCAAAAGTGAGTGACTTAAACAAAAGAAATTTATTGTCTTATAGTTCTGGAGGCTAGAAGTCCAAGATCAATGTGTCTGAAGGGCTGGTTCCTTTGAACAGCTGTGAGGAAGAATCTACTCCCAGCCTCTCCCCTAGCTCCTAGTGGTTTGATGGCAATTGTTGGTGTTCCTTGGCTTCTGCTGCATCACCCCAATAGCTGCCTTCATCTTCACATACTGTTCTCCCTGTGTGCAGGTCTCCCTGTGTCCAAGCTTCCCTTTTTATAAGGATAACAAGCATATTGGAGTAGGGGTCCACCCTACTCCAGTATGACCTCATCTTAACTAATACATCTACAATGACCCTATTTCCAAATAAGGTCACCTTCAGAAGTATTGAAGGTTAAGACTTCAACATGGAAATTTGGGAGATGGGAAATGGGGACACAGTTCAACCCATAACAACTTCCCAAAATTGGTATAAGCCAATACGGTTCTTCACCACCTTGTTGGTTACAGGTTTAGAAGTGGGCATGTAGTTTAGGACCAGCCAATGAGACCTGAAGGGTAACCTTCCAGGACCTTGCAGAAGAAGCTTCCTGGTTCCTAAAGAAAGAGCCACAAAAATAGACTTCTTTCTTGCAGTGTTGACAAAGTCTGGGTGTGACATCTAGAATCTCCGCAGCCATCATACCCCTACCCTGAGAATACACCAACACATAAAAGCCTGCAGAACAGAAAGAATCACAGAGCAGCCAAGTGCCCCAGATGAGCTGGCATTTCATTTTTCACCACAGAGACCACGCACTGCTGGAGCTGGACAGAGAGGGCGGGAGGAAACCTGGGAAGGCAGACCCTGTCTGTCTGGTGAGGCCAGGATCTGAAGCACTCCCTGGATGGCAGTTTGTTCCCATAGGAGATGTCTTACTCATCATGAAGAATACAGATGAGGAACGAGCCAAGTCCACACTGCAGCCCCCGCTCAGGACATGTTAGGGCGAGTTCGTGTGCCTGACGCATAGTGAAGCCAAACACAGCAAAACGTTGGAGTTTGGAGCATAGAAAGGTTTATTTCAGGGCCATACAAGGACATGGGTAGCTCATGCCCTAAAAAGCCCCGAGCTCCCCGAAGGGTTTCAGCAAAGCATTTTTAAAAGCCAGGTGAGGGAGGGGTGGGTCCCAGGGTAAGTGATCAACTCGGGCACAGCTCTCCGATTGGCTGAAGGTAAGGTAACCAGGCAGTGTCACAGGGGTTAACCTTATCAGTCCGTAGACTCCAGGAGGCCTGGGACTATGCGCTCATGGTCATCAAGTAGTTAACATCTTCCATTTGGGGGGGCAGGGTTCACATATGTAAAACAACTCAGGAAATGTGCATCAAATACTGTCATCTAGGTACTTCAGAGAGGAATTAAAGCAGAGGTTATGACGGAAGGCCTGTCCCGGAAAAGACCCATAGGGTCCTGCTGGGTTACAGAAAGACATACCAAAATGTGTAGCCCCCAACCAGAAGTAGGGGGCTGAGAAGTTAGATTGTCTGTTGTTGTTGTTTTCACTGCTTTTAGTCTGATGGAAAGAACAGGAAAACTAGAAATTCAAGAAGGCGGGCTGCTGCCAAGTACCATTGTTCTCTGGAAGCCATTGATGGGTCTGCTGTGCTGGGGAAGAGAGCAGGTCAGCGCCTCTGCTTTAGACACTCAGAGACCCTGAGTGACTGTCCTCCGAGAAAGGACAGTGCCCCCATGCAACACACAACATTTTGCAGGGTGGGGGGTTGTGCCAGAGGGGAAACAGAGACCACTCTGAATTCACCATCCTTCTTCTCTAGCTCTAGACAGACACGAAGCTTCCCTTTCCATTCACAGCTGGACCACAGGCCCAGGCCCAAGGTCCCAGAGGATCTGTCTCTTCCCTTGGACTTTCATATGCAACTGCTTCTTGAGTCCTGCCATTTCTTCACTCCTAGACTGTAATCTTGAAGTGAAGGAGCTGATAAGTGGAGCCCAGAGCAATCATCTAGCCCAAGCCTTTCATTTTGGAGAAGATGCCCAGAGAAGGAAGTTGACTTGTCCAAGGTCACACAGGATGTTAGTGACCAAGATGTGCTGAAGAAAGACCCAGCTGAGGGCTGGTGTTGAGAAAAAGCTGACCAGGAGACACATTTTGGCCCAGGTTTATGCTTATATTTCTTACTAAAGAGAAGCAGAGGGAAGGGGCAAGGTACATGTCAATGAGGCACAAGGCGAAGAAATACACAGGGAAAGGAATTAATCTTCAGAAAGCCCCACCTCTCTTCTGGGTATGAGACACTTTACCTGTAACTCCAGTTTACCCTTATTTTACTGATGAGAAAACTGAGGCCCAGAGAGGTTAAGTGACTTGCTCAATGGCACACAGCCCATCTCTAGTAGAGCCAGGGTGAGAAGCCAAGTCTCTGTATAATGCCCTTGATGTTCATATCTTCTCTCTAAACCCCCCAGGCTCCCAGCAGGTCATATCAAGGTTACAGCCAACCTCCTAGCAGGTACACCACCATGGGCTTCCCCACAAGTCAAGTAACCTCCACATCACCCCTAGATTACTTTTCCCAGAACATCCCTGTTTAAAGTTGACAGAACACCGTGTAAGTGGAATTCTGTAATTATGTGTCTGCCTTCGTTCACTTACCATGTTTTTGAGATTCACTCATGTTTTGCATGTTCATCCCTTTTTTAAAAATTGCTGCATAACATTGCATTGTATGGACATACCACAGCCTTTCATCCATTCACCAGCTGATGGGCATTTGGACTGCTCCCAATTTTTGGCTACTATGAATAAAGCTGCTATGAACATTCACATACAAGCAGTGTGAGGACTTATGCTTTCATTTCTCTTGGGTAAATACATAGGAGTAGAATTTCTAGGAATTGTATTAAGTGTGTGTTTTACTTTATAAGAGACTGCCGAACTATTTTCCCAAGTGGCCTTATGATTTTACATTCACACCAGCAGTGTATGAAAGTTTCAGTTGCTCCATATTCTTGCCAACTCTTGGTATTATCTTTTTAATTTTAGTCATCTAGTGGGTGTGTGGTAGTATCTCACAGTGTTTTTGACTGGCATTGAGCACCTTTTCATGTGTTTATTCGACATCTATATATGTTCTTTATTAAAGTATTTGTTCAAGTCTTCAGTCCATTTTTTAAATTGGGTTGCTTGTCTTCTCATTATTGAGTTGTAAGAAATGTTTCATTTATTCTAGATACAAGTCCATTGTTAGATATATGTTTTGCAAACATTTTCTACTAGTCTGGGGCTTGCTGTTTCATTTTCTTAATAGTGTCTTTTGAAGACACTGTCCTTTTTTTTTTTTTTTTTTTTTTGCGGTACGCGGGCCTCTCACCGCTGTGGCCTCTCCCATTGCAGAGCACAGGCTCCGGACGCGCAGGCTCAGCGGCCACGGCTCACGGGCCAAGCCACTACATGGCATGCGGGACCCTCCCGGACCGGGGCACGAACCTGTGTCCCCTGCATCGGCAGGCGGACTCTCAACCACTGCACCACCAGGGAAGCCCCGAAGACACTGTCTTTTAATGAAGTTCAATTTAATCATTTTTTCTTTTATGATTCATAATTTTTGTGTCCTATTTAAGAAATCTTTGCCTAACCCAGATCATTAAGGTTTTATTCTATATTTTCTTCTAGAAGTCTTTTAGTTGGCTCTTACATTTAAGTCTATGATCCATTTCATGTTAATTTTTGTATATAGTGTCACATAAGGGTCAAGGATTGTGTTTTTGCACAATATCCAACTGTCAACCCTTCTATTCTTGAGGCTTCTGATACTGAAAAAAAAGAAGCTACACCAAAACAGAATCTTAAAATATTCTCAAGTATTTTAAGTGGTCACATTTAATAAGTTAGTACTCTTAACCTCAAATTATGATGAGACAGTGATTATATGTAAAATCTAATTTGCTCAAATTATCTCGAGGTCCCTGAAGACAGGCCCCCCCCCCAAACAAGCCTTCTTCCATCAGTCAACATGTAGCTCCCAAGGGCCTGAGCTATTATCTTCACATTCCCTACACTCTTCAGAAGGACTGGAGGGCAGGCAGGGACTCACAAGAGATGGATAGATATGTTACCCATATCCATATTACACAGCATGTACAAATGGAAATAACATGCTACTATCCTCATTTTACAGTTGCAGAAACTGAGGCCCTGAGGTTTTAAGTTCCTTAGCCAAGGTCACTGAATGATGAAACAGCAGGGGAGCTGGGATTTGAGGCCAGATATACAGAGACTAGATCTCTATTCCCCACCCCTAACCATCTCTCCATAGATCCAGGCTTGATACTTGTGATCCTATTCATGTGGGTTCCTGAACCCCTGCTCACGTGATCATTTCAGTTGGATGGAAGTGACTTTTGCCAGTTTTATGGGAATAAAGGGAAGAGGGTGTTTCTTCAATAAATAAAGGATATAAAACCAGGTTGTAAAAGTAATTTTCCTTCAGACTTTTTATTTTGAAAAATTTCAAACAGAATACTGAATGAGGATGACTGTCGTGTTATACACCTAGATTAACAACTGTTAACATTTCGCCACATTTGCTTTACTTTATAGACTTTTTCTCAGAATTATTTGAGAGTAAGTTGCAGACATCACCCTTAAAACACTTCACCCTTATATAGTTCAGCATGTATCTCCTAAGAACAAAGATGTTCTTCTACAGAATGATGATACCATGATTACACCTAAGGAAATTAATAACTTCCTGGTGTCTAATATCCAGTTCGAGTTCAGATCTCCTCAAATGTCTCCAAAATGACTTTTATAACTTTTTAAAAATCAGAATCCCATCAAGGATTGACACATGGTATTTTGTTTTATGTTTTTATGACACTGACTTTGTAAAGAGTCCAGGCCAATTTTCTTGTAGAACATTCTTGATGTTTCCTGGTGGTCTGCTTTCACTTACTCCTCTCTCTGTAGAGGAAAGAGTTTTCAGCTTAGACATCCTGGTTCCTTTAACCAGCCTCATCTGCATTTGAACCATTATTATGTGAATAAGAAATACATTGTACTTACACTTTTTAAAAAAGCTCTGGCTGTCCACACCAGCTGAAAAATGAGATGCTTTACTTTTACAGTCATATAACAGCAACAATAATGATAACCTAAAGGTTTACCTTCCCAAACTATTGACTGCTAGCCAGGAGCTGGGTAAGATGCAAAGAGCCACCAGAGAAGGCCAGTCTTCCATGGCACTTGGCTCCAGGAGTTGTCAGGCATAAGTGGAGAGAGAGCCATGGCTCCCAGCCTCCCAGTGACACGCTGAGCCCTGGGAATCAGAAATGGGAGGGATGCCTGGGATTACATGAATTTCTTGGTAAACAAAGGCTGTGAAGTGCAGAGAGGCAACAGGTCCCTTGGCAGAGAGCAGGACAGGCATTCAGGAGACCTGGCTTCTAAGCCCAACCACCCCTAACAGCAGCCTGCCTTCCTGGACCTTCCCCCCAGTGTATGATGGGGGATATGCCCAGGTGATCTCCACAGTTACCAAATATGACCTTATGGGAGGGCTCAGAAAAAAATGGGGCACGTGACAGGACACACCACCAACTTGAAGGCAACCCCATCGGCCAAAACTGGAACAAAATGAGAAATAAGTAAGGACTGTGTAATAATCCATCAAATAAAATAAACATCCATGATTCCATACTGATATAAATTTTCAATTGCATAAATAAGTAAATGGGGAAGAAAGGACAGCTCTTCCTTAAAGAATTCCAAGAAATAAATGTAGAAGAAATGAGAAATGTAAACAATCACGATTAGGCAAACATCACAGTAATAGTTATCACAGGCAAAACCTACCGATGGATGCTCAAATTAGTATGAGAAAGTTGGAGGAGAAACAGAATATTTGCATAGTTTCAAAGTATTTCCCCCGAGATGTTTATTAATTAGAAAGGGAAAATAACAATTTTACAGTAGAGAAACCCAGCAGACACCACCTTAACCAACTGCTCAAGGTTAATTATCACCAGTAAAAAGGCATATTGACATCATCTACCCCCAATATGTATGCTGAGAAGGTCACATCACTCTGAGATATTCCTGCCAAAAATCCTTAACCTCAATCTAGTAGTGAGAAACATCCAACAAACCCCCATTGACAGATATTCTACAATATAACTGACCAGTATGCTTTGAAAACGGCAGTCACCAAAGATGAGGAAAGACTAAGAAACGGTCACAGGCTGGTAGAGACTAGGAGATGTGGCAACTAAATGCAATGTGAGAGCCACATCAGTGGAAGAAGCGGTGAAATTCAAATCATAATAGTGCTAAGAATAACATTCATAGTACCACTGTTAATTTCATGGGGTTTTTTTTTGTTTGTTTGTCTGTTTTGTTTTGTTTTTTTTGTGGTACGCAGGCCTCTCACTGTTATGGCCTCTCCCGTTGCGGAGCACAGGCTCCGGACGCGCAGGCTCAGCGGCCATGGCTCACGGGCCCAACCACTCTGCGGCATGTGGGATCTTCCCGGACCGGGGCATGAACCCGTGTCCCCTGCATTGGCAGGCGGACTCTCAACCACTGTGCCACCAGGGAAGCCCAATTTCATGGTTTTGACCACTGGACTACGGCTAGGTAAGATGTTAACATTTACTTCCAGAGCAGCTGAGAGATGGGTCCTTTTGGGGCAACTTTTCTGTAAGTCAAATTTCATTTCAAAATAAAAAGTGAAAAAAAAATACTGCTGTATACTTAAGTGAAGTAGAAGTTCCCCTAGACACTGTGGTCTGAGGGACACAGGTAGGAGTCCCCTGCTTTCACATTTTCCTCTCCAGCCTGTCAAGATGTCTGAAGTCCCATCAGTCAAGACGCATGCCTTTCAACTAAGGTCCAAATAGTCATGCAACAGATATTTTTTGAGCACTTTCTACATTCAGGCAACTATTAGGTACTAGGGATAGGTGGAGAAAAAGACAGATGAGACACCTCTTCCCCCAGAGCTTATAAACAGCCATTAGCATCTTAGTATGAATTAGTTGGTTTGCTCCATTTTCTACAGCAGCCACAAATCAGGCTACTAAGGAGGGGGAAATTTCAACAAGTAAAAGAGGGAAGGTTTAGAGCATGGGGCAGGTGCCGTATGCAGAAGGTAGGTCTGCATAGGGGCGTCTAGAAGTTCCAAGATCGGAGCATGGCCCTGAGACAAACAGGTTGGGGCACTGGGTGGCAATACAGCCCCTACCCTGGGTGTGAAGACCAGCTAAGAGGTGAGTGCACGTGAGCCCTGAATTGAACCTGAAATAATAGGAATAGCCAACACCTGTAAAGCACTAACTATGCAGCAGGTACTGTTCTCATGGTTTTAGAAATGATGACTCATTTGACCCATCTAGCAACCCTATGAGACAAGGTACTATTACTATCCCCTTTTATAGATAAAGAAACTGAGGCACTAGGAATTTAGAAATTTGCCCAAGGTCCCACAGCAGGTATGTGGTGGAGCTGGGCCATGGACCGGGGCTGTTTGGCTCCTGAGTCCATGCACTTAACATCCATGCTCTAATGCTTCTCCCAGAGCTAAGGGGAAACACTTTGGCACAGGGCAGGAAGAAGAGTGCCACAGAGCCAGGACAAAGGCCTTCTCTGCATCTAAAGGAGCAAAAAGAAAAAACCCCGAATCTTGTTTTGTATGAGTGCCTGCTATGTGTTAGACAATGCCCATGGCTTTTCATGTATTAGACATGTAACACTCTGAGGTCCTATCATTCCTTTTTTACAGATGAGGAAGCCGAGGCTTAGAGAGGTTAAGTATTTTGCCCAAGGTCATATAATTCTAGTATTAGGTGAATCTAGGATTTAGCGGATTTGTGGAAAGAGACTTGGAGGCTATCAGTCTCACCCATGGCCTAGTACTAAATAAGCCCTCTCTCTCTCTCTCTCCCTCTCTTTCTTTCCTCCTCTCTTCTTCTCTCCCTCTCTCCCTCCCCTTCACACAATAAAGTTTATTATTTGATGCCCACAATATAGATCTTGAGTATGGCATTGTGCAGCCCCGAGCTTTAACAGTGCATGTTTAAATACATTTAATCCAATGTGTATTTCAAGGTAATTAATCTCCATGCAGTGAGAGAATGCTCGGGTTTCCCAGCACATCATAACACATCTGAGTCTGCAGAGGGAATGATTTGCTCACTCTGCAGTAGGTTGAGAAAGAAAGATTCACTTAAAGGCTTTTAGAGCTGACTCCCCAGTGTTAACAAGCAAAAATGTTGCCACTGAGGAGAACAAAAGCACTGTCTAGTGGCTGAAACTGTTTATGCAGAGACAGAATATGGCTAACAATTGTAGGACAGGATACCGGCTTCTTTGTTTGGGGTTTTTTGGAGGGGATGCCCTGCAAATATCTGAGAAAATAATATATATATATATGTATGTATATATATACATATATATATATGTATATATATACATACATATATATATATATGTTATGTATCAAATAACATGACCACTTTTAAAAATAAATTTACTTATTTATTTATCTGTCTATTTATGTATTTATTTATTTATGTATTTATTTTTGGCTGTGTTGGGTCTTCGTTACTGTGCACGGGCTTTCTCTAGTTGCTGCAAGCGGGGGCTACTTTTCTTTGCGGTGCACGGGCTTCTCATCATGGTGGCTTCTCTTGTTGCAGAGCACGGGCTTTAGGCATGGGGGCTCAGTAGTTGTGGCTCGCAAGCTCTAGAGCGCAGGCTCAGTAGTTGTGGTGCGTGGGTTTCGTTGCTCCGCGGCATGTAGGATCTACCCAGACCAGGGCTTGAACCCCTCTCCCCTGCATTGGCAGGCTGATTCTTAACCACTGTGCCACCAGGGAAGTCCCCATCACCATTTTTTATGGAGATGAGAGTGGGATGGGGATAAGAATAGGTGAGAATTATGGTCACACACCCACATGTCCCTGCCTGGATCCTGTAACCCTTCTGTGAGGTGTTGAAATGACTGTGTTTGTTGAAAGTTGAGTTTGAGGCCACAGGATTCCATGGAGTTAATAGACCTTCAGTGATTTCCAACCCATGACATTAGTAGTCGTAATAGCCGCCATCAACTGAAGGCTTATGGCTGTGACCATGTGTGTATATAAGTATGTTGTATGCCATATATATATATGGCTCAGAACTTAAGCAACTTGCCCAAGGTCACACAACCTGTCAAAACCAAGCCTACTAACTCCTGAATGCATGTTATTAACCTCCATATTACACTGCCTTTGTGGTACATATTACACTGCAGTGAGCTTGTGTTACTGGCATCCAATCAACTAATATTGTATATCCACTTGATGCATAGTACTGTGCTTGGTACTGTTGAGAGAACACACACACACACACACACACACAGAGTATGATGCCCATCCTTGAGAATTAAATAGTTTTATTGGATAAGGTAATGCATAATTGGTTAAGAAATTAAGTAATATCAATATATATATGCATATGTATTCAAGCCGACAGAACAACCTTAGAAGATAAGGCATTAAGACAATGCTTGTTTAATTGCCAAATAGTATTGACAAGAATGGTCATGATAAAGTTTAATTCAGGGGACATATGGGGGGGGATTTAAAAGCTGGGTAAGATTTAGGTGGGCTGGGGGTGCAGGTAGTGATTTCCCAGGTGGAGGCTACCCCAGAGGGTCATGAAATGTGGTGAAGTAGCCAGAAAACACTGGGATGGGGGCTCAGAGACCCAGAGACTCAGTCACTGGCTTGCTGGGCACGCTTAGGCCAGGAATCCTTCCCTATTTGTGCCTCAGTCTCTCCACTTGTAAAATCTTTAGGGTGTTGGCTCCTCTAGCAAACTCCTTGGTCTGAAATTCTATCATTCCACAAGCCTGGAAGTCTGAGTCCCAGTCCATAAAGAGCTGCAGGGTGTTAGGGATTTTTATTGGTGGTGAACTGGCTGAGCTGTCGCTCCAGTGGCTCATCCCTTGGGTGAAGTAGAGGCAAGTCGCCCCACCCACACTCATAAACGTGCTGAGGGCGCCCCCTTATGGTCAATGGCAGCACACCCTCTGGGGTGGTCTGGAGAACCAAAGACATGCAACACCATTGCCCAGATAGTGGGTATGGCATTTCATAAAAAGATGTTTTTCCTGGCATCACAACTTGGTGCATTGCACCCATGTCACTGTGTAAAAGAAGGAACACAACACAGTATAGATAAGAACCCCACCTGCCAAGTACAGCCAAGTGATGTGTACTTTCCCATGAATGGTCTGAAGTTCCCAAAATATACATGTTCACTTCTATCTCCAGGATTTGAGCATGCTGCTCTTTCTGCTCAGAACAGACCACACACTCATACTCATTCATACATTACTAGGCATATGCATATATATATACCTTTATTCAAAATATTCACTGTCATTTATTCAATTATTACCAAGGGGTATACAAATATTTATCCCAGTCTGTAGCTTGTCTTTTTATCCTCTTTACAGGGTCTTTCACAGAGCAAAAAGTTTTCAATTTTGATGAAGTCCAATTTATCAATTTTTCCTTTTATGGATTGTGCTTTCGGTGCCAAGCTTAAGAACTCTTTGCCTAGCTCTAGATATGAAGATTTTTCTCCTATTTTTCCTCTGTAGCTTCATGTTTTACATTTAAGTCCATGATCCATCTTGAGTCTATTTTTATGCAAAGTATGAGACTTAGTGTGAGGTTCTCTTTTTTCCCTCTATGGATATTCAACTGCTCCAGTACCATTCGTTGAAAAGCCCATATTTCTTCAATTGAATTGTGTTTGCACTTCTGTTAAAAATCAGTGCAGCATCTATGTATGCATCTATTTCTGGATTCTCTCTTCTGTTCCTTTGATCTATGTGAATATCCCTCTTCCAATACCACATGGTCTTGTTACTGTAGCTACATAATAAGACTTAAAAAGACCATTCCTCTCACTTTTCCTTTTAAAATTGTTTTAGCCATTCTAGTTCCGTTGCCTTTCAATATAAATTTTAGAATAATCTCGTCTATATGTACAAAATACTTTGCTGGAATTTTGATAGGAATTGCAAATATGTACAAATCTTTGCATCAATCTGGGGAGACTTGACACCTCTACTATGTTGAGTCTTCTAATCTGTGAGCAAGAGATGTCTCTCCACTTATTTTAGATCTTCTTTATTTTATCAATGTTGCATAGTTTTCAGCATACAAGTTTTATACGTTTTGCTACATTTACATCTAAGTATTTAATTTTTAAAGCAATTGTAAATGGTATTGTATTTTTAATTTCATTGTCTACATGTTCATTGCTAGTATATAGCAACAAATTATTCTTGTATGGTTATCTTATATCCTGCAAATTTGCTAAACTCACTTGTTAGTTATAGTTATATGGAGATTACTTGAGATTTTCTATATAGACACCCATGTCATCTGTAAATAGGAATAGTTTTATTTCTTCCTTTCCAATATGTATGCTTTTTATTTTTCTTTTCTTGCCTTATTGTATGAGTTAGAACTTCTATCACTATGTTGAATAAGAATGATGAAAATAGACATCTTTGCCTTGTTCCTGATCTTAGGGGGAAAGTATTCAATCCTTTGCCATTAAGTATAATGTTAGCTAAAGGTTTTTATAGATGCTTTGTATCAAGTTGAGGAAGTTTCCCTCTATTCCAACTTTTCTGAGAGATTTTATCATGAAGAGGTTTTGCAATTTGTCACATGCTTCTTCTGCATCAACTGATACTATCATGTGATTTTTTTGGCCCATTCATGTAGTGGATTACACTTTTTTCAAATATTGAAGCAGCCTTGCATTCCTGGTAAATAAACCCCACTTGGCCCTGGTGTATAATTATTTTTATGTATTGCTGAATTATATGTGCTAATATTTTTTGAGACTTTTTGTTTCTAAGTTCATGAGGGATATTGGTCTGTAGGGTTTTTACTTTTATTTTTGGTACTATCTCTGCCTAGTTTTGGTATTAGGGTAACACTAGCTTTATAAAATGAAGTGAAAAGTTCTCTATTTTCTTTTTTCTAGAAGAGACTGTGTAGAATTAGCGTTAACTTGTCGTTAAACATTTGGTAGAATTCTCCAGTGAAATCATTTGGGCCTGGAGAGTCTCTTTGGAGAGTTTTAAAATTATAAACTCAATTTTCTTAATAGTCATAAAGCTATTCAAATTGTCTATTTCATATTAGATGAGTTGTGGTAATTTGTGTTTCTTTTAGAAATTGACCCATTTCATCTAAGTGGCCATATTTATGTAGAGTCATTTGTAGTATTCCTTTATTATCCTTTTGATGTCTGCACAGAGTCTGTATTCATTTCTGTTATTGGTAATTTGCGTCTCCTCTCTTTTTTGTTCCTTCGTCAGTCTTGCTAGAGATTTGTCTATTATTGATTTCAAAGAACAAGCTCTTTGCTTCATTGATTTTCTCTATTATTTTTCTGTTCTCATTTCACTGATTTCTGCTCTTATCTTTATTACAGTTGACCCCTGACCAATGCGGGGGCAGAGGGCGCTGACGCTTCACACAGTAAAAAATCCGCGTATAACTTTGCAATCGGCCCTCCACATCTGGGTTCCACATCCACAGATTCAACCAACCACAGATCGCGCACTACTGTAGTACATATTAATTGAAAAAAATCTGGACCCACGCAGTTCAAACCCATGTTGTTAAAGGGTCAACTTTTTTTTCTTTCTGCTTAAGCGTTTTGGGTGTATTTTGCTCTTCTTTTTCTAGGTTCTTGAGACGGAAACTTAGGTAATTGATTTGAGATTTCCTCTTCGCTAATGTCGCCATTTAGTGCTATAAACGTCCCTGTCAGCACTGCCTTAGCCGTGATCCACAAATTTTGATATGTTTTATTTTCATTTTCATTCCTTTCAATGTATTTTTTTCTTTCCCTTGAGATTTCCTCTGTGATCCATTGATTATTTAGATGTGTATCATCTAGTTTTCAAGTGTTTGGAGATTTTCCTGTTATCTTGCAGTTATTGATTTCTAGTTTGATTCAATTGTCATCAGATAACACACTCTGTATTATTTAAATTCTTTAAAAATTTTTTCTTTAGAATTTTTGTTCTATGGCCCAAGATATGGTTTATCTTGGTGTATATTCTGTGAGCATTTGGAAAGAATGTGTATTCTGGTATTGTATGGTAGAATGGTCTATATATGTTGATTAGATACTGTTTGTTGATGATGTTGTTCAGTTCATAGAGTTCGCTTATGTCCTTGCTGACTTTCTGTCTAGTTGTTTTTACCAGCCGTTGAGAGAGGGGTGTTGAAGTCTCCAGCTATCATTTGTTTAATTCTCTGTTCAGTTCTGTCACTTTTTGCCTTACATAGTTTGTGGCACTATTTTTGGTGCATACACATTTGGGATTGCTGTGTCTTTTTTATTGCTATAATCATTATATAATTTCCCTCTCTGTCTCTGGAAACTCTTTGCTCTGAAGTCTATCTAATATAATGTAGCCATCTATGCTTTCTGTTGACTAATATTTGTATGATATATCTTATTCCATCCATTTCCTTTCAATCTGCCTGTGTCATTATATTTGAAGGGAGTTTCCTATAGATAACATGTCATTGGGTCAGTTTTTAATCCACTCTGCCAATTCTTGTTTTTTAACTAGTGTTATCTATATTCAGACCATTTACATTTAGTGTAACTATTGATCTGTCAAGACATAAGTTTGTCATTTTATTTTTTGTTTTCTATTTGCCCTGTTTTTCACTTCTGTTTCCTTTTTCCTGCCTACCTGTGGGTTACCTAAACTTTCTAAAGAATTCCATTTTAGCTTATCTATAGTGTTTTTAGGATACCTCTTTGTATAGCTTTTTTAGCAGTTGGTATAGGTATTACACTATATGTATGTAACGTCAAAGTCTACTGATATTATTTTACCAGTTCAAATGAAGTGTAGAAACTTTATTACCCTTTACATATTTTCACCCTCTCTCACCTATGATATTGATATAATTGTCTTAAATATTTCCTCCACATTCATTAGAACCATATTAGACAGTGGTATACTTTTTGCCTAATTATCAAACATAGTTAGAAAACATAACAGGAAAAGGAAAGTCTATTGTATTTACCCATATTTTGCTTTCAAGTTCTTTTTTTTCACCCTGATGTTTCAAATTTCCTTCTCTTATCATTTCCTTTCTGTTTAGAGAATTTCCTTTAGCCATTCTTTTACAGCAGCAGTCCCCAACCTTTTTGGCACCAGGGACCAGTTTCATGGAAGACAATTTTTCCATGGAGTGGCTGTGGGTGTGGCGGAAATGGTTCAGGCAGTAATGCAAGTGTTGGGTAATGATGGGGAGCGGCAGATGAAGCTTTGCTTGCTTGCCCGCTGCACACCTCCTGCTGTGCAGCCCGGTTCCTAACAGGCTGAGGACCAGTAGCAGTCCATGGCCAGGGGGTTGGGGACCCCTGTTTTAGAGCAGGTCTACTGGTGACATTTTTCTTAGTTTTCCTTCATCTGAAAATGTCTTGAGTTTCCCCTTCAATCTTGAAGGTTAGTTTTGCTTGATACAGTGTTCTGAGTTGACAGTGCCTTCTTTCAGCATATGAAAAATATTATGCTACTTCCTTTGCCTCCATGGTTTCTGATAAGAAATCTGCCCTCCAGATGGTTTTCCCCCTATAAGTTGCATTTCTCTTGCTGCTTTCAAGATTTTTTTCTTTGTCTTCAGTTTTCAAAAGTTTGACTATGATATAGTCTTGGTATGGATTTCTTTGGGTTTATCATGTTTGGAGTTCTCTCAGCTTCTTGAATCTGTTGGTTTATATCTTTTGCCAAATTTAGGAAGTTTATGGTCATTATTTCTTTGAAGATCTTTTCAGCCTCATCCTCTTTTTCCTCTCCTTCCAGGACTCTGATAACACAAATATTCTTCTTGTTATATATTTTGTTTCTTTGCTGGGACTTTCTTTTTACTTTTCATTTATTCAAGCATGTTTATAATCGCTTGTGAAGCATTTTTAAGATGGCTGCTTTAAAATCCTTGTCAGATCATTCTAACAATTCTGGTATCTTGGTGTTGATGTCTACTGATTGTATTTTCCCATTCAGTTTGAAATCTTCCTGGTTCTTGGTATGATGAGTGATTTTCCATTGGAATCTGGACATTTTGGGTATTATGTTTGACTCTTGACCTTATTTGAACCTGCTGTTTTAGCTGACTTCCTCTGACACTGCTCTAGTGATGGGGGGAGAAGAGGGGCATCTCATTGCCAGATGCAGAGAGAAGTTCAGGTTCACTATATAGCCTCCTTTGACACCTAAAAGCAGGACGGGGGGAGCTCCCTGTTACTGTTAGGTGGAGGGAGGCCCCACTAAGCCTCCACTGATACCTCTCTATCTGGGAGGGGTAGGAGTGTCTCATTATTTTTCCCCACGTGGCCTCCACTAACATCCCAGGGGGGTGAGGGGAAGGTGGTCACCTTACTGCCAACTCTCCACTGATATCACTCCAGCAGAATGGAGGGGTACCTCCTTACTAACAGGTAGAGAGGGAAGTCCAGGCTCCCCACATTGTCTCCACACTGTGGAGAGCTGGGCCTCCTTATCATCCAGTGGGGATGAAGGAGCCAGCTCTGTGCTGGCCTTCTCTGACACCACTGCAGCAAGAGGGTTGGGACACCTCATCATAGTCTGACCAGGGTGGAAGTCTAGGCTCACTACTTGGTCTTTGCTGGCATGAGTGGGGTGGGGCAGCATTTTTTTCTGTGGTGTTTGGCTAGCGTTGAGTGTTTATCATCTAAAAGTCTCTCTAGACTGCCTCTTTCCTGGTCCATTGATTAGAAAGAACAGGCTCTTATTTGGGCTTTTTTGTTTGTTTGTTTGTTTGTGCCCATCAGTGTTTCCAGATTGCTGGCTTCTTCAGCTCCAATTCTGGGATGTATAGTAAATACAAAGAGAGAACCCAGGGAATGCACCATTGTGTTGTTATTTGGGTCTTGGGGTCCCTAGCTGGTGTCTTATACTTAGGGAGAAGACTAGGGAAAAATCCATCTATTTAATTTTCCTGGAAGTGGAAGTCAAGTACTGATATTTACAAATTTTAAAACATCCAAATTGTTGAGTTCTATGGTCTATGTCCTGTGTCCTTTCTTTTCTCACCTACACCTACTCAGTGACTAAGAGGGACTTCTGTTTTTATACAGTACATCTCATCCCTGTGGTAGTAATCATAGAATAATTGACCATGAAAAAGGGGATGGGGGTGGGGAATTTTTACACACTCAAAAAAAGGAAACATGAGGTGCAAAAAAAATGAGTTAACATTTTCAAAACGGTATCCTCATTTCAAATGTATTATCTTTATAACTCTTGCAGCAATCCATGAGTTAGGTATTATTATCAGTTTACATTGAAAAGGCTGAGGTTGCTAGAGGTGGTGAACTTCCCCAAGTTAAGAAGATATGAAGAGACTGAGCCAGCTATGTCTGTCCCCTTTATTAGTAAAAGCAAAGGTTTTCCCAGAACCTTCAGAACGTGGCAGACTTCTATTTGCATATCACTGGTACAATAACTATGTAACATGGCCATTCCTCACTGCAAGGAAATCTAGTCACTGTTTCAAGTGGATGGCTATAAGGAGAAGGTTGAGAATGGCTGTTGGATCCACCACCCTGCAGGTTTGCCATAATCCATAACTGTTAACCAAGGGCTTCTCCCTATGCTAGCTGACCCAAATCTCCAGGGAATCTACTTCATTTCTAAAAGGCATAGTCAATATGCTTCCATATTTGGGAAGTTTTAAAATAAATGATAGGTTTAAAGAAAATTAAACTTAACATCTTCTTCACATCCAGGAATCTGTGAAAGATGTAATGACCAGTATATGGTATGGGAGAATTTTTATATTGAACCAAAGAGGGTATGTATTTAAGCAGGTTAAAAAACATGATGTCAGGAAGTGAGCACTATGGGCACTATTAAGAGACACCCCCTGTATTAGGGTTCTTCATGAAACAGAACAAATACATGTGTGTATATATATATATACATAAAATGAAATTTATTATGAAGAATACAATTATGGAGGCTTAGAAGTCCTGTGATCTGCCAACTGCAAGCTGGAGACTCAGGTAAGACAGTGGTGTAATTCAATCTGAGTCCAAAGGTCTGAGAACCAGGGAAGCCAAAGGTCTAAGTCTCAGTCCAAAAGCAGGAGAAGATTGATGTCCCAGCTCTAACAGGCAGAGAGCAAATTGTCCCTTCCTCCACTTTTTTGCCCCACACTGGGGAGGGCCATCTGCTTTACTTAGTCCAACTCAAATGTTAATTTCATCTGGAAACACCCCTGCAGACACCCCCTCCCCCCAAGATAATGTTTAGTTAAATAGCTGGGCACCTATGATCCTGTTAAGTTGACACATAAAATTAACAATCACATTATCCTACCTTGAAAGTTACAGGAACTCTAATAGCCATATACAAAGATGAATTGACTGCCCTCTTTGTCAGCTTCAACACGTCTATTGAAAGGGGCCAGTGTGTTCTCTGGATCTGTCTAGAATCAAGCTGCAAGCTGTCACAAATAGTTTGGTGACAGGGTCACCTGTTCCTAAAGTGCAAGGAAGATCCACAGGGGTAGGGAGAAAAGGAGACACATGCTGTCAACCATGGCCAGGGCTAAGTGCCTTGTTTGGCTATGTTTTCCTTCAGGGTCACTTGGCATAGAGAATAGTCAAGCCCAGGATTTGAGGAAAAGCTCTTCCACTCTACATGATTGCTAATTGTCCAAGGAGAAAATCACAGTAGAAATAACAGGCAGATACAAGACTCCAAATGTTGGTGATAACTGTATTTAACCTTTCCTAAAGGAACGTTAGAGAGGCTTTAATACTTTGGTTGGGGGAACCCCAATGTGTGAAAAAAGAAACAGCAATTGCTGACAGTCACTTTCCACCTGAAGGAACCATGCCAGAATCAGTTTCTAATAGGAAGGAAGGGTACTGAGAGTGCATTGTGGGTAACAGTCACATTCGACATCACATTCTACATCTCTAAAAGCTTCTCTGGACAGACTGTAAATTACTCTGACCTTAAAGAAAATGTTCAAACTAAGGCTTTGGTTTTTATGAACATTCTACCTGGACAGTCTGACCTGGCTTCTGATAAAATAAGAAACCAACCAAGAAATCAGCTGAGCCCCACAGAGCCAAGGGTCAGGCCTGGTTTGATGATTGATTCAGACTGTTTCCTTACCACCCATATATCTAAGAGAGAAAAGAGCATAATTTCCATAAATGATAACCAAACCCAGGGCTAATGTGGAATGGCTACTTGCTACCCCAAACTTGCTTTGGCTATTGTTAAAATCAGCGTGACATCTGGGGCTTTCTTTCAGGTTTCAAAACTACAGTTGAGAGGACCATACCATCTTTTGTTTGTGGGCAGGTTATTGGATACTGTACTACGCAGGGCTCTTTTTTTTTTTTTTTTTTTTTTTTTTTTAAATTTTATTTTAGAAATTTAATCAGTTATACATATACATATGTTCCCATATCCCCTCCCTTTTGCGTCTCCCTCCCACCCTCCCTATCCCACCCCTCCAGGCGGTCACAAAGAACCGAGCTGATCTCCCTGTGCTATGCGGCTGCTTCCCACTAGCTATCTACCTTACGTTTGGTAGTGTATATATGTCCATGCCGCTCTTTCACTTTGTCACAGCTTACCCTTCCCCCTCCCCATATCCTCAAGTCCATGCTCTAGTAGGTCTGTGTCTTTATTCCTGTCTTACCCCTATGTTCTTGATGACATTTTTTTCTTAAATTCCATATATATGTGTCAGCATACAGTATTTGTCTTTCTCTTTCTGACTTACTTCACTCTGTATGACAGACTCTAGGTCCATCCACCTCATTACAAATAGCTCAATTTCATTTCTTTTTATGGCTGAGTAATATTCCATTGTATATATGTGCCACATCTTCTTTATCCATTCATCCGATGATGGACACTGAGGTTGTTTCCATCTCCGGGCTATTGTAAATAGGGCTGCTATGAACATTTTGGTACATGTCTCTTTTTGAATTCTGGTTTTCTCAGGGTATATGCCCAGTAGTGGGATTGCTGGGTCATATGGTAGTTCTATTTGTAGTTTTTTAAGGAACCTCCATACCATTCTCCATAGTGGCTGTACCAATTCACATTCCCACCAGCAGTGCAAGAGTGTTCCCTTTTTTCCACACCCTCTCCAGCATTTATTATTTCTAGATTTTTTGATGATGGCCATTCTGACTGGTGTGAGATGATATCTCATTGTAGTTTTGATTTGCATTTCTCTAATGAGTAAAGATGTTGAGCATCCTTTCATGTGTTTGTTGGCTGTCTGTATATCTTCTGTGGAGAAATGTCTATTTAGGTCTTCTGCCCATTTTTGGATTGGGTTGTTTGTTTTTTTGCTATTGAGCTGCATGAGCTGCTTATAAATTTTGGAGATTAATCCTTTGTCAGTTGCTTCATTTGCAAATATTTTCTCCCATTCTGAGGGTTGTCTTTTGGTCTTGTTTATGGTTTCCTTTGCTGTGCAAAAGCTTTGAAGTTTCATTAGGTCCCATGTGTTTATTTTTGTCTTTATTTCCATTTCTCTAGGAGGTGGGTCAAAAAGGATCTTGCTGTGATTTATGTCATAGAGTGTTCTGCCTATGTTTTCCTCTAGGAGTTTGATAGTGTCTGGCCTTACATTTAGGTCTTTAATCCATTTTGAACTAATTTTTGTGTATGGTGTTAGGGAGTGATCTAATCTCATACTTTTACATGTCCTTGTCCAGTTTTCCCAGCACCACTTATTGAAGAGACTGTCCTTTCTCCACTGTACATTCCTGCCTCCTTTATCAAAGATAAGGTGACCATATGTCCGTGGGTTTATCTCTGGGCTTTCTATCCTGTTCCATTGATCTATCTTTCTGTTTTTGTGCCAGTACCATACTGTCTTGATTACTGTAGCTTTGTAGTATAGTCTGAAGTCAGGGAGCCTGATTCCTCCAGCTCCGTTTTTGGTTCTCAAGATTGCTTTGGCTATTCGGGGTCTTTTGTGTTTCCATACAAATTGTGAAATTTTTTGTTCTAGTTCTGTGAAAAATGCCATTGGTAGTTTGATAGGTATTGCATTGAATCTGTAGATTGCTTTGGGTAGTAGAGTCATTTTCACAATGTTGATTCTTCCAATCCAAGAACATGGTACATCTCTCCATCTATTTGTATCATCTTTAATTTCTTTCATCAGTGTCTTATAATTTTCTGCATACAGGTCTTTTGTCTCCTTAGGTAGGTTTATTCCTAGATATTTTATTCTTTTTGTTGCAATGGTAAATGGGAGTGTTTCCTTGATTTCACTTTCAGATTTTTCATCATTAGTATATAGGAATGCCAGAGATTTCTGTGCATTAATTTTGTATCCTGCAACTTTACCAAATTCATTGATTAGCTCTAGTAGTTTTCTGGTAGCATCTTTAGGATTCTCTATGTATAGTATCATGTCATCTGCAAACAGTGACAGCTTTACTTCTTCTTTTCCAATTTGGATTCCTTTTATTTCCTTTTCTTCTCTGATTGCTGTGGCTAAAACTTCCAAAACTATGTTGAATAAGAGTGGTGAGAGTGGGCAACCTTGTCTTGTTCCTGATCTTAGTGGAAATGGTTTCAGTTTTTCACCATTGAGGACGATGCTGGCTGTGGGTTTGTCATATATGGCCTTTATTATGTTGAGGAAAGTTCCCTCTATGCCTACTTTCTGCAGGGTTTTTATCATAAATGGGTGTTGAATTTTGTCAAAAGCTTTCTCTGCATCTATTGAGATGATCATATGGTTTTTCTCCTTCAGTTTGTTAATATGGTGTATCACATTGATTGATTTGCGTATATTGAAGAATCCTTGCATTCTTGGAATAAACCCCACTTGATCATGGTGTATGATCCTTTTAATGTGCTGTTGGATTCTGCTTGCTAGTATTTTGTTGAGGATTTTTGCATCTATGTTCATCAGTGATATTGGCCTGTAGTTTTCTTTCTTTGTGACATCCTTGTCTGGTTTTGGTATCAAGGTGATGGTGGTCTCGTAGAATGAGTTTGGGAGTGTTCCCCCCTCACGCAGGGCTCTTGATTGAAAACAACAGACACTAAGTCTAGGTATGTATCACATGCATATTTGCTGGGGAACAAGGCCCACCCATGATTCCACCAAGGATCTGTGTACACAGCATAGTGCCATGGGCACTTTATAGGCATCATGGTCCTGCATCCTGTCCATTGGCGCTACTGCAGCTTATCACCCTGGACATGCCCTCTATACTGTTGGATTCCACTGTGAATTATCACCAGCTGACCAGTCTCTCAAGATTCAGCTCGGACAAGAACACCTTACAGTTTGTATTGAGGCCACATGGCCATGCTTAAGTCCAAGCTGCCAGGGGATGGGGAAATCCCCCACATGTGAAGGACATACTGAGCAGCCAAACAATAATGCTCACTGTAGATGAGTTAGAAAAAAATAGGGCTTCCCTGGTGGCGCAGTAGTTGAGAGTCCGCCTGCCGATGCAGGGGACACAGGTTCGTGCCCCCGTCCGGGAAGATCCCACATGCCGCGGAGCGGCTGGGCCCGTGAGCCATGGCTGCTGAGCCTGCGTGTCCGGAGTCTGTGCTCCACAACGGGAGAGGCCACAGCAGTGAGAGGTCTGCGTACCGCAAAAAAAATAATAATAAAAAAAATAAAAATAGCTACCCTCACGTGATATGCAGTTAGATAGATAGATAAATAGATATGGTGTATTAGATATATACCATATATTAGTGTGTGTGTGTGTGTGTGTGTGTGTGTGTGTGTGTGTGTGTATTTTTTCTGGAAATCAGTCAACAAATAATTATAGATAGTAGGTTTAGGTGTCCTCGTGAAGATCTTATTTTCAACTCCTTAGCAATAGAAGACCAGCTAGAAACCTTTTCGTGGGATTTGCACTGGGTCCTCTTCCAGCCTGCCAGGCCCCCGTGATTTGTACCAGTTTCCTGCCCTACACACCTCAACCCCATCCTCCAGCCCATTTTTTCTTGGTCCTTTTCTTAAACATTTACTTCTGAGCTAGATGCTGTAAAGGGACACAATATAGAAAGATGGGAAGGGAACTAACATTTACAAATTGCTCGTTTATTACTTAGTGTTCTGGGACCTGGTTAACATTATCCTTATAATAGGTAGGGCTGTTACCTTACAAGACTCATCTGGATTTGAGGCCCAGCTCTTTCACATACTGTGACCTGGAGCAAGTTATTTAAATTTGGCAACCACCAGATTTCTCATCTACAAAATGGAGATACTTTCAGGATTGCTGGATGAAACGCCAAACTCTGTGGCAGATGGCCAACTGTTGTTACTAGCCATCAGCTGAAATCTGGACTGTTCTTAAGTGTCTCCTCCTCCCAGAAGCCTTCCTCAATCTCCCAAGGCAGATGGTATCCCACCCTCCTCCTTTTGTCTTTGGTTTTCACCTTCTTGGTGAAGCTCAATACAGGCAGTTAAAACTATTGAATACCAGGACTCTTCACCAAATCCCCAGCAGCACCTAACAATGCTTTGCAAACAGTAGGTCTTCTATAAAAAGCCACTGAATTGAAATAGTCAAACTAAATTCTTCATGGCAAACTATCCTTTTAGCAACCTAAATGTGCTAGTTAGTTGTCTAAATTGCTCTTTCTCAACAAAAAAAGGAGATGTTTTGCACTTAGATTCACACCAGCAAGGTTTCGATTCCACATTTAGCATATTATACAAAACCATGACAAAATAACCCTTAAACACATCCTTAGAAAGGAGCCATGCTGGAGACTGACATATGGCCTTTCCATAAATCCAACATAGCCATTTTCCACTTTGATTACTGTCAAGTACTAGAGGACACAGATGGATTGCATTTAAGGACAAGTGATAGGAATATCACGCATTTTTAAACCCCAGACTCTCATCCAGTGAGGGAACAGGTTCTCATCATGGGCGGTACAAAGGAACTGAGGTGTTTGGAAGGAAAGGCAGATTCACTTCCGGTTTGTGTTCATCCAAGAGGAGAGAGGTACTGCTAATACTGTTTAAATTATTTTTTTATTTCTGAGATCAAATAGCTGAATTTGTATAAATTTAAGTGCATGATGCAATTTCACTCTGCAGTCACAGACTAAGGAACTCACTCTGTCTTAACTCACTGGTGAATCCTACTCAGGGTTTTGTTGTACACATTAGCCTTTCAGCAAATTGCAAAGAAAATGGTAGAGAATAAGACAGAGGGAAACATATTTGATCTGAAAATGTTCTAAAGCTGCATTAAGAGCCCTCTTCACTGTAATCTTTTCTTTTTTCTTTGCCATGGCTAACGGGCCCAGCCGCTCCACGGCATGTGGGATCTCCCCGGACCGGGGCACGAACCTGTGTCCCCTGCATCGGCAGGCAGACTCTCAACTACTGCGCCACCAGGGAAGCCCCTCCCTCAGATATTGACTTTACCTATATATGTATGTCTGTCTGTATGTATGAATGGATATATATATATATATGATCCAATTAACATTCACTTTATATATAAATATTTTCAGGATAAAGTTGTATCTGTATTCATTGTCAATGTCAGATGCACAAAAGTATGGCCATATTTAGCAAAGAAAACACTTTCTTCTTCCTATATTTGGATTTTAATGAATGGATCAAGCTTTATCAATATGAAGTTGCTTTGACATCAAGTGAAAAGTCCTGTAGCAGCACAGCTCAATATAATTTGGATTATCATCTCAGGTACAAAAGCATATCATGATTTCAGAGCTCAAGGACTTCATTTTTAAAACTTGGAGCTTTAACTACATTTGAATTCAAATTCAGTAATGCCCTTAGATCAACTTGAGCTGACAAATTCTTTAGAAGACAGTGAAATAAGGCAATTTGATCAAAATTATACTGTGCGGTGCCTTGTCACTCCAGATATTTCACTTTTACATTAAATTTTTTTCAATTAATTTAAAGGTAACTGCTATATGCCAGATATCCAGGCTATTTGTCATTATTATTCATTTATTTATATGCAGCACTATCATTTACAAGCACATAATTCTTAAGGAAACATAATTGCTCTAAACCTCTCAATTTGCTTATATAAAACTTGGTAATGTCTTTTCTCTAGAAAGAAAGTTAAGCATTGGTTGTCAGAGGATGTCCCCCCAGGACCTCTGCATACCATGCACACTTGGGCCTCTGTTTCTGGTCCCCTTACACCCACCAGGCTCCTTGCCCTGAGCCCCAGGACCCTCAAATTTATACAGCATTGTTTCAAGCATAATAAAGCCTCAACAAACATTTGCTGATTTAAGGTGGCTTCCTGAGAAAAAGAGCAATGCATACTGTAAAATATGCAGGAAGAACTACTTCACTGGCACACGAATGAAGTAAAAAAAGTCTAATATATCCTGCAGCCACTCCCTTTGCCCATTTCATTTGACAAGACTATAGAATCACAGACTCAAAATTCTAAAGAAACTTGGAGTAGAAAGGGACTTTAGAGTTCATTTTTCCAACATTGTTTTGTAGGTAATGAAACTGAGACCCAGAGAGTTCATTCCACAAGACAACCCTGAGTCAAAGAAGTCTCCAGGACCTGCTGGGCATGACTTAACCACAGGTTGTCTTAGCACTCCACATGTGAAGAGCTGGATATAGAATGTCCAGGGTGTGGACCCTTATGGAGGTCACTAAATGACCAAGTCCCCAAACTCTGCTGCCATAGTTACAATGTCTAGCAATTCCTACCTATGAAATCACTGCCTTCATTCACTCAAGGCTCACTTTAAACCCTGCCTCCTCCAAATACGTTTATTAAAAAGACATAGAGTTAATGCCATTTTTAAGGTAAAAGTATACTCATGTCAAAAACATGACTAACAATCTGGATTTTTACACTTTCAAGTAAACAAAATTGAACATTCCCTCTATCCCAAATCCCACGTCAAATTCACACGGAGTAAATTTAACAGATTTTAAATTCTCAGAACGAAATCATACAAAGTGTACAGCACATCGTAGTTGATCAGTGCTTTTGCAATCCGTCAAAGCTTTGCCTCTGTCAGGCAACCTTATTAAGCTTCATTCTTCTTGGAAGACAGCTCAGTGGTTCTCCAATTCAATTCAGTCTCCTGCTGGTTAGTATGTGATTATGTGGTCAAGACTCCCACTTTCATTCACTTCATGCAGAAATCCAGCTGAGAACCTTAACATTTCCTTTAATAGGGAAAGTAACTGGCATGGAATGATGAATCAGTAATAGAGCATGAAGATTACCCTACTTAACATTCTTCAGTGCTTCCCTAGATCCTTCAGGGTAAAGTCCAGACTTCTTAAACTGGCGATCATGGACTTTCAAGGATCTGAGCGTCATCTATCTTTCTAGTCCCATTTCTCACCCCTCCCCCTTCTTACTCTCTGGTCCAAGCATGCCAAACTACTTTTAGTTCTCTGGAAAA
Organism: Mesoplodon densirostris; assembly: GCF_025265405.1. Taxonomy (NCBI): domain Eukaryota; kingdom Metazoa; phylum Chordata; class Mammalia; order Artiodactyla; family Ziphiidae; genus Mesoplodon; species Mesoplodon densirostris. The sequence continues at coordinate 147,407,975 of NC_082665.1, forward strand.
CTCGAACTCTCAAGTCTCTCCACTTAAAATGCCCTACATATACCCTCTTGACATTTGTCTGGCTAGTTCCTAACTCATACTGTAAAGGTCCATTCAGTTGCATGCATCCATGTGGAGTGTCATCATGAAGTAATTAAGGTCAACTATACCCCAAATATAGGAACAACCAATCCACTTTCAGTGAGACATCAACATTTGTCTTTTCATGACTAAACTTTTGGTAAAATAGTTTATACCCACCACTTCCACTTCTTTATCATCCAATTCTTTCTTAATCCCTTGCAAATCTGCTTCCCCTAGCATTACTCAACTGAAAAAAAAATTTTTTTAAGGCTGCTAGTGTCCTCGTAATCATCTAATTCACTGACAATAGGTTTTTTTTTTCTCCAAATACCAAGTTTCCTTAAGTTCTCTAAAGTCATCTAGACTGCTAGTCACCCTATTATATTCTACCTCCCTTCCCTTCTGTGGCATACAGTTTTCCTTGTTGCCTTATTCAAATTGTTCCTTTACTGTGTCATTGACTGGCTCCACTTCTTCCTCTAATTAAAGATATTCCTCTGGGTTCACTATTTTCAAAACATGAGCATTAGGATGCCTCCCAATTCCCTAACTCACAAAACAAATGCAAATTATTTGTGTACCCTGTTGATTCTAGCTTCTTAGTGAGAAAGGAAGAACTCACAGTCCAGTAAAAAGAGCATTCATTTTGGAGATAAACTTGGGTTCAGATCTCAAGTATGTCACCAACTCTTGAGCAGTGTGGCATGGAGCATATTACTCAACTCATTTGGGCCTCAGTGTTTCATCTATAAGTTGAAGAAAATAATGGCTATCTTTCAGTATTACTATATGAATTTCAGTATGCAAAGTGCATATTTCAACGTTGGGTACAAAATTGGGCACTCAATGAAATCTATTCAATATTATTATTTCCACACCCACTTCCTCCAAACTTGTATAGTATCTCACTGTTCCAATCCATTTCTTCATATGCATCAACAAAAGATAAATCTTATAGAGGGCACATATGAACACGTTTTTTTTCTGGCTTAATTTTTCCCGAGTGCTTACTGAATCAAAGCCCAATTCCTCCCTATTTAAGTAAATTTTCAGATTTAAGCCCCATCCTTCCTTTCCAGCCTTCTCTCTCACTGCCATTCTAAATGAATACCATTTTCCAAACAAACTGGATTTTTGTGGTCCAATGGTCCACCTCAAATTCTGCCTCCTTTATGAAAATTATCTCCCCAGCTGGATATTTTATCCTGAGTATTTTATTGGTACTTCTTATAAATTGTAAACCTTTTGAAGGGAGAAACTAGGTTCTTATTCATTCTCCTACTCACCACTTTGCTAAGTGATGAGACATGTATATATTTTAAAAATACCAACTAGACTTTTCCTCAAGGAATTATTTTCACTTCCTCAACTTCTCATGAAAGGGTGGGAATAGAATAGGGAGGGACGGGTGTATGTAGAGTACTGACACAGACACTGCTGGCTGAACCTCCACTTGGAATTCTCCCAGCAGCAGCAAAAAGGCAGGGTTGAAACAGTCATCCTAGAAACTGACCAGATGAGACTTTAAGATCTGTTGATCAATTGCACCCAAACTCTTGGGAAACCCTTTCCCAATTTGCTAAGCTTGTCCATATTTCTTTTCTTTCCCAGAGTTATTTTTCTACCTTCTAGTCTTCTCTAAACTGCAGAGTAAACAAAAGATTTTATTTTAAACCTACAGTTGAACACACAGGAATATACACACATATATTTAATGTTATTTTATGTATTAGTTCATATTTGAGAATCTTATTTCTTTAAAGTGAAATTTCTTTCAACCCAAATCCAAGACTAAATTTTTATAGGTATAATCTTCAGGCAACTCCTAGTATAGTGCTTTGGATACAGTACAAATTCATTATGTAATGTCTGAAAGAAGAATGAATTTATAATGCACAACTCCGGAACTTAATGTTGGTTAACTGCCATGGGAAAAAATGAGAAAATATATAGTCAAAGTGAGTGTGATACTTTGGGACTCAGCATCTTGTGTGCCTAGCGTTGTACAAAGATTTTTTTTTTTAAGATGAGGAAAACTAAGACCCACAAAGAGGTCACATTGCAACAAATCTCCTGCTAAAGGCAAATTACCTGATGCAGAGTCCATATGTCTCCCTCTGAATATTATTTTCCACACATACACACTTCTTTTTTTTTTTTTTTTTACTTTCTGATAATCTAGAGGTCTAAAAAATCCCCAAGGCTACTCTCGGGCCTGAGGTACACGTTTATATGTAGCAAAAGGACAAGTGTTACTTGGCTCACGGTGTTTAAAAAATAAAATAAAATTTTAAAATAAATAAATTTATTTTAAAAAGCGGGAAGAGATTTCCCTGATGGCGCAGTGGTTAAGGATCTGCCTGACAATGCAGGGGACACGGGTTCGAGCCCTGGTCCGGGAAGATCCCACATGCCGCGGAGCAACTAAGCCTGTGCGCCACAACTACTGAGCCTGTGCTCTAGAGCCTGCGAGCCACAACTACTGAGACTGTATGCCACAACTACTGAAGCCCACGTGCCTAGAGCCCGTGCCCCGCAACAAGAGAAGCCGCCACAGTGAGAAGCCCGTGCACCGCAACGAAGAGTAGCCCCCGCTCGCCGCAACTAGAGAAAGACAGGGTGGAGCAACGAAGACCCAACGCAGCCCAAAATAAACAAAATTTAAAAAAAGAAAAGGCGGCAAGAGGGTGCGGGTAGGCAAAAGCTGTAGCACTTTACTTTGCAACCGCTGTGGCTCAGGTCCTTATTCTAGAGTTCAACTACCTTAATGAAGATATACTTTGGTGTAATAGAAAGAGCACAGGACTTGAAGGACTTATCAGTCTGGTATCAAATCCTGACTCTACCATTTAGTGTGGCCTTGGTGGGGACCCTTAACTTCTTTGAGCCTTAGTTTCCTCATCAGTAAAATGGAGATAATTCAGATTCGATGGGAAGATTTGAGAGGAAAGTATTCTGGCACACAGCCGAAGATCAATAAATAGTTATAAATTAATGTACAACGCGGTCGACGCTCAATAGAAGGAGATCCTGCAGGGTCGGATACTCCCATCTCCTGGGGAGCTCCAGAGCTGAAGGCTCTTCGCAGCCCTCTGACCACCAATGCCTGAAGCTCAGCCCAGAAACCGGCCCACATCCTTCCAGCCTCAATCAGGGCCCCGAGCAGGCCCCGCAGAGGACTCTCTGGGCCTCGTTCTCAGGCCCACCAGGGTACAGTAGGCTTAGAGCCTAGCTTCGCCTTCCCTTCTCTTCCCCGCCCTCTCCTCGGAGCCAGAATCAGAGGAAGCCTCACAGCGCTTCTCAGTCCCTGCGACACAACTCCACTATAGGGGAGTTTCTCCGGCCGTTAGCATTCGGATGAGGCATTTCGCTTTTTCTCATCTCATTTAACTCGCGGTTTTCTGATTCTCCTACACGCTCATCAACCCCAGGACACTGCAGCAGGTAGCGGAGGCCACACCCCCCGCTTCCCCAGCAGCGCCAGGTGGGCTCGAGACCATTTAGGAGGCCTTGTTGCCTTGGAAATTTGGGCGGGGCTTGGGAAACGTCAGCCCCCCGTGCCGCGTTTGCGCAGGCGCTCGGGCCCTGGACCCGAGTTCTATCGCGAGAACTCCTCCCGGAAGTTCCACGTCAAGCAGTCGGCCGGTCAGCGGGTCGGTGGGTCTCTCCCGGACTGCTTCGTCGGCAGCGAGTAAAGGCGCCCAGGCTTGGACCAACGGAGCCATGGTAGGTCCAGGCCCTGCGGGAGGGAGTGGGGCCCCTGCGGCCAAGGCCAATTTCTGGGGCTCCTGGCCTGAGGACCATAGTCAGCACCTGAGCACCTGGGCTCCCGCTACGGCCGCCGCCTCAGGCCTTGCGGGGTCCTGGCCCAGTTTGAACTCTGGGAGGGAGGAGGCGATGGGTGGTTTGAGGAGGCAGTGCCTGGAATTGAGGGGTCCCTGACTCCTCCGGTGCTTACGGCGTTTGCCAGAGGTCCTGCGGTCTGCAGCGGGATCCTTGGTGTAGGGAAATAGAAGAGACCGAAAACGTTGAACTCCGTAGAAGGCATTGACGAAACTGCCTCATTGTGCCTTTAAAACGGCGACAGCTGATTTTGCACTCATGTTGGGCTTGTTCTGGTATAGTGTGTGCTGACCGCAAACTACGAACTTAAACAGGCAAGCCCCGCTCCCCCCAAAAATGTAAATAAAATGCATAGAGAGTCAAGAGTGGAATTTCAGATGCTTTGGGACCGCAGCTTAGGTTTCTAGGGAGAAACGAAGAGTTGGGGAGTTGTTTATAAAACTGGTTGGCGTACTTTTCTGCATTTGCAAATATAGCGGCTGATAAGAATGACAGTCCTGACGGCATTTTTTATTACCCCCCAAACATACTCTAAAATATTTTTGCACAAAATGAGTTATAATAGTAAGAAAAACAGTACGATAGTGTGAGAATTTCTTTCCAAAAAGATGTAAGAAATTCAATATTTTAACATTTAACATTTATTTAAACATTTTCCTGCTTTTTTTTCACTTGTTAGGAAGCACAGGTTCAAGGATTTTGGAGCTTGAAGACCGTAGGGATTAATAAGTCCAAGTTCCCCACCTTGCAGTTAAAGGAAAAAAATAAATAAAAACTTAAAATCAAGTTAGTTGAAGGCTCATTGCTGAAGAGTTTTAACTACAGCAGAAGTTGATTCCCTGGGGAAACTTGTGAACATTATGGATACTTCCAGAAAAATGCATAGAGAAACACAGCATTACCTAAAATTTTAGTGGGTTCACTCACAGATACCGCCCCCCCACCCCAGTCCTCATGCATGAACTTCCTTGGGTCCCCAGGTTAAGAGCCTCTGAACAATACTCAAGTCACTTAATTATGCCACCTCGTATTACCAGCCACCTGCTCTGGGGTGTGCTGTGCTTTCAGCACTGGACATTTTTGGAAACAGCCCTTGCATCTGCCTAATTTAGTTTTCTTTTGCAATCTTTAAGAGTATTTTTATAATTACATATTTCATTCTTTAACACATTTAAAATCTTTTATATAACTACAAAATGTGAATTTATTTATTCACTCATTTACCATAGAGTGTTACTATGTGCCATGGATTTTGCTAAACATTTGCCTCCTAATTCTCACAACAGCTGGGAGAGTGAGTTATAAATGCTTATGGAGTGGTTACAATAGGCCAGGCACTGTTCTAACTGTTTAACACTAAATTTAATTCTCATTATACTAAGCGGTAGATAATAGTCAAGGGTTTTACATTTTTCAAACCTGAGAGAAGTTAAGTAAACTTACCCACTGTTGTACGTTTGAAATGAGTAGTGGAACTGAAGTTTGAGTCCATCATGATTCTTTAGACCTCGATTATACTGTCTGTACTTAAACCCCTATACCCAAATATGTAAGATGCTGTGGAGATAAACACATGAATAAGCAGTGACCCTGCCCTTAAGGAGCATCTGTTCTAGAAAGCAAAAACAGACATGTGCACAAATGTTAAATGTTAAAATTAAAACCTGTAGGATCCCGTAGGAAAGGATGCTTCTGGTAGGGTCATCTGAAAGATCATAGTAGTAGCAGTAGAATTTAAGCTGAGTCCTAAATGCATCCAGCTTTTGGGACATATAAGGAGACATTTAGAGTTAAGGCTGCAGTATGAGTACCTTACTCGTTTTGGTATTCCACAGCGCCTAGTACAATGTCTCATTCAAAGTAGGCACTAAAATCTTGGGAGAAATACAGCAGGAGCTCTTGGCTCTGCTTCTTAAACTGAGATTGTGCATTGGGGGGTATGTAGAGTTATACTGGGGTTGCTCAGTCCCCTGGACCACCTTCCTGAAGTGTCACTTTTACTCAGTAATCAAGCGTTTAAAACATTTTTAATGGTAAAATATACATAGTTTATAAGTGTACAGTTTCCTCATTTACTAGAGGAAAAAGCCTCCACCGTGGTTCCTGGCATATGTATAGACACATCATGTTTGCTGCTCTGAAGAGACCAGAAAAAAAGAGTTAACATTTGTGATGATAATTAATGGGACAAAATTCAGAAATGGGTGAAGTAAGAGGTCCTGCTTCAGCAAGGTATGTGAAGATGATGGTTTGAGAGTAGCAAGTTTGAGATGGAGAAGAAAGTAAGACAGTGGAAACATTTTTGTGGCTATTGTAGAGAAGAGCCAGAGAACTCGAATCTTTTAAAGGAAAGTAAGAGGTATAGGTTGTTGCCAAAAGTGAGGGAGGCCTGTATAGAAGTCAGAGCAAGGTTCGAAGCAGTCAGTGACCCAGATTTGATAGAGATCGAAAACGATGAATAAAAGCCTTGTGAGGTGTTTGCTTTGTCTCAGGAAATTATCTCTGCGGAAATTATCTAGCAGTCTTCATTTGTGTAGAAAAGTAACGTTAAATTTCTGTCCCATTCATGATCATCACGGAAGATCGCAAAAATAAAAATTTGATGATAACTCAACTTGCCAAATAAAGTTTTAGGTTGTGTGTAAAACCTGTTGAAGGAGAAACATATTTTAAATCCGTCTTCCTCAGATCTGCTTCCAAGAGAGGATTAAGACTACTGCCCTAAGCCATCATTATATATAATGAGTTAACTTTTCTCCTAGAAAGGTATCCTTGGGAGAATTGAGAAAGTAGTTATTCAGATCATTTTCTTTCTGTGGTTTAGATGAGGAATCCAGGTTGAAAAAGGCTGTTTTAAACTATTAGTATTTTATGACTCGAGAGAGTATTTTAGCTTTGGTTTAAAATTGTAATTTCCATTTGGTTCTTGTAACTTAAATACATTAAAACATTATAAACATTCCCATTTGGCTCCAAAGCCCTTCATGCACATGGATATAACCCCTATTGATCCCACATTACATTGCCTAGCATTTACTAATATTATTGCCAAAATAAATCTAATACTTTTCTCTGAAGAACTCAGTTTTTTAAAAAAATAATTGAGGTATAATTGACATATGATGTTATATTAGTTTTAGGTGTCCAATATAATGATTTGATATTTGTGTATATTGTGAAACAATCACCACAATAAGTCTAAACACCTGTCACCATACATAGTTACAAAAATGTGTTTTTTCTTGCAATGAAAACGTTTAAGATCTACTCTCTTAGCAACTGTCAGATATGCAACACTGTATTATTAACTACTGTGCTGTACATTACATCTCCATGACCTACTTATTTTATAACTGGAAGTTTGTACCCTTTGACCCCCTTCACCCACTTATCCCTCTTCCACACTCCACCTCTGGGAGTTACCAATCTGTTCTCAGTATCTGTGAGCCAGGTTTTTGTGTTTTGTTTTTGGGGTTTTTTTTCATATACATCAACCAGAACAATATATCACAACATATTGAGGGCCGAAGCAGATATGGGAAAACAAATGTCTTCTATTAAGTCAGAATTTAAAGAGTTTTGCAAAAATGTGAAACATTGCTACTCTTCTCACTAAATTTCTTTTGAAACTATAGTTTTCATAACAATATCTTACTTAACATGTAATGGGTTTAGTTCATTTTTAAAAATGAATTAATACACAAATATTTTAATGTCTCAGTTTTAATTTTTAACATGGTAAATATTAATAAATATAATCTACCTGAAAAGAAGCTTTTTAGTGTCCTCAAAAATAAAGACTGTAAAGGCGTCCTAAGACCAAAAAGTTTGACAAGTGCTGCTACAAATTAAAAAATTTTTAATACTCATATTTTTTGTATATATGAGTGAATAAGTAGGTGTCTGTAATTTAGCAAGGTAAAAATTGTGTCTGGGGCCTCCCTGGTGGCGCAGTGGTTAAGAGTCCGCCTGCCGATGCAGGGGATACGGGTTCGTGCCCCGGTCTGGGAGGATCCCACATGCCGCGGAGCGGCTGGGCCCGTGAGCCATGGCCGCTGGGCCTGCGCATCCGGAGCCTGTGCTCCGCAACGGGAGAGGCCACAACAGTGAGAGGCCCGCATACCGCAAAAAAAAAAAAAAAAAAAAAAAAATTGTGTCTGTAATTTAGCAAAGTAAAAACTGAATTGTTTTGTAGGCATGATAATGCACTGTTTTTAGTTAAGATCTCAAGCATGTTTTATTTGGCATAGCAATTTAATGTTTGTTTTTTATGTTTGTCCTTAGCCTCTGCGACTCGATATCAAGAGAAAGCTAACTGCTCGATCTGATCGAGTTAAGAGTGTGGATTTGCATCCTTCAGAGCCGTGGATGTTGGCGAGTCTTTACAATGGCAGTGTGTGCGTTTGGAATCATGAAACACAGGTAGGAATTTTTAAAGACTTTATTAGAAATACTTTCTTAATCTGTTTATAATGAAAGAGAAGAAATATAACAGAGTTCAGTAGTATATGCATACTGCTTTCTTAAATAAATTGGTACGAAGTATTTTTAATAAAGATAAACTAATACTTATGAGGGTAGAGCTTGTGGGAGAAACTGTCTAGGCTCATTGTATCCAATATTTAAGTGTTAAGTTCTGAGATAGGTAGTTTCAGCTATACTTTGAAATTAAGGAAACTGACACCAATATAAGATCACTTGCTCTAGATGAAAGTATTTAATGGTACTTAATTTTCCATTCAGTGAGTATTCTACCCATCTTAAGAATGGGATTTTTACTTTTATTAAATTTTCCCCAAGTGCTCACTGTAATGCATGATGCAGGTAACTTTCAGTCAGCCATACAAATTATAGATTATATCAGAGAGAGATTTGTAGTCAGCTTTTCATTACACATGACAATGTGCCTTTTACAGATTATATCCCTTAAATGCTTTCATCTGAGTAAATAATAGGTCTTTCAGCTTAGTTTGTCTTATCTTTTCCAGTCTTTGTTGGCCATCCTTAATCTTTTTCTTTCAAAGTACAGAACATACCATACAGTTTTGAGTCTATTTATACAGTAATTATCCCCAACATCCAAGATTAAGTTCTTAAAATCCAGATAAAATTCACATTTGAGGGACTTAAGATGGCAAAAGTAGGCCTTAGGGAACCAAGTTCAGGAGTAAACCTAAAAACACCCTTACAGCGTATATCACTCTAATGAAACAGTAAGGACTACACAGTCAGCCAAGTCCCACCAGTGACATTTTATTCACATTAACCACTTTGTTCTCTGCTGTATCCCAGTGCCTATGACATTACCTGACACACAGTAAGGGCTCAGTAATTATTTGTTGACCTAGTGAATAATAAACTTTCCTTTTATCAGTATATCACTAGTTCAGAATTTCTGTCCTGTGACTTCAAATCTTTATCTTGTGAATTCCTTTTGCCCTGATGTGGAGAGTATGCTTGTTAACTGCTTTTGTGTGGGTGGCGGGGGGGGGGGAAGATCTACTCTCTCCATGTGTTTAAAACCTTTCAGATTTTATGCTTAGCCAGATACACTGGTACCTGCTCCACCCCCACCGTGCTTCCTGATGCTCCCTGGAGTCCCCTCTGTCAGCTCCATTTAACCATTTCTCAGCTCTGTCGTCTCACTGTAGTTGTGCTCTAAAGCCCGGGTGTACTTCCCTTATCTTTCTCCAGGCTTTACTGTAACATAACTCTGCTTTATCTGGGTCATCTACTTTGCTTCGTTTTTCTTTCTGTACCCTTCTGTGCCCTCCTGCAGGGCCATCTACTTCCCCTTTCATAATTCATCTCATTGGTAATTTTTTGTTTAATTTCCTTCTTTCCTTCAAATATGGAGGTTTTATGAGGACGGATTATCCTAGTGTTAATTCCCATTGTTATTCCAAGTGGGTACCTGGCAGACAGGCTCATAGTAGATACTCAGTTTTTGTTGAATGGTTGATCTGTTTTTGGTTCTCCCTGCTTTTCCTCCTCTTTTTATCACCAACAGAAGTTACTTGCCACTTGTGTATTGAGAGCAAAATTCTTGAAAGAGCCAAAAAGGTTTTTGGAAGTAAATTCAAATGTACTTGAATTTCAAATAAGGAGATACTATACTCTTTGAGGTGATGGGTGCAGCAGTTAAAAAATCAGTATGTTATATACACAATGGAATGTTTCTCAGTCACGAAAAGGAACGAAACTGAGTTATTTGTAGTGAGGTGGATGGACCTAGAGTCTGTCGTATAGAGTGAAGTCAGAAAGAGAAAGACAAATACCGTACGCTAACGCGTATACGTGGAAGCTAAAAAATTGGTACTGATGAACCTAGTGGCAGGGTAGGAATAAAGACACAGATATGGAGAATGGACTTGAGGACACAGTGGGGAAGGGTAAGCTGGGACGCAGTGAGAGAGTGGCATTGACATATATACGCTACCAAATGTACAATAGATAGACAGTGGGAAACTGCTGCATAGTTTCCCTGCTAATTAAATGATGTGGGCAAGCCTTTTAACCACGTTGAGTCTCAGTTTACTTACCTAAATGAAGATGCTATGTTGCCTTCTTTATTTCGCAGGATTGTCAGAAGGATTAAATGAAATTGATAAAATTGTGTACGAGACCTATAAGGCACCATACAAGTGTTTCTTTCTTTTCTTACATTTCGCTGGTGGTTTACATGTTGAGTGTGTAGCGTTTCCTCCTGTTTAGCTTGTTTAGATTCTGGAGTGGGAAGACCATCCCTTAGGTCATTTGTATCAGCCACAGCACTTAACGTGGACCTGAAACATGACTGTTAGTTCTGTAGCTGCTTTATTTTTTATTGCTCAGCAGATCCCTGAATTTGTTGGCTCCTTATGAGCTTTCGTGCATTTGTCTGTCATCTTATAGGTTGCATGTTCTACCTGTTTGCAGTGTCTGTATCACAGTCAGCTGCTAGTGGTTGTGCAGGTTGGAGCTTATGTCCCCACTTATTCAGCCTTTGACTGAAGAATCTTTGAAGTCTTGCTCAGGAAGCCAGAGTGGGCTCAACAGTTCTTGTGAACCAGTCCCTATTTTTAAATTTGGTGCACATGGTTAATCAATCAGAATATGCTCTTTTCATTATTGTCTTGTACAGAAAGATAGATTGAAAAGTGATAGTTTGATTTTCAGAATTTTAAAGAACAAGGCATCAAAGTAGGAGGACAAAGAGATGCATTCATCCCTGCTCTTTCTAGCAGGGTCTCCTAGTTTTCCACCTTTATCCTGTGTATATAATTCTATTCTGAGCAGCTTTAGGGACATCTAAATCACTGTGTTCTCGTACTTCACTAAAAGGAAACGGCATCTGTATGGAAGCATATTGCTGAAGTGTACAAAAGAATTGTATCTTGTTTATAAGTTTATTTTACGAGTTTATGGGTTTAATTTTTAAAAGAAGAAAACTAGGGGCTAATTCATTCAACAAATACTTATTACACATTAATTGTTTTTCAGCCGCTGTTCTAGGCTCTAGGTATACAGTGGTGATCAAGATTCCTGCCCTCAGGGGGCTTAGCAGGAAAGATTAACATTAAACACATAATTATGAAGGTGCTATGTTGTGAAAGTGGAGTATAAGGTCCTCTGGGTGGGTTTTCAGGCGGAGGGAACATGAGCAAAGGTAAGGCACTGGGAGTAGCCAAGGCTGAAGCTAGAGAAGTAGGGAAGGGCTGGAGCACAGAGGATGGGGAACTTCATCTTGTTGACATTTGCTTTCTTTTGTCATTTATAAATATCTGCACTTTGAATCTGTTAAAGAAAAGATCTTTGGTCTATTTTTTTCATTTGACTGTTGCACTTTTATAGTTTAGCCTGAGAACATTTTATGATTAGTAGTGATATAAAAAATCAGATGTTTTAAATATAACAGGATAGATTTTTCAGTTACTTTCTCATGACTCAAAGTGTATATTCTTGTGAAATTTTTAAGACACTGGTGAAAACATTTGAAGTATGTGATCTTCCTGTTCGAGCTGCCAAGTTTGTTGCGAGGAAGAATTGGGCTGTGACAGGGGCGGTAAGTAATTCCGTGCGCTTCTAACCCATCTCTGAACCTGTCAGTGGCTGCTTTGGCGGCGAGTCGCAGAGCTTTGACTCTTGCTTTGTTTTGTTAATTAGTGCATTGTTTTGGAACCTGGGCTTTATACCCTGAGCCTATAATATACTTTTTTGTGCAGTTTATTTCATAACAGTAACGATGGTGTTAAACTTTCCATTTCTAGGATGACATGCAGATTAGAGTGTTCAACTACAACACTCTGGAGAGAGTTCATATGTTTGAAGCTCATTCAGACTACATTCGCTGTATTGCTGTTCATCCAACCCAGCCTTTCATTCTAACTAGCAGCGGTAAGAGATGACCCCTTTTGGTCATGTGCGTCTCTTTGAGTAATTCATTTTCATTCAGTGAGACATGCAATTCTTTTACTGCTGTTACAAGCAGAGTTCTAATTCCAAGCAGCCTTTAAACTATTTAAATCCATTAATGTGCTATCAGTGCTGCTTACTTTTGTATTTTAATGAATATCAGCTCTACTTAGGATTTGTATAGCAGTTGCTCCAATTCCCTGTCAGGGAAGACCTGAAGGTCTAGATGCTGAAACATCTGCTGAACGGAAAGCTAATTTACATGCTGATTGAGTGAGTTTTTGGCAGATTGCCATGTACCCTAGTCAATTTTATCTTTATACTCAGACTAGTTTCTCCTTGGTATTATGTATAAAACAGTGGAGCTTTAGGAAGGCATTTAAAACCAGTTGCACTGAACTGGTAATAGCACTTTGAAACATTTTTAATTTAGAGATTGTGAAGTAACTCAAAAGTTTTTTTTTTTTAACCAATCTTGTATTAAAAGAGAAATGCTTATTTCTGAAATAGTCATTGCCGTCATTATTCATTCATACTTAGACTGTAATCAGACTTGTTCCTCTTTCATCATTCTGTAAAGCCCATTGAGTCTGTCTCAAATTTTTTTCCATGAAATTTGTATATTTGCAATTAGTAATCTCTCTCTTTTATCTCCACTCTTTAGAGAGTTAAATTTATTCTTAGAATTAATAAGCATTTTGAAAAATCTGTTCAATTCCGATTCTGTTTCTTTAAGACATGGAATATATGATTTGTGTTAGATTTGCTGCCTTAAAAGACACAGAGACTCTGCACCTTAGTTCTGAATGAAAGAAATAGAAATTGCAGCTAACTGGAGACTTTCTTTTGGTCTAGATGACATGCTTATTAAACTCTGGGACTGGGAAAAAAAATGGTCTTGCTCACAAGTGTTTGAAGGACACACCCATTATGTTATGCAGATTGTGATCAACCCCAAAGATAACAATCAGTTTGCCAGTGCTTCTTTGGACAGGACTATCAAGGTAGGATGTCCACTGTTGGTGTCAGTTATGATTGTTGGTGAAATATAGTTGTGTCAGGTATTTTACTACTGGCTGCCCAGAAAGTTATTCCTGTCTGAGAAGTTTCTCTCAAAAGCTCATTCTGAAGCAAAATAGGACTTCTCATTTTGATCCAGAAGGGCATATTCTGTTGAAGAAGAACAGTGTGGCAGCTCTGTGCTCTTAATGAAGGAGTGTTTTTCCATGTGGAAGCAATATGATGTAAAACCTTTTAAACCTTTGCACACCCAGAATAAGAAAATGCCTGTATCTTCTCTAGGTCACTGTTTCCTCTCCTTGAGTATACTTGTTGTTGACTTCTGCTGATTATTAATCTGTTTTATATTTAAATGTCATCTGCCTCCATTCTTTTTCTTACTTCATTTCTCCATACTGCTTCCAGTTATCTTTCTAAAACATGGATTCCATCTTGTCAGTTCCCAGTCTAAGGATAAAGTCCAAATGCCTTGGTGTGGAATACAAGCGTTTCCAAGACTAGCCTTAGCTAATGTTATGAAATATCTCCAGTAACCCTGGTCTAACTCACCATTTTCTAGAGAAGCCCTGAATGTTCACAGAACCTTACCTAATTCAGCTGGTCCTTCTGCCTGCAGTATTCTTTATTCTGCCATTTTGATTTCTTTTCCTCTGGAGAATTACTCATCTTTCAAGGCTTATTAGCACAGTTATTTACTCTGAGAAGCTCTCTTCAGACATTCATTTCACCTCTAGACAGAGCCAGTCATTTTCATCCCATTCCTTCCATCGCTTTTTGCCTCTATTATGGCCTTCATGTTGAATAATAATGAACGTGTCTCCGGAAATTTTTATCCCTGAAATGTTGATGTTTGGGGCAGGAACTGTGTGTTACCCCCTCCCCCAAACAGACACACGTTACCAAGCAGCACAGTGCCTTGCCTATACTAGATGCTTAATACATGTTGCAGTGAGTGTAAATACGTTCCTTTTCCCACTGTAATATTTAAATTATTTCTATATGCATAGATTTAAAATATACATTACATAAACTTTTGCTTGCATGTATAGGCTTACATCTATATAACATTTTTATTAGTTTTCCTTTAACTTTTATAAAATGTTATATGCTGTTTGTCTGACAATTTTTTTTTTTTTTTTTTTTTTTTTCGGTATGCGGGCCTCTCACTGTTGTGGCCTCCCCCGTTGCGGAGCACAGGCTCCGGACGCGCAGGCTCAGCGGCCATGGCTCACGGGCCCAGCCGCTCCGCGGCATATGGGATCCTCCCAGACCGGGGCACGAACCCGTATCCCCTGCATCGGCAGGCGGACTCTCAACCACTTGCGCCACCAGGGAGGCCCCGACAATTTATTATTAAATGTTATATGTTGAATATCTTAGGACTTCGGCTTACTTTATTTTTTTTCCTTTCACTGGATTGTCCTTGCTTTTGACATAGGTTGAAACTTTGAAATTAGTTTTAAACTTTCTTCACTAAATTAGGTATATCTTGAAGACAAAAATTGTCTTATCTTTGGCTCTAGTAAAGTTTGTTTACACATCTTTATACTCCCCACAGGGCCTCCCATGTAGTAGGCATACAAAATAAATATTTGTAAAGGTAAAGCTCAATACCAGTGCTGTAGTAATATTTGACTACTTTTCCATACTTTTAATTTTTTGACTAAACAGTAGTTTTCTCCTTTTAATACATCCTACTAAGTCCACTTTCATTAGCTTTATATTAAATCTCTCATGAAGTCATTTCCTGCCCTTAAAGTAGTGTTTCTCAAAGTCAAGACACCTGGAGTGTCTGTTAAAAAAATCTAGATTCCTGGGCTTCCTTGTAGATCCACTGAATCATAATCTCTAGGGATAAAGCCTGGAAATGGGCATTTTTCAGAGAATGCTATAGTGATTCTGCCCCCTGGAAATTCAAGGAAAGTGAGAAAAAACAAACACAAGTGGGTGAAAAAATGAGCATTCTTCAGCGCCTCCCCCCCCCCCCCGCTTTGGCATTTATATGACCTGTCGGGTGTGGTGGAGCTGCCTTCTGAAAAGCAAGGCCCCATATTGACTGGCAGATGCTGTTGCTCTCTGAAGGTGTGGCAGCTGGGCTCCTCGTCACCAAACTTCACTCTGGAGGGACATGAAAAAGGTGTGAACTGCATTGATTACTACAGTGGGGGCGACAAACCATACCTCATTTCAGGTGCAGATGACCGTCTTGTGAAAATATGGGACTATCAGGTACAGTTTTTTCATAACTCACTTGCCACATGTTAGATATGCTTCTTACTGTTTCTTACAGGACAGTTAAAACTTGAGTTGTTGAACTCTGTTTATAGCATAATAACTTAAGGCATCAGAATTTGCACCTAAACTGTGGTCTCAGACTTTCATTTATATTTGAAAACTAGCAGACAAATGAATAATGTCATGACATCACCATGGTACAATCATTTTGCCACAAAGACTCTTGTAAACCTAGGTATGTTACTACACTTTTTATCTCCAAGAGTATGTTAAATTTTTATTCTTTTGTTTCTCACATCAAAATTTCAATAAACAGTTAATAAAATGAGGCCTAGAAACCAGTTGTACTGAGATACTCAAATTTGTGTTTAAATACAGGATAAAAATATTAAAGACATTATCTTAGGAATTTGAGGGAATGATACTTAGATGAAGACCACATCTTTCGGGGGTGTGTTGTGTTTTCTTCTTTAAATGTGATAGTTACATTTACATTTGCCTGTACTATCAAATAATTAGAGAAAATGTGTACACAGTAAGATGGTTCTATTTCAAAAATCTCTATTGAATACTGTTAAGAGTCATAACCACTCTTATTTATATGTATCTGTGCACTGGGAAAATTAAGGATGAGTTATTGTTTGCCACTAATAAAAGTGTTTTCTGTGCACTGATTACAGAATAAAACATGTGTACAGACACTGGAGGGACACGCCCAAAATGTGTCTTGTGCCAGTTTTCATCCTGAGCTGCCAATTATCATCACAGGTTCAGAAGATGGTAAGTTAGAAATGAATATTTATTCCTGTGTTTAATCTCATTACTAAGTGGATATTTAAGCTGACTAGTGCCCTGCATTTTCATTGGAAGTTTCAAAGGATTTTGATATTTTATTAGAGTAGACTACTTAAGCTATAAAAGAGTAAAGGGGCATTATTATCAGCATCATTCTAACGTGTTTTGACTCTGTTACTTAAATAAGAGGACACCCAGAAGTGCTAGAGAAAAGCTGAAAAAGCCTGTGCTTTGGAGTCTAAAAGCCCGGGGTCAAATTCAGCCTCTGCCACTTCATAGATGTGTGGTTTGGGTACATTATGAAATGGGCATAGATATACCTGCCTCATAGGATTACAGTGAAAGGATGTGAAGAAATCACGTATAGAAAGCATCTGGCACATAGTGGGCACTGTACCCAGGAATCCTGTCATTATTTCACACTTAAGATCACATTTCTTAGTTTTAGTTTCTTATAAATTTTCTATTATTTATTTATGTTGTTTTATAAAATCACAGACCGTAGATCAAGAAATGAAGCTGTCAGGAAGTGTGTTCTGTTTGAATATAAAGACTTCTGTGTGGCTGGTTCACCTGACAGTTCATTCTTGGTTGTTCAAATCAAAAGGGCATATTCACATGGTTGTTTTCAGGAACCGTGCGTATTTGGCATTCAAGCACCTATCGCCTCGAGAGCACATTGAATTATGGCATGGAGAGGGTATGGTGTGTGGCCAGCCTGCGAGGGTCCAACAACGTTGCTTTGGGCTATGATGAAGGGAGCATCATTGTGAAGGTAATCTCTCATTACACTGTCTCTGAATAGATGGACATAGGGGAAGCAGTTATCTTCCAAGTCACCAGTTTTGTTAAACTGGCACTTCTGTCATTAAGCTCAAGAGATTAAGCTCCAGAGGTTTAAAGTGCAAGAAAGGAGCCCTCCATTAAATGAAAATAGAAAATGTTTATTTTTTCGTGGTTTTATTTTGTTGTGGTTTTATTTTGTTTTCCTTTTCGTTGCTAAGAGTCATTTGTCATTCCTCCAGCTTGGTCGGGAGGAACCTGCCATGTCCATGGATGCCAATGGAAAGATAATTTGGGCCAAACATTCAGAAGTCCAGCAGGCCAACCTAAAAGCAATGGGAGATGCTGAAATTAAAGATGGAGAAAGATTGCCACTGGCAGTAAAGGATATGGGCAGTTGTGAAATATACCCTCAGACTATCCAGCACAATCCTAATGGGCGGTAAGCCACCACCAAAATCTCTCTCTGGGCTTCTGTGTATGTTTGCATATCCACAGCATGTCCCACCCCTGCCCTTTGGTGGGCATTCCTCATTGAGCTTTTGCCGTGGCCTCACAATCCTCAACACAGCAGCAGGCAGCCATGCTTCTGATCGGGTTGGCATGCAAGGTGAAGCACAGTTGCCTTCTTGGCCTCATCCCACCATGCAGTTTTGAACAGTTGAATAGTTTTGTGTTGACTCTTTATTTCAAATGTGTTGGTATGTGTCCTTCCGCTCCTTCGAGGCATAGAATCATGTCTTATCCTGAGACTTAGTGGGTGCTCTCTAAATACTTGCTGACTCATTGCTCTTAAGGAGAAGAGTTGTGAGGTCTTTGTCTTTTGAAAAAATATGGGGACTGCTAATAATTCTGCTTCTTCTCTGTAATTTGAATCGTCAGCTCTGTTTCTCCCTTAAGATTTGTAAAGCACTGAACATCTTGTGAAAGGAGAGTTTCTAGTACAATAAGTTTAAACCTGTGAGTTTTAAAAATTACTTTACAATAGATCTTGGCATTTTATAATGCTGTCCTGAGTATTAAAAAAGACAGAGTATATAAACCAAGTATGCTGCCTAGTTCAGTAAATGGTACCCATAATTACTTGTAATAAAATTTTCTTATGAAGATTAAGAACGCATTGCATTTTTCCCCTTAATATCATAAAATGTTTCTTGCTTAAGTTTTACATTTCACTTTGGCAATATACTAACAGCCAATATGTCTATTGAGAAAATTTTGACTATGCAACATTCTTTTTTTCTTATATTTAAATGTTAAAATATCCTGTTTATTTTGATAAATCTAACAGTCATTAAAAACTGGGGTAAGATATCTTTATTCATTTGAATGATCAGCTTTAAAATGAAGATAGCCTTGCAACAAGATAGTGCCTTCCTATGGTGTAAATGTAATGAGCAAACTGCCAAGCATCTTGGTGCTCAACAGATGCTCGTCGAATTAGGGGAATCTTCCCCTGTGTGCCGCCACCCTTTCTCATCTTCCTGACCCTTTGTTTATAAGAGAGGCCACTGCAGTAACATTTTCAGCAGTAACCCCCTCTTCATAATCTGCTTTTGATTTGTTGGGTGGAATATTTATGTCTAGCTCCGTATTCAGAGAAATATATAACTTTAAAAGATAATAGGTTTATTGTAACGGTCAACTGAAATAATGTTTGTTATTAGAAATATTTCACCATAAAGATGAATCATTGTTTCTTAACTTTTACATGTCATTGGTCCTCTGTGCTTCCCTCCCTGGGTTCTATCATTTCTAGGTTTGTTGTGGTGTGTGGTGATGGCGAATATATCATCTACACAGCAATGGCACTGAGAAACAAGAGCTTTGGGTCTGCCCAGGAGTTTGCGTGGGCCCACGATTCTTCAGAGTAAGTTTTGGCTGTGTCATATCCAGCTTGCCCTGATTGCCAATGGGTGTTCTCTGTGCAGCTGTATTAAAAAGGTTTGCAAGGCTCAGTGTAGGCTGTGCTTCACCATGTTAAGGAACAGTTCTCACCAGAGCTGTTAGAAGATTGGTCAGGGGCAGCTATGCAGCCTGAACTGCCTCTGCCTTTTCTGTGTTCAGTATTGAGCTGGCTCACTCAATCTGATACAATAATCACATTAAACCGGGGACCCAGCACCTACTTCCTTGGTGGAGCCCAAGGCAGGGCCTGGTACTTACGGGCTGAAGGCAAAGTAGGCCCTCAAATCAAGACCATGGCAGGCCCTCCCCAGGACCTGGCATCCTGAGCTGCCGCTGCCCTTTTCTGAGCTACTGGGGAGAGATGCTAGATTCTGATGTAATCTTGATGAAAACCTCAATGAATCTTTTTTTTTTTAATATCTTTATTGGAGTATAAATGATTTACAATGTTGTGTTGGTTTCTACTGTACAACAAAGTGAATCAGCTATATGTATACATATATCTCCATATCCCCTCCCTCTTGAGCCTCCCTCCCACCCTCCCTACCCCACCCCTCTAGGTTGTCACAAAGCATCAGACTGAATCCCTGTGCTATGCAGCAGCTTCCCACTAGCCATCTATTTTACATTTGGTAGTGTGTTTATGTCAACGCTACTCCCTCACTTCACCCCAGCTTACCCTTCCCCCTCCCCGTGTCCTCAAGTCAGTTCTCTACGTCTGCATCTTTATTCCTGCCCTGCCACTGCAGGTCTATTTACAATAGCCAGGACATGGAAGCAACCTAAGTGTCCATCGACAGATGAATGGATAAAGAAGATGTGGCACATATATACAATGGAATATTACTCAGCCATAAAAAGAAACGAAATTGAGTCATTTGTAGTGAGGTGGATGGACCTAGAGTCTGTCATACAGAATGAAGTAAGTCAGAAAGAGAAAAACAAATACTGTATACTAACACATATATATGGAATCTTTAAAAAAAAAAAGGTTCTGATGAACCTAGGGGCAGGAAAGGAATAAAGACGCAGATGTAGAGAGTGGACTTGAGGACACGGGGAGGGGGAAGGGTAAGCTGGGATGAAGTGAGAGAGTGGCATGGACATATACACACTACCAAATGTAAAATAGATAGCTAGTGGGAAGCAGCTGCATAGCACAAGGAGATCATCTCGGTGCTTTGCAACCACCTAAAGGTGTGGGATAAGGAGAGTGGGAGGGAGATGCAAGAGGGAGGGGATGGGGGATATACATATGCATATAGCTGATTCACTTTGTTATACAGCAGAAGCTAACACAACATTGTAAAGCAATTATACTCCAATAAAGATATTTTTTAAAAAAACTCGTTTTCTGTAATGTTACCTCCCATTCTTTCTTTTTTTTTTTACAATCTTAGGATTCATTTCATTTTATTTAAATATATCATTACCCTCCTTGAGAATCTAAATCAAGGACTTGGGATCCTAATTTGAAAATGAAACAGAACAACACAGAGGAACCTGTTTCCTCAAAACAGTAGTGGGCTTACAGAATGCCTTTTAGGAACTTACACCTAATTAAGTCTGTTCATTCCTTGCATAAACTTTAAGCATCCTCAAATTTTATACATCTCTAAATAAAGTGGAGAAAAGGGGAAAAACCACATTTACCTGCGTAATTCAAATAAAAGTATTTCTTTACTCACGTCCCATTCTTAACAAATTCTGTCTGAATTCAGAATGTTCATAAAATAGTCTCATTAAAAACAGGAAAAATTTATGTCTCAATTATTATAGTCACTGACCAGTTCCATTTTGATTCCTGTTTGGTGCATGTAATAAATTTCAGGGCTTACACGTCTTTTTCAGACACTGAATTACATCTTTACAGTTCTCTTAGTTTTGTTTTCCCCATATTTTGTGTTGCCTCTTCTGCCAGCAGTGGGTAACTTAAGCCTCGTTGTTGCATAGTAAGATGCATGCTTTTTATTTTTTAACAAAAAGGTCACTGAGAGGTAAGATCTTTTCATAAATTTCCTAAATAAATTCACTCATGCACAGTTCCGTATACTAAAAAGTACGTTGTTACCATCTTAAGCATGGTTGCCTTACCTCTCTCAACATACCTCTCCCTCCATTTTGATAGTTTCCTCTTTTCAGCTTTATCCAGCCCAGACCCTGTTCAGCATCTTTCCCGTCTTGAGCAAAGTACTTGTCAGATCACTTCCTCATATACTCCCGAGTATCCAACCACAGCCCCTTTTCAAGGCAGAGGCCTGAGTATATATGATTTATTAAGTTGTTGCCAAACATGGCTGACTAATGAGCCACTTATAATAAAAGTTTTTATTTTTTAAGTTACTTTTATTGAGGTATAATTTATACCAAATAAAATGCACTGTTTTAAGTGTATATTTCAGTGAATTTGGACAAATGGATATAATCCGTAACCACCAGCACAATCAAGATATATAGAACAATTCTGTCATCTCAAAAACAATCCCCTTGTGTCCCTTAACAGTCAGCACCCCAGCCCCTACTCCCCAGTAGATTAGATTTGTCTTCTTTAGGGTTTCATGTCAGTGGAGTTGTGTGGTATACACTCTTAGTCTGGCTTGTTTTGCTCAGCATAATGTTTTTGAGATTCATCCATGTTGTTGCATGGATGGGTAATTGGTTCCCTTTTTTGCAGAGTGTAGTGTTCCATTGTATGAACAGACCACAGTTGGTTTAGGTATTCACCTATTGAGGAACATTTGGATCTTTTCAGCTTCTAAAATAGTTTGTAAGCCCTAGTAATTTGTGTAATAGACTTTGTGAAACCCATTCATTATTTGTCCAACTGTAAGCAGGTCACTGATCTCTGAGGAAAAAATATAATATTGAATTTTCAACTATTAATTTTATATTTTTGCATAATTCACTACTCACATATATTTGAAGATATTTGTAACATTTGGTGGAATTGCAGTTTAGTATGTACATAATATGCTGTGTTTGCTTTCCTTTTTCTCTGCCCCCCCAGATATGCAATAAGAGAGAGCAACAGTGTTGTAAAGATATTTAAGAACTTTAAGGAAAAAAAATCATTTAAACCAGATTTTGGAGCTGAAAGTGAGTGCTGTTTATATATGATACAATTTTAGAAGCTTTGTAATGGCTCAAAAACATCTGAAGATCTACATATTTTTTTTGTTCTTTTTAGGTATCTATGGAGGCTTCTTACTGGGAGTCAGATCTGTAAATGGCTTAGCTTTCTATGACTGGGACAATACAGAACTCATACGCAGAATTGAAATTCAGCCCAAACACGTGAGCTCCCTCCATTGCTGTTTTTGGAGTGTACATCTTTGTGACAAGCTCTGAGTCCCTGAGGCCAGAAAACACCCTTGTACCCTGCTGTCCCTGTTCCATTGTGCTGGACACAGTGCCACGTACCTCAGGATTGCTTAGAGAAGTAGAGTCGTGGTATTTGCGTGAGGTAGTAGATGTTGGGCTTTTTGAAAAGTATAAAAAGTTATACAAGTGCCAAGAGCTGTTCATAGTTTAAACGGCTTTAGTGCTTTGAAGATAAGTAGCCAGGGAGTTCTTGACCCGGAAGGGCCTGCAGGTCTCCCACTCAGTTCAGAAAGCCTTTGCATGCTTTACCTGATAATGGCTGTTTAAAATTTAGGTAGCCGTTCTGCAGTGACAACGTTTTCAACCTTTAGATCTGCCTGCTTCTTTGACAGCTTTAACTGTCGGGAAATTATCTGTGGAGACAAATCCACCTCCCCAGGGTCCTGGTTCTGTCTTCTAGAGCATGCATTTTCAGCAGGGGGATGTCATCCCCTAGGGGGAGGAAATTGGTTCCTGAAACCAATTGATGAAAAAAAGTACTCTCTTTATAAAGCATAGATGCTCATATGTTTTACACATTATGTGTTTGTGTACCTTATGTATATGTTTATGTATTAATATATGTATAGACATATAGTATCTGTGATACTAAAACTTCAGGGGAAGACGATTGGGAAAAAAATGCCTTAAAAAGGTTTGGGGTGGGAGTCATAATGGGAAAGAAAAAAAAGAGTGAGAAACACTATTCTAGAGCAATAAGGAATAGGCTAGGGCCCTTCTGAATCTCAGCACACCTGGCGCTTACTGCCAGCGCTCCTTGCTGCTTCCCTTAGGTCTTTCCATTTTTATAAATAGAACAGTAGTGCCCTTCCACCCTCCCAAATATGTGTGTATATACATGACAGAATTGTTAAGTGTATACTTAGTATCTTAATGTAGGAAGATAAATCTTGTAGGAAACAAAGTGTATGCAGTTTGTCATACCCACTCAGAAATCTGAAATCATTTATCTGTGTTTTTGTTTGTTATGTTGCAGATTTTCTGGTCTGACTCTGGAGAGCTCGTCTGTATTGCCACTGAAGAGTCATTTTTTATCCTTAAATATCTGTCGGAAAAAGTTTTGGCTGCACAGGAAACACATGAGGGAGTTACTGAAGATGGCATTGAAGATGGCTTTGAAGTAATTGCATCAGCACAACTTGAGCTTTGTTTTTAAATGATTTATATTCTTATAGCAGAACTTCACTCCTTATAACATTTTACTATAAAATAGGTTTGGGGAAACTAATAAGCATTTAAGGAGTTACGGTAAAATGTGAAAATTAAAATCTTGGCTCAGAGATCAGGGTCTGAAAGTATTTGTTCAAAAGAAATTTGTGCTTTGATTTTAGGAAACCCTTAGACTAACTTTGATTATCTTTCAGTAAGGAAGTTAGAAGGTGTTTTGGTCTTAAGACAGTTTAGCCAGAGTTATTTAAAATGAGCTCTCAAATGTAAAGATGAATCATCCATTGTGGAGGTGTCTTGGAAGACTTTTTGAAATACTTATTATGCCAGTCTCATGTATGTTAGGAGTTTAGATCAACACATTCTTAGATTACAGCTTTGATGCAACAGTGAGATTTTACAGTACAGATACTCATCCAGGAATCTGTTCTTAAGTGAAGAAAGTAGAAATTCCAAGGAAAGATTTTCTTTCTTGAAATAGGATTCTTTCTTTGCATTTCTTATTCTACGTATCACCCCTAGTTATATTCAGTTTTTTGTCATTGACAGGATTCCTATTGCTGAATAAGATAATAATAGACTTTATTTTTTTCCTGCAGGTTCTTGGTGAGATTCAGGAAATTGTGAAAACAGGGCTGTGGGTAGGCGACTGCTTCATTTACACAAGTTCTGTGAACAGATTAAATTATTATGTCGGAGGAGAAATAGTCACCATTGCCCACTTGGACAGGTAGCTGAGTATCGTTTTGCTTTTTGTCTTTAGCATCCTAAATTTAAAAGCATACTTGTTAAACATAAACAAAATCAATTGCTGGCTTTTAACAATGATAGGCCTGATTTTTCAGCATTATCGTTTTAATAGGTGGCAATTGCTAACCAAAATTGCATCAATCAAATGGAAAGATTTTGAGCAAGAGGCAGAGTGAGTGAGTGACTGCAAGAGAGAGAGAGTGTGTGTATGTACTGATTTGGGCTTAGTTCTAAATTAGTTTCTGTTTCTCTTACAGGACGATGTATCTCCTGGGCTATATCCCTAAAGACAACAGGCTTTATCTGGGGGATAAGGAGCTCAACATCGTTAGCTACTCCCTGCTGGTCTCAGTGCTGGAATACCAGACAGCTGTCATGCGGAGAGACTTCAGCATGGCTGATAAGGTCCTCCCGACCATCCCGAAAGAGCAAAGGACCAGGGTTGCTCACTTTTTGGAAAAGCAGGTACGGGGGTGGGGGTCGGTGGTTTGTTTTGTGTGCGTTTTTGAAAACCAGCAATTTGAACGAATGTTAATACAAATTTGAAGAACTTTATTTCTTAACTGCCACTGATTTCCTTATGGCAATGGAATTTCTCTTGTGAATTTAAGTCACTTGTTACACTCCTCCTCCTCCTTTCTCATTGCCCTTCGCATCCCCTTTAAATGTTGGAGGTGATTATTAGTCTTCCCTTTTTGTAGACTTCTTTTCTGTTCTATCAGTATTTTCATTTTTATGCTGCATTTTTCTCTATCCTAGCTGGCTTCTCTCTCTCTCTCTGTCTCTTGTCTCTCTCCCTTTGTAAAATATACATAAAATTTACCTGATAAGCCTTTTCCTTACTGTAGCAATTTTTAGTGTAAATTCAAAGTTATATGTGCACAAAGTATAACGTTTTGCGAGGCTTAGGAAAAAAACAGCCCTCCCTCTCTCTCTCATTTCTACTCCCTAGCGGTAATCACTTGTAATTATTTTAGCTGACTCTGTTGGCATTTATTTCCACATGTCTAACACACTTATATTGCTGTTTCTCAGCTTTAGGCATTTCTTGGGACTTTCCACTCTATACAAGATGAGGAATTTATCTTTCTTTCACTCCCCCTGCTTCTACCAATACATGCCACTTTCCTATTCCTTATCCTCCCAATATAGTTACATCATAATTTTGATTACATTGGTATTCATTGTTTATATTACTGTGGCTGTGTAAACACTGTTCATAGCTGAGCCATGTGATATATTATAGCAATAGCTTTCTCTTCTTGCAGTTGTTTTTTTCCCTGGAGTTAATAATTGTTTCTTTTTTTTAAACTTTGCTTATTTTTCTATGTGCTTAGGGTTATTCTCCCCACTCTGATGGTTCTCCAGATTTCCTTGAAATCTCCTTTCAGTATGTTCAGTCTGCTTCAGGCTGAACTGGTTTCTGCCCTCATCACGGATATCCCCTCACCATCATGTTGGGGCTTCCCTTTGGCTCTCTTGAGTTGGATCCGTTGTTTCCTATATTCCCTATCTTCTTTCCTGGTTTACTCCCTCATTTTGCTGGAGTACGTCCTTCAGTAGTTTCCTGAGAAAGGGGTTATTTATTAATAGCAAGTAAATTTTTTTGTGACCTCGATTATCTGAAAGTGCCATTGTTCTACTTTAAAACATATTTGGCCGTTTAACTGGATATAGAATTCTAGGTTGGAGATGATTTTCTCTCAGAATTTTGAAGACGAAATTCTATTTTGCCTTCTGCCTTCTAGCTTCTAGTTGTTGAGGTCTAAAGCCATTTATATGCCTGATTCTTGGTACCTGATCTGTTTTTCCCTCTTTGGAAGTTTTTTTTATCTTGTCCCTATTGTCCTGTGATGTTATCATGATGGCGGGCCTTGGTGTAGGGGTCAATTATTGTTCATTCTGCTGGGTATTAGATGAGCTCTCTTAATTGGAAACTCATTCCTTCATTTTTGAGAGATTTTCTTGAATCATTTCTCTGTTGATTTCCTTCGTTTTCTAAATTCTCTCTGTGCAACGTTATTCAGATGTTGGACCTCTTGCACTGGTTTTCTCATTTTGTTATTCTTGGACTTTTTAAATCTTGTTTATGGATCAAAGTTTCTCTTCATACCCTCTGTAAGGGTATGAATGATAGTTTTTGTTGTTGAGTTTTCTGTTCCCTTTATGTGGTATGCTTTCTTCAGATTAATTATTGGTTCATTTTGATCTCTGTCTTTCCTTTTAAAGATTTTCCTCAGGTATCTGATGATCTTTGGGCACTCATTTAAGAGTGGAGGTCTAAGAAGCAGGTCAAAAGATCTGAGTTTATGGGTGAATTTATTGGCTGGACTAAAAATATGTGATGTGGCTGGACCTTTTGATTGGGGAGCCTCAATCAGTGTCAGTATCTTCATCTAATGAATTTAATGACTCTTCATTTATTCATTTAGTGAAATTAATGAGCACTTAATATTGTACCAGGCACTGTTCAGGCTGGCATATGGCCCTCATTGACATTTTAGTATTTTTAAGTCTTACCCCTTTGGCTGGTTAGTTTACAGAGAAGCTCCCCAATCACCATCCTTGTGTGGGCTGAGCAGAGTATGGCTTGGTGTCTCAGTATTTAGTATTTCAAATATTTAGTCTCAACATCCATTCTTATAATCTCCTGTTTTCCTTTTGCCACTCAGCACTCCTTCTGGGTGTTCAGGGATCCCTCAGACTGGGGACCCTCTAGTTTACCCTCTCCAAAGAACAAGATTCCTGTCTTCTGTGTGTGTCAAGAGTTCAGGGCGGGGAAAGGAGTGGGGACCTGGGGTATCTAACTGCTTCTTATATAGACTTTCAGGCAGTTTTGTTTATTTGCTGGTTTTAGCACTACCCTTCACAAGACACCTCTGGGGGTTCTGAGGTGTGAATCAGGTTGTTTCTATGCTGTCTTCACTCCTGATTTAGGGATTAGTCTTCTCTAGTGTTTTAACTTGAATGTTTGTACTCCTCCACCAGCTTTCGAGCTTCCAAAATTGTTACTAATGTCTCTGCTGCCTTTCTGTGTGTCCTTGGGAGTTTATGCTTTTAAAAAAGAACCCCCTAAGTGTCATTTCAGTGGGGATTTGCAGGAAAGCAAAAGTAAGTGTATACAGCCCCTTCATTCCATCTGCTTTGCCCTCACCTGTATCTGGCTAGTTCTATAGATCTTCCATCCTCCACTCTTGGATTTTATATTGTCTACATCAGTGCTAGGGAAGAAAGGGAGTAATGCAGGTTATTCAGAATGCCTTGTTACATTGGACTCCTGGGAGAGTGGAGGGAGGGTAGCTTGCATAGTCTGGGAAGTTATTTTAAGCACAGTGATACAGCAGTGCTCAATGTCTACCCAGACAAGAGCTCAGACAGCTGTCCAGCTTCTCCATCCTGACCGCCCCCTAACAGAGCATTCACTCTCAGTCTGAGGAAGTCTTCTGCAGCCTGAGCTTTTTGTCTCATATACCACATCCCTGGAGCTGAAGACCTTGCCCGTAGGGAAGACCCCATCATCCCTGCTTGTCTTGAGGGAGAAGCTAATATAGTAATTACAGTAGTTGGTTTAAAAGCTTGTTGCTGGGCTTCCCTGGTGGCGCAGTGGTTGAGAGTTCGCCTGCCAATGCGGGGGACACGGGTTTGTGCCCCGGTCCGGGAAGATCCCACATGCCGCAGAGCGGCTGGGCCCATGAGCCATGGCCGCTGAGCTTGCGCGTCCGGAGCCTGTGCTCCGCAACGGGAGAGGCCACAACAGTGAGAGACCCACGTACCACAAAAAAAAAAAAAAAAAAGCTTGTTGCTGTTGACTGGAGCATGGGAAGGCAGTTTTAGACTTCTGTGCTCTGGCATACTTGCTGATGAGTAAACTGGACATGAGACCAACAGTAAAGGCATAGGTAATGACACCAGATCAATATCAGGACCTGAAAGCAAAATGTTTGCTAAATGACCTGCCGATGATAGAAAATTGGAAGGTTTTACATTCGACTTCCTTTCCTCTGAGGCACTGGACTAGATCGCTAAGGCCCAGCTCAGGAGATTACGGACAGCTAGGTTTACACCACTGTGCCTGTCTTTCTCTTTTTGAAGTGGCTCTTGTTCAGTCAACTTTCCAAAATCCTTTCCTTTTTGACATTTGTTTACCTTTACGTTTCTAAATTTTACTGGTTGTTGTTTTACTTGAGTTTATCAAGCATTGGTCAGTTTCCACTGCTTAGAAAACAGTAGACGTTGTGTGACTGAATTTTGTCTGCCCTGTTTTTTACCAGTTAATTTAACAGCTCCTTAATTTTTCTGTCTTCTAATTGAAGAGTATTTTTTGTTTGTTACTTTGTTTGATTTAAGTAATGGGGCTTCCAGTGTCAGCAGCGTATTTAGTTTGAGAGAGCAATGGATTGTTTGCCATGTGTGTGCACTGTATATGTAGACTACACACACAGGTTCGTCTGTACATAAACACATATTTCATCTGTTTAGGGCTTCAAGCAGCAAGCTCTTACAGTATCCACAGACCCTGAGCATCGCTTTGAACTTGCTCTTCAGCTTGGAGAACTAAAAATTGCGTACCAATTAGCAGTGGAAGCAGAGGTATGTACTAATTTATGATTTTTTGTAACTGATGGAAGGGTCAGTAGGTACTTATATGTGTTTACTATAAGTTGTGTTTTAAAGTTTTCTGAAATGCACTCATTTTGGTGAGGTTGTTGCCTTTCTTTGGTCTTCTTAAAAAATGAATTATGTTTATCTTTGCATAAATTAAATGGATTATATTGGAGATATATATTATTAGATTCTTATTGATATATTCTTAGCATTCTAATTTAAGAAAAAGTGTTTTTTTTTTTTTTTAATCTTACATGAGATCTGTTTTGGAAGAGAAGGAAAGCTAGAAGATAGTAGATAAAGGAGTCTGGAACTCTAAAAGGATGCAGACATAGCAGTAATTTGCCAGTATCCCAAACTAGTGAGGAAGATGTTGGTTTTAAAGAAGGGTTCTGACATTTTGAGACAGCTTAATGACATTTTTATGGATCGTTGTATATTTTGTATATTGAGGGCTCCCAGTTGTGGTTTAAGTCTAGCATTTACTGGTAAATTAATTTCAGATGTACTAAATAAATTTTAGCTATGTTAAGATCATCCAAATGAGCAGCATTTTATTTGATTTCTGAGAAGCTACAAATGACAAATAATATTCATTATTAAATATTTAAGGACATAAAAAGTTTTTTCTGCCTTCAAAAAATGGTATTAAATCGTTCCTTAAAATAATTAGTCTAATTACCTTAAAACTTGTTAGTTTTAGTTTCACTATGTAATTAGAAAATAAAAATATAATGGGCTGATGATTATTCACATGCAGCATTAAATTTGATTTGTGTTTGAATTAATCTTATGTATGTGAATAATTTCAATTTCCTCATTATACATTGTCATTCCATTCTTATTTTGATAGAACCTACTTAAGCACAGCTCAGTATACATAAAATATGTATTTTATAATTATAGAAAATATAAAATTATTAGTACAGTAATGTTCAGACTAACAGAATAATGTTGATGTTGGAAATTCAAATGTTTATTTGAAAGATATTTTAATGTGGAATCTCTTTTCTTACAGTCAGAACAGAAGTGGAAACAACTTGCTGAACTTGCCATTAGTAAATGCCAGTTTGGCCTAGCCCAGGAGTGCCTGCACCATGCACAGGATTATGGGGGTCTGTTGCTTTTGGCCACTGCCTCTGGAAATGCTACTATGGTGAACAAGCTAGCAGAGGGTGCGGAGAGAGACGGCAAGAATAATGTGGCATTCATGAGCTACTTTTTACAGGGCAAGTAAGTATTAACCCAAGGTCTGAAAGAGGTGGGCACAGTAATAAAGCACTGACTTCTGCACTGACTTCAAGGGTGGTCTTTGGAGAGGAACATGAAGAAGGAACCGTGGAGAGAGCGCTGATGCCTGGCCGAGTGGTGCTGCTGATGGGAGCAGGCAGGAGGACAGTGCTGCTTTGGAAGAACTCAAAGGATGCTCTTCAGCAAAGGATGCTCTTACCACTAACATTTGGTCTAAATGTTTGAGCAAAATGAGCTGCTCAGGGAGGCTCAACTGGGAGAAACGTTAAACCCCTTTCTCAACAGCCCTGCCACTTGCTGGCTAAGGTATTTTATTTAATGAAGGCAGGAGGCTGTTGGGCTGCTTGCTTAATTTGGTACCTGAACGGCAGGTGATTTTACCCAAGTTGAATAATTCTGATCTGCTTACAACAAAAATAAGGTGGATGAGGATGCCAGTTACTTTTAGATTTGGTTTCAACTATAAAGCATAAAAATGTCATGTATTAAAAAGTCTAGCAGTTAGTGCATATCAGATGATTAGTTGACCATATTATGAAATAAAATACAAAAGTATTAACTTTGCCCTACATACTTTTTAAACCTCACGCTTAATCATAAAAACTTTGAATGTGTATGTTTTATAACATGTATGTGTAAATTTATATAAGAATAGGTCCACTATTTCTTATCAATAACTCAAAAACCCAAAAACATTCTGAGAATATTTTATTTGGTGGCAAAACTTGGCCTAAAGGCTGAAGTATTATTATTAGTTGCTTTTATGCCACTTGGTTTGTTTTTATTGCATTTAGTATTCATGTGTTATAGCAGAATATTGATGTTTGTGACTCTGATGCTGAGGGTATTATGTAACGTATGGTACACGTACTTTCTAAAATCCAAAAGGTATTACCTTTTTAAAATCCAAAAAATTTTGAGTTCTAAAGCACGTTATCCACTTTATCAAACTTACACAGGAAAAAGTTAAAAAAGAAAATGGACACCTGGATATTTTCCTACTGGGCACCACTGGATTGTCCAGCACAGTCCATGTTAGAGATGCTGCCCTCAAAACTCTATTTGTGAAACCGAGTTTCTGCTCTTCCTATTCTGAAGCCCTTAAATGTGCTCACCTAAGCTACCTCGTTTTTAAAAGCCCCTTTAGATTCTTCTTAGGGAAGTTAAGGTGATTGGAAAATCTCTCACACTTCTGGAGTCCATTACGTAACACACTGGTGATGACAAGTAGTGGCTAGGTGACAGAAGAGAGGTGTGTGTGTGAGTTGGAGAGGGAGTGCTGACTTGCCAGCCCTCAACCCACAGTTCTTTAATGTGGTAAGTGCCACTATTATAGCGTTCATTCTTGGTAACAGTGCCTCTCCTTTTTAATCTTTAGGCTTGATGCTTGCCTGGAGCTCTTGATTAGAACTGGACGACTGCCAGAAGCTGCCTTCCTGGCACGGACTTACTTACCCAGTCAGGTTTCAAGGTACAGACTTTTCATTTTAGGAAGAAATGTTTCAGATAAAAACAGAGCCCCTAACAGTCTCCCAATGGTTCTATGATATCTGTAATAGGGTGGTGAAACTCTGGAGAGAAAATCTCTCAAAAGTCAATCAGAAAGCAGCAGAATCCCTTGCTGACCCAACAGAATATGAAAACCTTTTTCCTGGATTAAAAGAAGCCTTCGTTGTAGAAGAATGGGTGAAGGAAACACATGCTGACCTGTGGCCGGCCAAACAGTACCCACTTGTCACGGTGAGTGCCTGGGGCGCCTCATCCCGTGTGACTACAGGGTGGAAAGGCATTCACGACTTGAGGTCTTGAACTGCACCACATACATTATGGTTCGATTAAGAGCTAGTATCTGGGATTTAGGCCAAGTTTAGATGAATTATGCTTTCAGAATATTTCATTTCATCATTGTTTTATTCTTTGATAGCCAAATGAAGAAAGAAATGTTATGGAAGAGGCAAAAGGCTTTGAGCCCTCAAGATCTGCATCTCAGCAGGTCAGTCAGACATGAGAGAGTCTGGTTGAGATCTGTTGATTTTAAGTACCATTTCCCACTTCCCAATCCTGATCTGCCTTCCCTTTGGGAAAAATTTCAAATTCCTGAACAAATTCCTTTGTTTTCATGTGTTTCTACTTGGGTTTTCAGGAACTTGATGGGAAACCTGCTTCTCCTACTCCTGTTATTGTGGCCCCCCCCACAGACAACAAAGAAGAAAAGGTACGGACATCACACCCAACTTCCTATTGGACCCCAGCCTCACCCTCCCTCCCCGCAAATGTCTGCAGGATGTGCAGGCCTCTGCATTTTAAGTGATGGAATCAGTTTCAGAGCAGGGGTTTTGAAATGAGAAGATGCCCCTTTTTGACTGTTGTTTTAGTTCTCTTTGGATCATGAATCACAGATAACTTTAATAACTTGGCTTTAACACAGTACCATATAACTCACCCTCTTCCTTTTCTTTGCAGACTTTACTTGAACTGGAAGTAGATTTGGATAATTTGGAATTAGAAGATATTGACACAACAGATATCAACCTGGATGAAGATATTTTGGATGACTGAATAACGTTTCCCATTTACTCAACTAAACAGATCATTATTATGGACAGGTATTGATCATCACCGTGACCACAGTGCTTTGGACTCTTGAGAAACTCCTTAGATTTTTACATGTAGATGCTGTGGCCCACTGGGAGCACAATGCCCTCATCTTCAGAGGAGTTTATGTGCAGCATCTAAATCACAATGTTTCCTTGTTAACTAAGACTGCTGTGGGCTTTGATTTTTTTCATACTGTTATTAAGACCATATCTCATAAAATCTTTTGAATTAATGAAGATACTTCAAAGTTTCCTTTCTGCATAATGAAAATAGGATTCTAGTTTTAGAAGGCTGAGCCAAAACTACACCTCACCTAGGGATCAGCCTGCATTCTCTTTTCTTTGAATAACTAGTTTCAAACACCATCAATCACATTTTTCTTAGAATTGAATATCCGTGCTAAACCATTTTCCTTGACCTCATGGCATTATTCCTCTCTATGTAGCTTTCTTATGCCTTGCCCTGACTTTGAACTCCAGCTCCTCTGACCTCATTAAGCTGGGCTCTAGTTAAATTACCGACTGGCCCATTTGGTAACACAGAGAGGCATAGTACTTTTTTTTTCCCTTTCTTGTTACACTGTACTCATCTGACATGATAAGAAAAATTCATAACCAGGCACTAAGATGTACTTCTCAGTTATCCCCTTGTAGCCTAGGAAAGTGAGCAGAGTAACAAGTTTTTCTTTGTATTTCTGATAGAGGCACTACTTGGAATTTAAAAAACAAAAGAAGTAATTTTATAGGGAGAGAACTCCCAATTTTGACATTTTTAAACCGCTCAGTATTAACAGAGAAAACTAGCCAGTATTTAGTAAAATGAAATTTATTTAAAAAATATTGTTAGGAAGCTGCAGAATTGCTAATGAATGCTTCTTGATAAGCTTGCAGTGTTAATTCTATATATGCTCCCTTCTGTGCTTCTGTTTCTGCAAAGACCTGTTTAAAAAAAAAGGTTTGAAAATAATAGAGCATATACGGTTGATAAAGTTTTTAGTTTTGTGACATCAGTAACAAACATTTCTGTAGTAGCAAAGGAAGGTCCCAGTTTAAAACGAAGCCTTCCACATTTCCAGTACTTTTCTGATTACCAAACAAACAGTAAGCATAGTACATGGACAGAAAACAGTATCACAGTTAAAGTAAAGTAATACTAATTCTAAACACCAGAGGTATCCAAATATGGATGCCATCTTTCAGAAAACAATTAAGAAACCTGACAGTGCTGGATCAGAATACAAACCATTAGGTTCAAGAGGAATCTGGAGGATGAGAGGTAGCAAACTGATTGTTCACTTTAAAGAACGGTTTTTTTCTACCCCACCTATGATGTCATCATCACTGGTTGTTTTTATCCTTAGTAAGCTTTATAACTGCTTTGAAGTATGCACGAAGTAATCTTGGGATAGAAGCCAGATCCACAAATACATGTCTACCCTGAGCATTAGAATCTAGAGATGAAAATTACACAATGGTCTCCCCTTCCCTTCCTGAAAAAAATCGTCTCTCAACATTTACAGAGACATCTATGTTAGCCCATAGTTTTGAGAGGTATGCAATTCCAAAATGATAGCGCAGCTAAGGCTTGGCATTATACAAGCACTACCCTCCCAACTTCTGGACACCTGAACAGGAATGTGACCGAACTGGAGGACAGGAAGCGGCACTGGGGACGTGTGCTACCCAGCAGTCCCCCACCACACCCTGCTGGTGACCTGACCACTTAGTTGCCAGTACTGCAAAAAATAAGGCGGCTACTGCCCCACTGTCTGAACTTCTTGGACTCCAGCAGCAGCTCTGTTTCTACTGTCCAGGCTAAAGAAATATGGGAGCTCTGATCACTCTGGTTCAAGGCCACAAATCTGTTTAGTTACCATTAAATATGACCCACTTAAAAATTCTTTCCAACTCAGTCACCCACAGTAGCTAATGTGAAAAAAGTCCCTTTACCTTAACTAAATGTAATCCTTCGGCAGCCTGCTCTTTGGCCTGTTGAGCTGACTGGCCATCTGGATGGAGGATGTGATAGAGCTGGACCAAGCTGGTGGCATCATCGACTCTAGAGGGAAAGGGTTTACTGTTAAAAGGGTTTATTGCTTTCTTCTTTTTAAATTTTTGTTTGTACTGTTTTCTTCTTTTGCTTCACAGTCCTATAAAATGTGCCAAACTTTAAATTACATTTCAAACTTTCCTTGGGCCAGAAAAAATTTTTTTACTGCCTTCAGTTTCATATTTTCAAAGGCACTTTCAGGAATACTGGCTAGTTTAGGCTTCATACCAACTCTGAGATAGGTAGGGCAGGAGTCAATACAGGCAGGGCCCAATTTATGACAGTGAATATATTCTAAATGTGGCTGTATCCTTTTTGGAAGCAGAACATCATTTCTTGTAGAAACAGCATTCTAATGGTAGATGATTTCCAAGCCAGCCCACATCATCACCAGATAACATAATCCAACTCAGAGGGTGTGACTGTACCTTCATCCTACATAAGCCGGAGGCTGGTGGTCATGGGGATTGCTCAATGCCACTTGCTTTTAGGTGCATTAGCAGTGACATCTGCTAACGAATTTTCATTGAGACTCTGAATTAGCGGACAGATGCCTCTGTATGAGGCATTTTAGGAGTCCAAGGCAAGACTCCCAGGCCTCCTGTATTCACAGGGACCCATCCGTTAAAAATCAGCATCCTAGGGAAGCAGATTTGAAATTATGCATACCAAACAAAAGGAAAGTCAGGTTCTACCTCAGCAACCTATCTTGTGTCACACAACTATCTATGATGAAGCCATAACAAAAGCTCAATTCTTAGTTTGTACTTATCTTTTGTGAAACCTATAAACAATTTTTATCAACCTTAAAACTTACCTAGCCTTCCCCAACTAAATAATCTCTGTGCTCTCACATAGTCAATACCTTCCTACCATTTGCCACCTCAAAGCTGAGAGGGTATATAAAAATAACCCTTCTAATGGCTTCACAGGCAAATTCTATCAAACATTTAGAGAAGAGCTAACACCCATCCTTCTCAAACTCTTCCAATTTCAGAGGAAGGAACACTCCCAAACTCATTCTATGAGGCCACCATCACCTTGATACCAAAACCAGGCAAGGATGTCGCAAAGAAAGAAAACTACAGGCCAATATCACTGATGAACATAGATGCAAAAATCCTCAACAAAATACTAGCAAACAGAATCCAACAGCACATTAAAAGGATCATACACCATAATCAAGTGGGGTTTATCCCAGGAATGCAAGGATTCTTCAATATACGCAAATCAATCAATGTGATACACCATATTAACAAGTTGAAGGAGAAAGACCATATGATCATCTCAATAGATGCAGAGAAAGCTTTTGACAAAATTCAACACCCATTTATGATAAAAACTCTCCAGAAAGTAGGCATAGAGGAAACCTACCTCAACATAATAAAGGCCATATAAGACAAACCCACAGCCAACATCATTCTCAGTGGTGAGGAACTGAAACCATTTCAGCTAAGATCAGGAACAAGACAAGGTTACCCACTCTCACCACTATTATTCAATATAGGTTGGAAGTTTTAGCCACAGCAATCAGAGAAGAAAAATAAATAAAAGGAATCCACATCAGAAAAGTATAACTGTCACTGTCTGCAGATGACATGATACTATACATAGAGAATTCTAAAGATGCTACCAGAAAACTTCTAGAGCTAATCAAGGAATTTGTTGAGTAGCACGATACAAGATGCACAGCAATCTCTTGCATTCCTATACACTAATGATGAAAAATCTGAAAGAGAAATTAAGGAAACACTCCCATTTACCACTGCAACAGAAAGAATAAAATAGAAACCTACCTAAGGAGACAAAAGACCTGTATGCAGAAAACTGTAAGACACTGATGAAAGAAAGATGATACAAACAGATACACCATGTTCTTGGATTGGAAGAATCAACATTGTGAAAATGACTATACTACCCAAAGCAATCTACAGATTCAATGCAATCCCTATCAAACTACCAATGGCATTTTTCACAGAGCTAGAACAAAAAATTTCACAATTTGTATGGAAACACAGAAGACCCCGAATAGCCAAAGCAATCTTGAGAAAGAAAAATGGAGCTAGAGGAGTCAGGCTCCCGGACTTTAGACTACTACAAAGCTATGGTAATCAAGACAGCATGGTACTGGCACAAAAACAGAAATAAAAGATCAATGGAACAGGACAGAAAGCCCAGAGATAAACCCATGCACATATGGTCACCTTATCTTTGATAAAGGAGGCAAGAATATACAATGGAGAAAAGACAGTCTCTTCAATAAGTGGTGCTGGGAAAACAGGACAGCTACATGTAAAAGAATGGAATTAGAACACTCCCTAACAGCTATACAAAAATAAACTCAAAATAGATTAAAGACCTAAATGTAAGTCCAGACACTATAAAACTCTCAGAGGAAAACAGGCACTCTCTGACATAAATCAAAGCAACATCTTTTTGGACCCACCTCCTAGAGAAATGGAAATTAAAAATAAATGAATGGGACCTAATTAAATTTAAAAGCTTTTGCACAGCAAAGGAGACCATAAACAAGATGAAAAGATAACTCTCAGAATGGGAGAAAATATTTGCAAATGAAGCAACTGACAAAGGATTAATCTCCAAAATATACAAGAAGCTCATGCAGCTCAATATCAAAAAAACAAACAATCCAAAAATGGGCAGAAGACCTAAATAGACATTTCTCCAAAGAATATATACAGACTGCAACAAACATGAAAAGACGCTCAACATCACTAATCATTAGAGAAATGCAAATCAAAACTACAACGAGCTATCACCTCACACCAGTCAGAATGGCCGTCATCAAAAAATCTACAAACAATAAATGCAGGAGAGGGTGTGGAGAAAAGGGAACCCTCTTGCACTGTTGGTGGGAAGGTAAATTGATACAGCCACTATGGAGAACAGTATGGAGGTGCCTTAAAAAACTAAAAGTAGAGCTACCATACGACCCAGCAATCCCACTACTGGGCATATACCCTGAGAAAACCATAATTCAAAAAGAGTCATGTACCACAATGTTCATCGCAGCTGTATTTACAACAGCCAGGACATGGAAGCAACCTAATTGTCCATTAACAGATGAACGGATAAAGAAGATGTAGCACATATATACAATGGAATATTAGCCATAAAAAGAAATGAAGTTGAATTATTTGTAGTGAGGTGGACGGACCTAGTCAGTCATACAGAGTGAAGTAAGTCAGAAAGAAAAATACTGTATGCTAACACATATATATGGAATCAAAAAAAAATTGGTTCTGAAGAACCTAGGGGCAGGACAGGAATAAAGACACAGACGTGGAGAATGGTCTTGAGGACACAGGGAGGGGGAAGAGTAAGCTGGGACGAAGTGAGAGAGTGGCATGGACATATATACACTACCAAACGTGAAATAGCTAGTGGGAAGCAGCCACATAGCACAGGGAGATCAGCTTGGTGCTTTGCGACCACCTTAGAGGGGTGGGATAAGGAGGGTGGGAGGGTGGTGCCAGAGGGAGGGGATACAGAGATATATGTATGCATATAGCTGATTCACTTTGTTATAGAGCAGAAACTAACACAACATTGTAAAGCAATTATACTCCAATAAAGATGTTAAAGGAAAAAAAAAGACCCTTCTAGAGTGGGGTAAAGAATTTCTTAAGACATGGTGACCTTTGAGAGATGCTCTGGGCTCATTCCAAGGCCCATCCACCCTAAATGCCATGTCTTGGTAGAACTGAGAAGCCAGAGGTGAGAAACTAAAACTTTCCAGAGGAAAAATATTTTTTAAATGTTTAGTATAAATCTGTTGTGTCTGCTGTAATCTAATAGTCCAATAAATCTGACAACAAAAGATAACAGTAATTCTCTTTAGAGCATAACCATGTGAACCCATAAAGAGCTTAAATGGGTTTCTATATCTTAGTCATGCTTAGGGCTTCTTTACGTTCATGGTACGGTACAATGCCTGTGTCTCACAGAATAATTTAGCTTCACACCCAGCTCATATTTGAAAGTAAAAAAAAAAATTTTACATGTAAAGATTTTAAAGACATCTCAATTCAAAACCAACAGTGGAACTTCAGTTTGAAATAAATGTGCAGAATCTCAATTCTGGCCTGGGCTCCGTTCACTGAGGACATGCACCCTCTACTGTTTAGCCTGGGATTTGCAGCAAACTGTCCTGTTCAGCATTCCCACAGAAGTTCTACTTAAGCAGATCAGGAAATTCAGGGAACTCAAAATTCCCTCCCAGTATGCAAACGAACTGCTTCAGAGGTAAAGCGTACGTGTGATGAGTATTACTATAATATTGCTTATTAGTACTCCTCGATAAAGAACTTTAATTTTCAAAGAAATACATTTTTTTAAAATTTATTCCTTTTTGGCTGTATTGGGTCTTCATTGCTGCACATGGGCTTTCTCTAGTTGCAGTGAACAGGGGCTACTCTTCACAGCGGTTCGCGGGCTTACTGCGGTGGCTTCTCGTTGCAGAGCACGGGCTCTAGGCAAGTGGGCTTCAGTAGTTGTGGCATGCGGGCTCAGTAGTTGTGGCTCGCGGGCTCTAGAGCACAGGCTTGTGACACACGGGCTTAGTTGCTCCTCGGCATGTGGGATCTTCCTGGACCAGGGATAGAACCCGTGTCCCCTGAATTGGCAGGTGGATTCTTAACCACTGCACCACCAGGGAAGTCCAGAAGTACATTTCTGTGTTGCTCTAATTTCTTATAAAAAAGGTTAAATTCTTTTTTTTTTTTTTTTGCGGTACGCGGGCCTCTCACTGTTGTGGCCTCTCCTGTTGCGGAGCACATGCTCCGGACACGCAGGCCCATCGGCCATGGCTCATGGGCCTAGCCGCTCCGTGGCATGTGGGATCCTCCCAGACCGGGGCACGAACCCGTGTCCCCTGCATCGGCAGGCGGACTCTCAACCACTGAGCCACGAGGGAAGCCCAAAAATGTTAAATTCTTTTTATAATAAAATAATTTCAGAATATTTACATTTGAGAAGCTTTATAAGAAAATTCATTCACAGGAGATGTCACTGCTAATGCACCTAAAGCCAAGTCATTTTCGAGCATCCTCATGACCACCAGCAGCCTCCTGCTTATGTGGGATGCAGGTATATTTCTGCCCTCTGAATTGGGTTACACTACATATGCTGGAGAAGAGGGCTAGCCTGGAAATCACTTACCATTAGGAATCATGTTTCTATGAGAAATGACACTGTTTCCATATGGGCTGTAATTCTTAGACAATATGGAACCTTCTAGTCCCAAATGCCTTACCATTGTGTGCACGGTTCAGATTACACGGAGGATAGTCTGAGTCAAAACTCCTTACATTCAAGATGGCAATTATCACTAAGCTGTCTGGTGACTTTCTTACTACAGCCATGTTGGTTTCTTTTCCTTGTTATTTTGCCCTTTCTCTAACTCAACCAATGGAAAGATACTCGAAAACAATCTTCTCCTCAGTTCATCACAAGTTGTAAAGTATTATTTCAGCTAGAAGGCTGGGTGCACACCAGTTGCATGCTAAAATACAACAGACATTCTTTGTTTCACGCAACTTTGAAAAAAACCTGTAACCTTTTTAATGCCTTAAGAATCTTGCAAAAACAAGGAGGATCAAAAGCAAGAGTATTTTCATAAATGATGACTTTTACTGAAAAGCACCCATCAGAGCTTATGTCTACTTCTTTACATTTCCTATTTAATCCCCTTTGAGTATATGGAAAGTTCACTGGTGTCCAGGAGCACCAGTAAGGCCAGGGATAAGTCAATATCCAGGGTATATAGTACAGATCCAAAGCCATTTACTCTTTCAAAGAATCCAGCCCTGTTTACACAACACGGAAGCAAAGACTGAGAAAACTGGGTTATACTGGAAAAACAAACCCATAAATAAACTGAGGTAAGTGAAATCTATCACTGGACAGTACATTGTTATCACTGGAAAAGTAACATAGATTAAATACAAGTTTAATGATAATAAGAATTTCTTTACTTCCTAAGATCATACTTACAAATCTCTCTGAATCTGGTCAATCAGTAAACCATCAATCTTTTTCTTATTCACAAAATACCAAGCCATTCCACCGAAGTGTCTTGTTGAACGTAAAAGGTCATACTTTCCATATTTATCTATATCTTCGTAGGTCTGATGATGAATCTATCCACACAAAATACAACTTTTCCGAAACGTGAAAATAAATAGAAGTGAGCAGCATTAACTGGGTATACATCTACTACCATGTGAGCTGCCCAAGAAAGTATCAGTAAACGAGGTCTACTTATACCGGCCTCCACTATCACTAACCAGCAGATATGATTTAGACCAGCCCTCCACTGTAGAAGTATATAGGGCCTGGAACAAGTCTGCCAAACATTTATGGCCAGATCAATTACTCTTCAGCAGCTACGCACTATTTATGAAGCTCTTATTACATATGTATATTTGGACCACTGGAAATAATGGGCCCCCACTCCCTTTTTTCCCTATCCAATCAACTACCCCATTCCAACTTATTAACTAACGTTCCTTCAGTTCTTCTAGAGTGATCTTCCTAAATGAGGACTTTGATGAGGGCATTCTTGTGTTCAACAGGCTGCTGACTGAAGTCCAGATTCGTCAGCCTAGCATCTGAGGTCACCTGTGATACGGCCCCATCTACCTTTCTAGCTTAATCTTGAACCACTCCCCTACATATACACTGCCTGTGCAAGCAAACCAGATGACTGGCCACTTCTCAAGTATACTTTGTTTCCTGCCTGTTGTTCATACTTTCCCCTCTACCTGAAACACCTCTCCTCACCCAACTCCACCAGCCATAATGTTCCCTGCCCTTCTAGAACCCTCTTCAAGAACGCTATGACGCCTGAGAGCACATTGTAACCTTCTCTTAGCACCTAACACCTTAGGCCTACAATGGTAATTATGTGTATACTTAACTAGCACTCTTCCCCACAATCATTTCTGGACTTTGACAAGGCTCCCTATCCTAGATCATGCCATAACCTATACCTCCACAGTAATACCTTATACGTGGAAGGTACTATATGATTATTTATTAAACTGAACTGTAAGATACATACACTGCATTTTGGCAAATTTCAGTGAACAACTGTTTCCTGTGTGAGAAACTGAAAAAAGAATAGTCTCTGCCGTCAAGTTTGGGTCTTATCTCTACCACTGACTAGCTGTGCAACTTTCAACAAGTTACTTAACTCTCCAAGCTTAAGTTCTCTCATCCTTCAGTCAAGGGTGGTTGTGAGGATGAAAATATCTATCTGGTATACATCAGGCACTGGACAGGTGTTCAGGCATTTCCCTTCTCTTCCCCCTGTATCAAAGCTTATAACCTAACTCATTGTGCTGGATTAAAACATACTCGTAATCATATTTGAGCCCATACTTTAGAAACGGTAAAATATACTCACTTTGATATATTCAGCAGAATCTGGCTCAAACTGGGCAACGCAGAGATTGAGGACATCAACATGCCGGTCCTGGCTATACATGGTCTAAACCAACACAGCAGAGATGGAATTAGATGAGAAGAACATGAGGGTGCAACACGTGTCCTGACGCCATGCCGGGCCTGCCCATCCACACACAGGCCACATCTGTGCCCAGCAAGAGGGAGGCAGAAACAACACAGGCTTCGGAACTGTCACACCTGGATTCAAATCCTAGCTAAGCCAATTACAAGATAAATAACCCTCCTTATCATTAGAAATGTCTGTTTATCAAAGCAAAATGCCCAGCAGCACCAGAGCCAACTGTTCAACAAAGAGACCATGAGCACTACCTCTATGAAACCAAAATCACCTTACCTGAAGATTTTCTTCCTTGAAAATTACTGGCGTTAAAATTCTACGACCTTCTTTTGGGAAATAAACCTGAATCATCCGGTCCCTTTCTTCCCAAGAGGCTTTGCGTAGTGTGCCACTTGGTTCTCTGACGACAATAAAACGCTCCTGAAATAGAAAACATAATCAAGGATGAGTTCGTGAGGCCTTAATTTTTAGTTCCAGTGTCCCACTAAGCACCATTGTAAGAATAACTTGCAATCAACAATATAAAATGCAACCGGGAAACATAAGATGCAATCATCTGTATGATTTCAATGATAATTGTAAGCCTCAAAGACCCGGCGAGATTTGATACTCCCTTCACTAATCACTGCCGTGCCTCTGACAAGCAGAAACCTAAATGAAAGTATGTACTAAATGTGATCTATAGCCCTCAAGTGGGTTCAATACATAAAACGGTTCAACTAAAAAAAGGTGACCTGAG
Organism: Mesoplodon densirostris; assembly: GCF_025265405.1. Classification (NCBI taxonomy): domain Eukaryota; kingdom Metazoa; phylum Chordata; class Mammalia; order Artiodactyla; family Ziphiidae; genus Mesoplodon; species Mesoplodon densirostris. The sequence continues at coordinate 147,451,105 of NC_082665.1, forward strand.
ATTCATCTAAATCCATTTCAGAAGAAGTGCTATAAAACCTTTCTGAATTATTTCATTTCCCCATCCTGAAGTCTCACACAGACAGACTTTACTACTGTATGATTTATGTTTAAAGTCCCAGGGACGGAAGGAACAAACCCACAGGTGTGGAGTCTTAATCCCACACCTCTGTGATGCCTCATACTGGAGACAAAAGCGTCAGAGAGACTGGCTGGGCCACCTGCCAAATCCCAGGCCACAGGACTGCTTCCGCCACTGAATTCCACCCACTGTGTGTACCACCCAACTGGCCATTTATCACGTGCAGGATTCTTAACACCTCTCAGATATTGTTAATATTGTTACAGAACTAGAAGAGGTCAGGAACTGTGGATTACAATTCTTTGCAACACCCAGAGTGACTTACACAGAGCTTTGCACATAGCAGATAAATGAGACCCATCTGATTAATGTTTAAATTAACCAGATGGTACTGACACTCAACTCTTCAGAGATGTAAGAGGCTCTGAATGTGTTCTGAGGATAATATAATTAAAACTTTCATCAAGCACTGCAAATAGAAAAAACAATAGCAGATGGCAAAGTAACACAGTTGTTCCTCAAAAGGATTTTGGTAATTTGAATTCCAAGTTCCTTTCTCCCTCTCAGGTTATAGAATGCTCCCACAACCAGCCTGCACAGCACTGCAAACATATATAAAAGCAAAAACTCTAATTAAAAATGAAACTCTGATCCCTGTTCATTATGTCAGATATAGAGGTGACTGATGTACAGACATGGACTTTGCTCAAATCATGTCTTCTAACGAAAATCACATATGATAAAAAGATTAGTACAGGGTGGCCCTTTTCCCAGCCCTATCACTATGCAATATTCTACTGCATTTTGTGGGCTGAACTGTAAATTACTCTTTTACTCTTTACTTGAAAAGGCTCAAACAACAACTAATATATTTTGTAAGTGCCAGAGTATTCTTTTGGAACTGGCAATCAGAGGAAGAGGAGCTAGACAATAAAAACTACAACAGATGAAGTGGTGCCTGAAAATTATCTGGGGAAACCTGCCATTTTTACTGCAAATTCTGAACAGTGAAAATCCTTCAGGAAGTCTGAGTTTTTTGGGCATCAGCAAGAATTTCCATCTTAAAAATCAGTCTAACTTGAGCAGAAAGAATCTCCCTTCTCCTATATTGCCTTGAAGATACTTTCCTATTTGTGGTTTGAGGGCAGGTTTCTGTCTTGTTCTGTCTCAGCACACCTGTCTCTTTTTCTGCAGTCAATCTGGAAATACTGTGTCCATAATCTGTAAGGAAATGGTGACAGGACGATGTGGTGCTGGTTTGCATTTTTCTTCTTTATGCTGTATCTGCCAGGTCTCATTCAGTCGCAGAAATTCTGGTTTGGAAGATTCAGAGACAGCTGGGTCACACGATGTTGACCCTCGTCCCTCAGGCCCATCTCTACACAGTATTTCAAATAAAAATCATTTTGCAATTAGACATACACTTACCCGGTGTGGTATGCTATATGATATATCAGTAAACACGTATTTGGCTGTTTCTGTTCCTTCCAAAATCTTATCTTCAGCTAACACGTCATTTATTGGCGCTCGCTCTTCCAGAACCGGTGGCATTTTTAATCGGACTTTAGCCGCCTCGACTGCCTGTCTTGTAGCCTAATGAAATAAAATATTTCTTGGGAAAGCCACAAGGTTACAGAACAAAAGGATCACCTGACAAAAGCAGATACTAATGAAAAATGCTAAAGACTGCAAACAGAAGAAGCTGTAGCCATGAATAAGTGAGTAAAAAGCCAAACCTGGGCTCCTGGGCCCTGGTCTTTGCCTCTGTGGTGTGGCTGAGAGCACTAGCTACAGGCTTAACCATTCTCAAAACAGCAAAGGGATGCTCTAAGACAGAGCCAGGCCACAAAAGCTGCCTGAAATAGGACAAAGGATTTCACTTACTGGGTGCTTACTATGTGTTTAAATATTCTGTATTATATTTGGCTCATTTAATGCCCACAACTACCTTATGAGCGAAGTGCTACTGTTACGTCATTTTATGAGAGAGAAAATAGAGGCACACAAACGTTAAGTCAATTGCTAAGAAGCTGCAGCACTAGGATTTGAACCCAGGCAACTTAACGCCAGAGTCCATGCCCTTAACCACTGAGCACACTGCTCCAGCCATACTGTCAACGGTGGTTACCTCTGAGAGGTGAAAGGGGCCCTTCGTGTGATATGCTGTTGGGTATTTGAATTTTTTGCTATGACTCTTAATTATTTTTGAATTAGAAAGAGGAGCTATTGCTCTTCACATATTCATACATCAAAGCGTTTTCCACAAAGCATTCAATACCCATGACTCCAGGAGCACCCTTGCCTGGAGTTGGACACTGTCCAGAAGGATCTCATAATCTCACCAAAGCCTCAGCCTCAAAGTACTCACAACAAGTGTTCCTCTACGAAGGAAGCTGGAACAGGCAGCACAAAGGGAGGCTGATCAAGCTGGTTGTGGAGCAGCGGCGGCTCTGCCGGACAGCCAGGCCTGGCCCACACGCCCAGTCTGCCCACTTTGAGCCATACCCCCTGCTCCTCTCTGCCCACCTGCTCACATTTCTTTTCTCACTTCTGTGCCTGCAACTCCCCCTCACTAGCCCCCGTGGAAGAGCAGCTACCAGCATCTGAAGGGGTCCTGGAAATCTTGTTTAATCCTTTAAAGGAAGGTATTATACCAATATCCTTACATTCACATACCTCTTCCAACTGTGCTTGGGTCATCAGCTTATAAGTTGGGGGCTTCACTTCTTGTACAGCTGGCTTAAAAATCTTCTGCAGATCTAAGCCTGTCATCTTGATGAGTATCCTTTGGACTTCCTCATCCATAAAGGTAGGCTTCTTGATCTTTGAGCTACCAGATTCTGTTAAAATGAATTTTTAGTAAATAAGATGTCAAAAATGACAAACCAACAAGACCTCTAAATGGAAAAGTCAACAATAAAAATTAACACAAGGTCTACCTCAGTATGCATAATACTAATACCTACAAGATTCCTTCATTCATTCACTTAAAATTACTGAGCATTCACTATGATAGAGATACAGTTTCTGCCAAAAAGGCACTGAAAGTGTATAGTGAAGAAAGCAACATGAAAAAAGCAGCTAATGCAACATTAACAACAATCGTGGTTACTACCATCTTCAGAGTTGTCTCCTATATGCGACTCATTACATACAATTTCAGGAGTGCTTACAACAACCCACAAAATACTGATATCCCAGTTTTGCAGATGAGGATCTCGGATACTGGAGTCTTCCTAAAGACAACTAGCTATTAAATGACAGAGCCAGGATTTAAACCGCAGTTTATCTGATGCCAGAGCCTAGATCAATTCCACTCTTCCATTACGTTCCTTAGAGCAAGCGCTACATACAAGGAAGGTACAGGGGGTTGTGTGATTACAGAGGCAGAAACTAAACATAGCCTGGGAGCAGAGAAGGGCATGGTAGGGTCAAAGAAGGCTTCCCAGGGGCCTGAATAGAGCAGAGAAAAAAGGGAAGGAAATTCTAGGCTGAGGGGATCCAGCTAGGAAAAAGAGGCCCGGGTCACTGGACATGATACTGAAGAGGTCATGTGGCATCATGGAAGAAAGCTGGACAGAAGAGGAGGAGACTCAGATCTCAGCTCTGCCTTATGCAGCCTGCCTATCCCTCTGCCCAACCTCCATTTCCATTAGAAAAAAAAAAAAAAAGCCACTCCTTCCCAACCACCTCTTCCTCTGCTAGTCCTATAAATGCTGGCATCCTGGTGTCCCTCAGGATTCTGAGCTACCTTCTTCTTTTCTCCCTTCTCACATTCTTGATGGATGATCTCCTAACCTCCTATAATTACTTCTATATGCTGGAGACTCTAAAATCTGAATCTCCAGCCAAGATCATCTTCCATCCAACTACCCAATGGATATCTCACATGCAGTTCAATACTGCCAAAGCAGAACCCATAACTTCTCTTCTGTCACAAACCTGCTTTTCCTATTATCCTTAGCACTATCCAATAGGTCTCGTGGGCCAGAAGCCTACAGTCATTCTTGACTTCTCCTTTACCCTCCACATCTAGCCAACAGCAGGAGTAATGTTAGCAGCTGACACTTGTTAGATATTTACTACGTGCCAGTACTAACTACTTTACATACTTGGCACCTTTAATCCTCCTAACAACCCCACAAATACTATGATTATCCTCATTTTACAAAAAAAGGATACTGATACAAAACATACTGCCTATTACACCTCATAAATCAGTCTTTAATCCTCCATTTCCCACTGCCACTACTCTAGTCAAGGCCATCCTATCTCTTGCCTTAGCCTCCTAACCTATCCCCCTGCCTCCATTCTGACCGTTCTCCACAGAACAATCACAGTCATCTCTTAAAAATGTAATTCAAACAACAGAAAAGAGTAACAAAGAGTTGGTTCATTGAAAAGTTAAGCAAAATTGACAAACCTTTAGCTAGACCAAGGAAAAGAGGACCCAAACCAACAAAATTGTAACTGAAAAACACATTACAACTGATACTACAGAATTTCAAAGGATCATAAGAGGCACGAACAACTATATGCCAACAAACTGGACAGCCTAGAAGAAATGGAAAAATCCTTAGAAACATACAATCTACCGAGACTAAATCGGGAAGAAATAGAAAATCAAAACCGACCAATTACTAGTAAAGAAGACTGAATCAGTAATAAAAAATTCTCCCAATGAAGAAAAGCCCAGGACCAGATGGCTTCACAGATGAATTTTACCAAACCTTTAAAGAATTAATGCCCATCCTTCTCAAACTCTTCCAAAAAATCGAAGAGGAGGGAACACTCTCAAACTCATGTTATGAGTCCAGCATTAACCTGATACCAAAGCCAATAAAGGATACTAACAGAAAACTATAGGCCAGGACTTCCCTGGTGGTGCAGTGGTTAAGAATCCGCCTGCCAATGCAGGGGATATGGGTTCGAGCCCTGGTCCAGGAAGATCCCACAAGTCGCAAAGCAACTAAGCCCGTGCACCACAACTACTGAGCCTGTGCTCTAGGGCCTGCGCATTGCAACTACCAAGCCCACATGCTGCAACTACTGAAGCCCGTGAGCCTAGAGCTCAGGCTCCGCAACAAAAGAAGCCACCACAATGAGAAGCCCACGCACCACAACGAAAAGTAGCCCTCGCTCACTGCAACTAGAGAAAGCCCGTGCGCACAGCAACAAAGACCCAACAATCAATCAATCAATCAATCAAACTACAGGTCAAACATTCTCAATAAAATACTAGCAAATTGATTCAGCATAACATTAAAAAGATCATTCACCATGATCAAATGGGATTTATTTCTTGGGCTGCGAAGACGATTCAACATACTCAGGTCAATCAATCAATATTCATAGAATGAAAGGAAAAAAACATGATTACTTTGACAGATGCAGAAAAAGCATTTGACAAAATTCAAAATTCACGATTAAAAACTTCTAACAAATTGAGTACGGAAGGATCACACCTCAACGTAATAAAGGCCATATATGACAAACCCACAGCTAACAATCTACTCAATGGTGAAAGGTTGAAAGCCTCTCCTCCAAGATCAGGAACAAGACAGGGCTGTCCAATCTCAACACTCCTATTCAACACAGTACTGGAAGTTCTAGCCAGAGTACTCAGGCAAGAAAAAGAAATAAAATGCAACAGAATTGAAAAGGAAACTGTCTCTATTTGCAGATGACATGATTTTATCTATAAAAATATCCTAAAGACTCCATCAATAAACTGTTAGATCTAATCAACAAATTCAGTAAAGTTGCAGGACACAAAATTAATATACCAAAACCAATACCATTTCTGTACACTAACAACAAATTATCTGAAAAAGAAAGCATCAGGGCTTCCCTGGTGGCGCAGTGGTTGAGAGTCCGCCTGCCGATGCAGGGGACACGGGTTTGTGCTCCGGTCTGGGAGGATTCCACATGCCGCGGAGCGGCTGGGCTGGTGAGCCATGGCCGCTGAGCCTGCGCTCCGCAACGGGAGAGGCCACAACAGTGAGAGGCCTGCGTTAACGCAAAAAAAAAAAAAAAAAAAAAAAAAAAGTATCAAAAACAATACAATATTTAGTAATAAATTTAACCAAGGAGGTGAAAGATTGCTATACTGAAAACCACAAAACACTACTGAAAAGAAATCAAAGAAGACACAAATAAATGGAAAGGTATCCTGTGTTCATGGATTAGAAGAATCAATATTGTTAAAATGTCTATACTACCCAACATCATCTATAGATTCAATGCAATCCCTATCGAGGGTCCAATGGCATTTTTTTACAGAGGCAGAAAAAACAACCTAAAATTTGTATGGAACCACAAAAGACCTTGAATAGCCAAAGTAATCCTAAGAAAGAACAACAAAGCAGGAGGCATCACGCTTCCTGATTTCAAGCTATATAATCAAAACAGTATGGTACTGGCATAAAAACAGACACACAGACCAAGGGAACAGAACTGAGAGTGCATAAATAAACTCATGCATACAGAGCCAACTAATATTTGACAAAGAAACCAAGAATACTCAAAGGAGAAAAGACAGTCTCTTCAATAAACGGTGCTGGGAAAACTGGATATTCACATGTAAAAGAATGAAACTAGACCCCTAGCTTACACCATTCACAAAAATTAACTCGAGGTGAATTAAACACTTAAATGTAAGACCAGAAACCATAAAACTCCCAGAAGAAAACACAGGAAAACAGCTCCTCGACATTGGTCTTGGCAATGATTTTTTTGTATATGACACCTAAAGCACAAGCAACAAGATTAAAAATAAACAAGTGGGACTACATCAAACTAAAAAGCTGCTGCACAGCAAAAGAAACAACCAACAAATGAAAAGACAACCTACAAAACGCAAAAAAAAATTTGCAAACCATATATCTGATGAGGAATTAATATCCAAAATATATAAGGAATTCATACAACTCAATATCAAAAAAACCAAATAATCCAGCTAAAAAATGGGCAAAGGACCTGAACAGACATGTCTCCAAAGAAGATGTATGAAAGGTACATGTAAAGTACTCAACATCACTAGTCATTAAAGAAATGCAAATTAAAACCACAATGAGACATCATCTCATACCTGTTAGAATGGCTATCATCAAAAAGACAAGAGAGGGCTTCCCTGGTGGCTCAGTAGTTAGGAATCCGCCTGCCAGTGCAGGGGACACGGGTTCGAGCCCTGGTCCGGGAGGATCCCACATGCCGCAGAGCAACTAAGCCTGTGTGCCACAGCTACTGAGCCTGCGCTCTAGAGCCCGTGCGCCGCAGCAGCAGAAGCCACCACAATGAGAAGCCCGCGCACCGCAATGAAGAGCAGCCCCCACTCGCCGTAAGTAGAGAAAGCCAGCACGCAGCAACGAAGACCCAATGCAGCAATAAATAAATAAATAATAAAATAGTAAGTTTTAAAAAAAAAAAGACAAGAGATAACAAATGCTGGTGTGGATGTGGAGAAAAAGGAACCCCTGTGCACTGCTGGTGGGAATGTAAACTGGTACAGCCACTATGGAAACAGTATGGAGGTTCCTAAAAAAAAAAAAGAACTACCATATGACCCGGCAATTCCACTTCTGGGAATATATCTGAAGGAAATGAAAACACTATGTTGAAGAGATACCTGCATCCCCATGTTAATAGCAGTATTATTTACAATAGCCAAGACACAGAAACAACCTAAGTACCGATTGATAAACGAATGGATAAAGATGTGAGATATATACCCACTCATTCGTATTTTATATATATATGTAAACACATTTACATACATACGTATATGTTTATGTGTACACAAGAGCGAGATATGTTTATATACCTCACATCTTTATATACACATATATATATACACATATACATACACACGTGTATGTAAAATATATATATGTAAAATATAGTGAATAACATATAATTTTGTTACAGATACTTCTGAATTTTTCCAGAAAGATAGTTTAAAAACATGTAAAAGGTGGTTCTGTTAGAGTAGGCAGTCCTGATAGCAACCTGTCTTTACAGTTACTAAGAAAGAATATTATTAGTGAGAAGAAAAGCATCCCAAAGATCACGTCCTAGTAGAAAATCATGGCTGTCAGAGTTTAAAATTTAACATGTAAAATAATACACACACACACACACAATATTTTTCAGCCACAAAAAAGGAGGAAATCCTGCCATCTGTGACAACATGGATGGACCCTGAGGGCATTACTCTAAGATAAAGCCAGACAAAGACAAATACCGTATGATCTTTGTCACCGTGCGTAAAGCGCAAGGTTCTGGGGGGGGGGGGGTCAAAAGGTACAAACTTTCAATTATAAGATAAATTCTAGGAATGCTGTATGGTATACATGAAAGTTGTTGAGAGTAAATCCTAAAAATTCTCATCATAAGAAAAAAATTTTTTTTTCTTTTTTCGGATCTCTGTGAGAAGATGGACGTTAACTTACTGTGGTAACGATTTCACGATATATGTAAATCAAATTACGTTGTACACCTTGAAGTTATACACTGCTGTATATCAAATATATCTCAATAAAACTGGAAAAAACCTTTTATCTTAACAATGTAATCAAGATCGCTCCCATACTTAAAACTCACCAATGGCTTTCAACAGCATTTAGAAAAAAAGTTAAGGTGATCTGCTTACTGCACTGTGTTCCCACTAGACTCTGTTCTCCCAAGGCCACAATCCTGTTTTGTACTGGTCTCTGGCACCCAGGGTCTCTTACAGTGCCTGACACACAGTTGTGCTCAGCACTACTCTCCCCTCAGACAATCCCTACCATTCCGCCAGCTTCAGTTAACATTTTTACTCCAGTGCTTCTCAATTTCTATGTAACTGCATACCCGACACCTCCACCTGAATCTCAATGGCACCTCAAATTTAATGCGTCCACAACAGACGTTTAACTTTGCTTCCCTTCCCATCTCCTTACCTTATCTACTCCTGCCTTTTCTCCCCCATTTCTTCTCCTCTCATTCCCCTCTAAAAAACTGCCCTGTAATTAATCTTCTCTGTCTTGGTGTAAATGGGACTACTCTCCACTCAACTTGCTCAAGCCAGAAACTTGAGAAGTAACATTGATTTCTCCTTTGATATCCAGATTCAAAGTCATAACCAGACTCATCAATCCTACCTCCAAAGTGGGTTCCCAAACTACCTATGTTCAGTCTCATTTCTGGACTTTTGCTTATGCTGTTTCCTCCGCGTGGAATGCTTCTAGTTTTCTCCCTGGCACGATTAACCAGGTCTCAGCTTTGGCCATATTTTCCAGGAATCCTTCCTTGCCTTTTCAACCTAGTTTGAGTGCCACTCTTCTCTGCGTCCCCTATCACAGTCCGGGTCACACTGTACTGCCATTCCCCACTGGGCCGCGAGTTAGCTCAGGGCAAAACCCATGTCAGTCTTAGTCCACCGTATCCCCTAAACCTAGCTCTGTGCTTTACAAAGAGCGGAGCCCAGGCACTGACGCTTAAGTGAAGGAATGAATGAACAAACGCGGTAGACGACAGACCCCGCGGGTACAGGAGAGAGCCGCCTGGGTCTAAGGTCGCGCTGCGGGAAGAGCCGGGGCCCCCGCGTGGGTCTCGCCAGCCTGAAGCAGGCTCTAGATCTCCCAGGAGAACGCCCAAGCGGACGCCCCACAGGTCACTTACCCGCCTCGGAACCGAGCCCACGGCATGGCGTTCCCGCCCCGCAGACCCCGGGCAGACGCTGGAACAGGGAACCGGGCCGGGGCCGAGTGCGGGCCCGGAAACAGACCCGCCAGGTGACCCGAGAACCTGCCTGCAGGGTGAACAGCGATACGGACGCTCTGAGGATCGCCATACTTATCCGGGCCACTTACGCCGGAAGCGGCTGAGAGCGATCCCGGGTCTCGCGCGGTTCTTACGGCATTCTGGGAAATGTAGTGTGGAAGAGGGAGGAGGGAGGAGGCAGGGGGAAGCTACGCAATTTCTATTTATAAAACAATAAAGTTCTGCTTATGAAGCAATAGATTGTTTCTTGTAAACCTCTTGGTCATAAGTAGAAGATGTTTATGTGCTCTTCTTCCTAGACCTTTCCTTCGTTTCCATGACTCTCAATAACAAAGTTCCTGCCCAAACCTTTTCTCCCAGCCCCAGGTTTAAATCCAACTGCCTATTCGACTTCTCCGTTCAAACTCCTCACGGGGCCCCACCCCACTAACCCCGCCAAATAACACCTGATTCCAAGCTCTGATTGCCACCACCATTCCCCATCAACTCACGCACCGTTTGCTGTCTTGGAATCTTAAGTCTCTTCTGTAGTAGTTCTTTTCTCAATTTGTGCTCAATTATTTTGCTCATTTACCTGCTTGCTTATTTTTCTCATGCCATGAAGACAAGGACTTTATACACTGTATTATAATATCACCTAGCCTGGTACATATGTACACAGCAAACATTTGTTGAATAAATGACTAAAAGAACAATGAAAGGATCCCGTTATGTTCTTCCCAGCTGTCCAGGATGTGCAGGTTTTGCCCTCCACCAGACTATAGGTTGGTGCCTGTACTAACTTGTCCCAACACCTGGCTAAAGAAGGGTGTTAAGTAAACAACTGTTTGAATTAGCTAGACAGATAGACTCATCTTCTAACCTCACCTCACCCACTGCCCAGTAAGAGCTCTGTTTATGAACTCATTCCCTACTCAGGCAGGGAAGGAGAGAGCCTTAGGCTTGGTGCTGCATTCAGGCATGACTGCTGCCCAGTGCGTCCCAACACCTCCTCTCACACCTATAGGATAAAAGGTGTCAGGGAGTGGTAGTGGGATGCATCCAAGTGTCTCCCAGCTATGTCCTTTCTCTGAGAATATACCAACTACTTTCCCAGAGGATAGGCCTCTGTGGTTGTTCATTTAACATCCCCTTGGATATAACTGATTGGACAATGAGTGGACACCTAACGCAGGAGAAGTGAATCCATTGGCTGCTGTATTAGTTCCCTGTAGCTTCTGTAGCAAATCATGACAAAGTTGGTTACTTTAAACAACAGAAATTTCTTCTCCCACAGTTCTGGTTGCCAGTCATCTAAAATCAGTAGTACTGGACTGAGGTCAAAGTCTTAGCAGAGCTGTGCTCGCTTCAGAGGCTGTAGGGGAGAATCTGTCTCTTCCAGATTCTTGTGACTGCAAACATTGCTTGCTTTACGGCTGCATCACTCCAGTCTCTGCTTCATGTCACCTTCCCTTCTCTCTCTGCCCAATCTCTCTTTGCCCCACTCTGTAAGGTTATACATATGATTGCATTTAGGGCCCACCCAGATAAACCAGGGTAATTTCTCCATCTTCAAATCCTTAACACTTCTACAAAGACCCTCTTTCCATATAACATTCACAGGTTCCAGGGATTAGGAACTAAATATCTTTTCAGGAGGGTGGACATTTTTCAGCTGACCCCAGCTGTCCAGGTACCAAGCAGATTTTATCTCAATATTTCAAACTAAGAAACACAGAAACTATAGTTGATGGCAGAAGCTTGAAGTGAGTAACTATTTAGAGTTAGGTTTGGAACAGCCTTTTTCAGCAATATGCTCACTAATGAGTGAGCAGAGAAAGCCAGTCTACAGAGAAAGGCAGGAAAATGGAGCAGAAGCAGAAATGGAAGAGCAGGAGGTCTGAGAAAGAGAGAGATGGAGGAAGGTGCTATCTTGGCCAGAGACGCTCCCACTTTCCTTCTGTTCACCTCCTTTTCTTGGGCTACACTAAATTTTACTAATGGGATGACCAAGTTTCCTGGTCCCAGCTTTCATCCTCGGCAGATGCCCACATCTTTCAGAGCCTCAGTCTCTCACCTGAAAAATGGGTATGATGATAGTACTTACCTTGCAGACTCTGAGGATAAAGTACTTTCAGGATCTAATGCCTGGTGTTTCCAAAGGGGGTGCAAGAAGGTCATGTGGTAGCCAAGTCGGTGGCTTTCTGAAGATCTTCAGAGGGAGAGCTTTACAGAGGTATATGCTTATCAGTTAAGATTCTCTGGTTACAAGCGACTGAAATCTTTCCTATAAAACAGGGATGGAAGTGATGGGAAGGATGCTTAATATCTCACAGAGTTAAAGGGAAAGCTGAACAGCCAAGCCTCAAGCAGGACTTGAAGGATGGAAGCTCCAGGCAAGAACTGAAGAGAAATCTCTCCAGGAGGCTGCTGTCAGAATGACGTGGTTCCAACTACAGTCGGCCCTTTGAATCCACACGTTACACATCCACGACTTTTTTACTTTTTTGGCTGCGTTGGGTCTTCGTTGCTGCATGCGGGCTTTTCTCTAGTTGTGACGAGCGGGAGCTACTCTTCGCTGCAGTGTGTGGGCTTCTCATTGGGTGGCTTCTCTTGTTGTGGAGCATGGGCTTTAGGTGCGCGGGCTTCAGTAGTTGTGGCTCGCGGGCTCTAGAGCGCAGGCTCAGCAGTTGTGGCACAAGGGCTTAGTTGCTCCGCAGCACGTGGGATCGTCCCGGGCCAGGGCTCGAATCCGTGTCCCTTGCATTGGCAGGAGGATTCTCAACCACTGTGCCACCAGGGAAGTCCCCACATCCATGACTTCTGCATCCATGGGTTCAAACTGTGGATTGAAAATATTCAAAGAAACAAAATTCCAGAAAGTTCCAAAAAGCAAAACTTGAATTTGCCATGTGCCAGCAAATATTTATGAAGCATTTACATTGTATTTACAACGATTAATATAGCATTTACATTATGTTGGGTATTATAAGTAATCTAGAGATGATTTAAAGTGTAAGTGAGAATGTGTGTAGGTAATAAGCAAATACTATGCCATTTTATGTAAGGGATTTGAGCATCCTTGTATTCTGATATTTAAGGAAGTCCCAGAACCAATCCTCCACGGATTCTGACAGATGCCTTTACATGCTTGCCATCAAATTCAAGTTCTGGTGAAAGAAGCTGATTGGCCTGGGTGGGGTTCTATTTACCCCTGGGAAATGGAGAGAGCTGGTCCTCCGACTGACAGTTCCAAGACAACTTGGCTGCATCTACTGGTAGGATTCATCAGGTCAAATCTGGGAGAGGGATGCCTAGCTCTGTGCAACAAGAATGAATCCTATTATTTGTAAAACAAAAGTGATGTTTCAATTACTCAACTGTCAGTGATTTTACAAAGTCTGAACTTTTCATTATTTCCCTAAAGGGACTAGGATTTTAATTCTTCAAGATGAGGGTATGAGGATAGATGTTAGGGAGAGGGACGGAGACAGAAAGAACAGGGACTGAGGGAGAAGGGTGACAGTCTGGACGATCTAAGAACCCTTGCAATTTTCAGCAACACCCTTGCAACTTCCGTAGAGTCTTCAAAACCTTATCTTTTTTTTTTTTTTTTTTTTTGAGGTACACGGGCCTCTCACTGTTGTGGCCCCTCCCGTTGCGGAGCACAGGCTCTGGACGTGCAGGCTCAGCGGCCATGGCTCACGGGCCCAGCCGCTCCACGGCACGCGGGACCCTCCGGGACCGGGGCACGAACCCGCGTCCCCTGCATCGGCAGGCGGACTCCCAACCACCATGCCACCAGGGAGGCCCTCAAAACCTTATCTTTGAAGCCTTTCCCAAGGGCCACACCTGCCCCATTTTTGTCCTCACCCAGAGTGTTTCTCCCCTGTTCCTGTTCACGGTCCAAACCCCCAACAGGTTCCTACAGACACAATTCCTTGGTCAAAGCCCCGTTGTGTGCCGAGAAGGGACGAGTAGCAAGAGAAAGAGTAAAGTGAGAAGGGATACGTGATGAGGGGAGGTCCCCAAGGAAGTATCAGGAAATAAGATTCTAAGTGGGGACGCTGGCCATTGATGGGAAGGGGCCTCTGAGCCAGCAGGCAGGGAGTTAAAGATGGGTAGAGTGTGGATAGGTTTTGAGTAGAGAATCAGAGGGCCTTCCTGCCCCTTGGCCTCTCTCTTCTCTGAGCAATGGAAAGCAAAGTCATTGGTTGAGAAAAGGTAGGGTTGTGTTGGGAGCTGCAGGAGTGGGAATTCTGAAGTAGCTGCTGGGGGCTGTGCACGTGGCTGTGATGCTAGAACTTGAATCCACGCAGCCCACCGAGTAGTGGGACGGTCTGTAGCACTGCAGGGCAGTCCTTCCTGATCACTCCGAGCACAGTGTGTGTCCTCAGACTGGTGAAGTAGACAAGGCAGGCGCTGATAGCCCCACCTTCTATATATAAGCTGAGGCTCTGGAATTAAGGGTTTTGACCAAGGCCACCCAATTTATTCAAAGCAGAGACGAGGCTAAACTCTGTGGTCCCTGGCAGCTGTTACGATGGAAAAGCTCTGTTTCACTTGTGTTTCATGGGGTAGGAAAAACACTGAGACTTGTGAAAATAACAGAGACTGCCTTCGGAGCCCAGAATGTGGCCCAAAAGAGAGCAGGCAGGGAGACTGTCTTCCACCACGAGATGGTGCGGTGGATGAGTCAGTTCTTCCAACCCTGGAATTATCAGCTTATCCCCAATTTTCCACATGACACTCTGTCTCTTTTCTTCTGACAACACCTACTGAACTACAATTCTACCCCAAACTGAACACTCAAAACAGAAAATAACTGCCCAAGGCCAAGGCTACATCTGTCTGTGATGACAGGCAGACTCTCTGCCCTATAGCACAGGGACATAAATGTCAAAGGCACTTGGGCCGGCTCCTTCCTGCCATCCCGGATGCCCCCACTGTGATGCAGGCCCAGAGCAATCATCCCATGTCACAGCCACTGTGAACATGATCTATAATAGCTGACACTTGGCCCCCCTACTCCCCAGAGCTGGCTGCTGTCAGGTTTGGTATGTGGAACATTTTGTCTGAGGGACATGCTGGCCTGGGTTGAAAGTAATTCCCATCAGCTCAGAACCGGGTGGTCTGTCACAAGGTTATTTTTCAGTTTGATCTGGACTCAGGAAGTCTTTCGGACTGAGAGCTGGTATTTTCAAAGGTTAATAAGCCCATCAGAAATTTCTTTCATGAGAAAATGTGATGCATCTGACTGCCCTGACTTCCATGCAGTTCCCAGATCAGGGACCTGAGCATTATTTCACTTTAGACTCAGGACTGCAGTGTCCTGAAGATTCCTGGGGCCTGGGCTGGGAGAAGCTGGCAGTGGGATGCACTGGCCACTACTAATGGGAAGCCAGAAAGGACAGAATGTATGTTCTTAGGATGTCCTAAGTGTGTGTCTGTGTGTAGGTGCACATGCAGTGTGTGTTTGGCTGTGTGCATCACACAAATGTTTATGTGCATGTTTGTTTGTCTCCAGGGAACATGTGTTTGTGCATATGTGTATGTATGGGTGGTCAATTGGTGTGAATGTGTATTCAAATGTGTGTGTATATGTGTACACACGTGTATGTATGTTGAACGTGTGTGTGTGTGTGGTCCTATGTATGCACAGATGGACATGCATGTGTTCACACGTCTATGCTGGCCTGGAAATGGGGCAGTTTAATGGTAAGAGCTTTGGAATCAGACAGATATGGGTTCAAATTCTAACTCTACAATTTATTAGCTATATGAGCCCTTGCTACTCACCACCTTGGCTTCCTCCTCTCCAAGATGAGATGATACCACCTTTCTCATAGGAGCAGGGTGAGGGTTAACAGCCATGAAGTAGATACTGCCCTGGCACATAGTCAGTGCCCAGCCCAAGTAGTAGATAATATTATGACTCTCATCACCACCATTATCATCCTTCTTGTCTCATCTTATTTTGTTCCCTGGCTGTGTGGCATTCGTTCTGTCTCTTTAAAACCCATCCAGTGGGCTTCCCTGGTGGCACGGTGGTTGAGAGTCCGCCTGCCGATGCAGGGGACGCAAGTTCGTGCCCTGGTCTGGGAAGATCCCACATGCCGCAGAGCGGCTGGGCCCGTGAGCCATGGCTGCTGAGCCTGCGCATCCGGAGCCTGTGCTCCGCAACGGGAGAGGCCACAACAGTGAGAGGCCCATGTACCGCAAAAACAAACAAACAAACAAAACCAATATCTTTTAAAGACAAATTTGAAATTTATCACTGTGTTCTTTTATGGGTTGTGCTTTGCCTAATCCAAGGTCACAAAGGTTTTCTCCTATGTTTTCTTCTAGAAAGTTCACAGTTTTATATTTCACATTTAGGTCTATGGTCATTTTGAGTTAATTTTTGAAATATAGGGAAATTCCCTGGAGGTCCAGTGGTTAGGACTCTATGCTTCCACTGCAGGGGGTCTGGGTTCAATCCCTGGTAGGGGAACTAAAATCCCACAAGCCATGTGGCATGGCCAAAAAATATATATATATATATATATATATAAAATGAGGTATGGATTGAAGTATATTTTTGCATATATATGCCAATTCTTCCAGAATCATTGTTTAAAAGACTGTCCTTGGGGCTTCCCTGGTGGCACATTGGTTGGGGGTCCTCCTGCCAATGCAGGGGACACGGGTTTGAACCATGGTCCGGGAAGATCCCACATGCCGCGGGGCAACTAAGCCCGTGCACCACAACTACTGAGCCTGTGCTCTAGAGACCGCGGGCCGTAACTACTGAGCCCACGCGCCACAACTACTGAAGCCCACACACCTAGAGCCCTTGCTCTGCAACAAGAGAAGCCACCGCAATGAGAAGCCCGCGCACCGCAATGAAGAGGAGCCCCCGCTCGCCGCAACTAGAGAAAGGCCGTGTGCAGCAACAAAGACCCAACGCAGAGAAAAATAAATAAATAAAATTTTAAAAAAAGAGACCGTCCTTTCTGCACTGAATTGCCTTTGCAACTTTTTCAAAAGTCAGTTGTCTGTATATGTGTGGGTCTATTTCTGGAAACTGTTCTATTGTGTTTATCTACTTTTATATCTTTATGTCAATACTATGCTGATCATTACTGTGGTTTTATGATAAATCTTGTAGTGTTAGTTCTCCAATTTTGTTCTCTTTTCTTTTAAAGTTGTTTTGGCTATTTTATGTCCTTTGCATTTCCATATAAAATTTAGAATCAGGTATTCAATTTCTATAAAAATCCTTCCTGGAATTCTGATTGAGATTATATCATATCTCAGATCAAATCTAAGATCTCAGGTCAAATTAAACCTATTCTCTCCAATAAATCAACTTGGAGAGAATTTAGATCTTAAAAATATTGAGTCTTCTCATCTAAGAACAAGGTTTACCTCTCCATTTATGTAGATCTTATTTACTTTCTCTCAGCAACGTTTTGTAGCTTCCAACGTACAGCTCATCTCTTTTGTCAGACATATCCCTAAGTGTTTTTAACCCTCACACTAGTCTACACTGAGCCTCCAGCAATTTGTCACTTACAGTTCAAGTTTTCCCACCTCTGTGCTGGTTCCTGCAGAAGTTGGGATTCTATGTACCCACCTGTCTGTCTCTCCAATTTGGGGGTAGCAGTTTGCCCTGTGACCTCACCTCTCTGACAGACCTAAGAAGATCTGCTGATTTTCCGTTTGTTCACCCATTTAATTGTTAGGATAGAGTGATGACTTCTAAGCTCCTTACATGCTAAACCAGAAACCTGTTTAGGTTTTATTTGTCCAGACTGTTCATGATCTATTTTCCCTAATTTTCTGCTTTTTCCCAAAGGGTTCGTTTTTTTTTTTTCATGACCCACTTTATGTCCTTTGTTGGCTTATTGTATTCTTATCTTAGTAATTATTTTAGGATAGTATATATCTATAACACATCTGGTGTGATATTACACACCATAGTATACTTCTGTTTTTTCCCCTCCAGTGTTTATGCTATTTTATCATACCTTTCACATATATATGACATATATACATATATTTTACATACATATATTCTAGACCCCAGAGTGGGTGGTTACTATTTTTGTTTAAACAGTCAATTACCCTTTACATTTTTAATACTTTAGTTTTTAGAGCAGTTTTAGGTTTACAAAAAACCTGAGCAGAAAGTACAGAGAGTTCCCGTATACCCTCTCTCCTGACCTCTACCCCAGTTATTAGTATTTTGCATTTGTTACCAATGATAAACCATCTTGATACATTTTTTAAAACGCTAATGTTCATAGGTTACTCTAGGGCTCACTCTTTGTGTTATACATTCTATGGGTTTTCACAAATGCATAATGTCAGGTATCCACCATTACAGTATCATTCAGTATAGTTTCACAGCCATAAAAATGCCCTGTGCTCCAGCTCGTCAGCCTTTACTGCTCCCCCAAACCCTTGGCAACCACTGCTTTCTCCAGGATGTCCTATAGTTGGAATCATAAAGTATGTGGCCTTTTTAGACGGGCTTCTTTCACTCAGCAATACGCATTCAACATCTCTCCATGTCTTTTTGTGGCTTGATAGCTCATTTCTCTTTGTCACCGAAAAATAATTCCATTGTATGGATGTACCATAGTTTGTTTATCCATTCACGTATTGAGAGACATCTTGATTGCTTCCAATCAAGCATTCCAATATAAACATTCATATCCAGGTTTTTGTGTGGACATAAGTTTCAACTCACTTAGGAAAATACTTAGGAGCATGATTGCTAGATAGTATGGTGAGAATATATTTAGTTTCGTAGGAAACTGCCAAACTCTCCCAACAATTACCTTTTAAAGATATTTAAGTAATAAGAATATACATATAGACAGATACACACATACCCATATATGCCATTTCTAGTGCTCTTCATTCGTGGAGATCCAGATTTTCACCTGGCCCGTAGGACGTGTTCTGGGTTCCTGTCCAGCGCCCAACTCTGCAGGGTAAAGGGACGCATGTTATTCTGGGACGACACTAGGTGGTGCTGTGGGACCGCTGTCAGCCCCCCAGGACCCAGGCAATGGGTCCTCCCGGGTGGCTCAGCCCTGGAGGAGCCCTCTCCCACCTGGTCCTTCGTAAAGCCAGGGTGGCCCCTCTCCCTGTTCTCCTTCTCTCGGAATGATATAGTCATGTCCTCCCTTTTCATGCAGTTTCTTGGTTCCTTTTCCAACGGCCCTGTGGGCAGAGAGAATCCCCACCCTCCCTCCTTCCCGCAGAGAGAGACACTGGGTCTCCGAGGATGCAGGAGGAAGTAGGGGGCAGACAGGAGCACCAGTCCTGGGGGAAACAGAGACCTTGCTACAGGGCCCAGTCTATCTCCTAAATGCCGAAAGCCCACATCCAGGCATGCTAACCCCTCTTTCTAATTTTGGAAGCTTGTTGATAAATCTCTGCAACCCTGTCTTTGGGGAGACTTGCTTTTCTAAACGGGCCTGTTCAGGAGAGCCAGAGGACCAACTCTCCTCCCATCTGGCATTGAGGGACCCCACTTGTGCCCACACGGCTTGGCTGTGGATCTTTCAATGTGGGATAACAGAGAGAGTGTGGGTCAGGAAGCGTCAGCCCTGCAAGCAAGCTCAGCCTCCACAAACTGGGTGATTTAGAATCAGTCAGCATGGTAGCTTCTCTGAGGCTTGTCTGCAGAGTGGGGAGAGGAAGCCCTGCATTGGAGGGCTGCAGTGAGGAATCAGTATGTCTCATGGAGGTGCTTTGTCCACTGGGAAGCTCTGAGCACCTGTGTGATGTGCTTATCACAAAATGATAACAAACTTGGACAGCCTTGGGACATGTACAGAATGGCTGGCGTGGGCAGCAAGGGCCAGGGAGGCCGGAGGAGGGTGGAAGGGAGAGATGGGCCTTGAGCCAGGCGGTTGGGATGAAGGATGGGGGTGGAGGGTTCCCAGCAGCATGGGGATTGCAGAGTGTGGGGTGAGTGGGGCTTGGTCCACAGGCTGGAAGGAGAGGATGGAGTCTGAGACGGGGACCTGAGTGCCTGGCTGCTGAAGCTGCACCAGTTCTGCAGCCATCAGAGAACTTCTACCCGAGAGGGGCAGCTCTTCCAACGATCCCTCTGGCAGCAGTGGGATGAGAGGATGGGAAGGCGGCCTGGAGGCTACTGAAATCAGCGTGTTTTCACCCTGTTCTTAGTTGTGATTCTGGAAGCACTGTTCCTCCTCTAACTTTTCCTGACTACAGTATTGAAATGGGCTTGAGAGTCGAGGTTTGCCCAAGGATGGGACTGGCCGGGTCGAGGCAGGCAGCACTTGACAGATGACACAGGGCTGTTCACACATGTGTTCCCGTCTGCACTGACACCACGGAGAGGGTCCCTAAGGCTTCCCCCCCACCACCGCTTCCCAGCGAGGCAGGGAGCCCAGCTGAGGCCTGTCTGGGTTGTCTCAAAGAGAGAGGCTGGGGCTTCCCTGGTGGTGCAGTGGTTGAGAGTCCACCTGCCGATGCAGGGGACACGGGTTCGTGCCCCGGTCCGGGAAGATCCCACATGCCGTGGAGCGGCTGGGCCCGTGAGCCATGACCACTGAGCCTGAGCGTCCGGAGCCTGTGCTCCGCAACGGGAGAGGTCACAGCAGTGAGAGGCCCGCGTACCACACACACACACAAAAAAGAGAGAGGCTGGTCACAGAACCCATGGCAGCACCATCCCAGCACGCGCGCACACACACACACACACACACACACACACACACACACACACGGCGGTGGGGGGGATGAAATGTATGAAGGACAGGGCTATCTCTGCTCTGAGGGAAAGCTAAACAAACCACAGGGCCATGAGACGTGCCCGCACCTCTGGGCTTCATCTCCTCTGCTACCCACCAGGAGGAGAAGGCGCCGCAGGACCTACTTCCTTGGTATCTCCTCCGCGGCAACCTTATCGCCGAGCCGTGGAACTGTGGGTCAGGAGGCCTCGGCTGGCCAGAGGTCTGGGGCAGTGGGCTCTTCTGTTGGGGAGGAGAGGGGGCACCTGAAGTCGCTTGCCTTTCCCAGCCTGTGGCTGATCATCTTTCTGAAATCCCAGCACTCCCACCACGGCTGGTGGCTCCGGGTGAAATGTCCCTTGAATGTTAACTCTGAACCCCCAGCAACACAAGGACTTCAGAAAGAGGAGGAGCTGGGCTGGCCTGAGGACGCATTTGAGGACTCCATCCTTGGGGGGAAGCTCGAATCTCATTTCTCTCCATGCATTCATGGAGAAGGCAGAGGAAGGCGGCGGAATGTGGGACAATGGGAGACTTGGTTTGCTGGGTCCCGCCTTAGTGAGATTTCTGTTCTGAGCTCTGGGAGCAACTCCCCATGGCACATGGCTTCCCTCCTCCCCCGCCCAGGGGAGCCAGGAAGACCTCTGATCCAGAAAAGAGGCAGAGAAGCCTTCTATGCGCCCTGGACAGCCCCCTACGAGCTTTGCGCTCTTTTCTTCCATCTGTAATATGGGGACAACAGTACACAAAGGCACTTCATGGGGTCACTGTGGAGATTAATAGCTAGATGAAAAATAATTTGGAAAAGGGCCTGGCACCATTTAGTGAAGGTGGTATTTTTCCCCCAGTGGGAAAAAGAAGCAATATCTTCTCACTACATAGAAGTAAAACCTTAGTCCCCAGAGCCAAGCGAGTCCAAGAAATGAAGCCAAAAGCAAACCTGGAAGGCTGTGGCTGGAATTCTCAGCAAGGAGGCCTTTGAAGTGAGGGCTCTCCCTCCCTCCAAGGGCTCCGGCAGCTCCCCGCTCCGCGCTTGATAAAAGGGAAGACAGGCTCTGTTGTGGTTTGACACATGCCCCAGATGTCAGGTTGCAGCTCCACTTGGCAATTAGCTCTCAGAGGTGGCAGCTGTGTGGAGTGGAAAGGACCCGGTCTTGGAATCGGGGTGCGTGGTGCCAGTGCCAGCCGCGCCCCACACAACTTATCTGCGCCTCCTTCCTTTGTGAAGAAAAGGGGGCGACACCAGCCCACGCGACCTCCTCTGCAATTCAGATCAATCTGAATTTCAGATAATGAACATATGATCTTTTAGTACAAGTATAGCCCATGCCATACTTGAGACATACGTACACTAAAAAAAAAAAACCTTATTTGATGTTTACCTGAAGTTCAAATTTTCCTGTATTTTATTTGGCAACTCTATTCCCTTGGAAGACTTTACAGGGGTCATCTGGGTGAAAGGGCTTCAAACTGTAAAATGCTTTGAAAGTACAGGCTGGGAGGTATTCTGGAAAGATGGTGGACGGTAACTTTGGCAACCAAAAAGGCCTTTTATCTTGAAACACCCAAGGCCCTCCCCGCCCCCCGCATCCATACCCACTCCCACTGCAGTGGAATCTCTTCATCTCTAAAGGACTCCCCTGCTATTCTAAGCCCTGCTCCCCTCTGGCTCGCACACCTCCTCCACCCCCAGGTCCTGGAGAGGCTCCCTGGCTTCTTGGAAGCTGAAGTCATCCTCTGCTCTGGGTCCTGCGCACTGGGCTTAACCCACCTTGGGTTCAATGTGACTTTGGCCTTCATGGAGTGTGTGATGCAGTGGGGAGTCTCCCGGGTCCCGGCAACAGCCCTGGCTGGAGCGCGTGCTCTGCTGTGGAAGCAGAGACCTTGGACAAGCTACTTCTGTCTCTGAGTTTCAGAGTCCTCATCTGCACAATGGGAAGATGCTAACCCTATAGCTCCTCTTTAAGACAAGAGAAGAAGATGATGCTGGCAAAGCACCTAATATGGAGCCAGGCGCACAGTGGACACACAGGGGGCTAGTTCCAGTTCCACCTGCTCACCCCGCCCTCCGCCGGGCTGGGCTCCTGGCAGTCACCCAAGTGTTCTGTCTAAAGGAAGGCTCTCCCTCACCGTTGCCTCCCCCTATAGGTCCCCACGCTCTCAGGATTCCAAGTTACCAGCTTTGCCAGCTTCTATCTCCCAACTGTTTGCCCCTCCCCAAACCGCACTGGATGCCCTCTCTTATGATGGGAATCTGGTCACTGTCATTGTCCCCCAAGTGCAGCAGAAAAACAGACACACTTAGCTCACACCGCCTCAATCACACCACCAGCCTATTCCCTTCCCTGCCCAGCCAAGACATCCCAGAAGTCCAGCCACTTCAGGGAAGCAGGGCAGGTGCCCAGGGTGGGGCTCTCTGCTGCTTCCCTGTCGGGACCCCAAGTGGCTTTCAGGACAAAGTATATTGGGGGATGGGGGTGGGCAGAGGACGATGACAAGAAGCGGGGCTCGGGGGTCTTCTGCTTTTGTTCTCTCAGTCCCAAGTGCAGCTGGGGCCAAGTGCCCCACCGGGAGGGGCAGGGTTAAAGGGTGGGGAGCCTCTGCCTTCCTCCCCATGGAGCCCTGGCCCATTCTTTATCTCCACTGGGCTGCAGCATCTCCAAATGCATGGACAACCCCCACCCCCCAAATTATTCATTCATTCACCCGACACACAGACTTCTCGTGGGACTGGGGGACACGGCGATGAAGACACATCCCTGCTTTTGTGGGGCTTTCAGGCGCGAGAGAGGGAGGGCCTGAAATGAGGCAGATGCAATGCAGGTAGGAAGAGCTAAGACAGAGGGAGGGCTCGGGTCATGCAGGATAGCATGGGGGGCAGGCGCCCAATGGTGTGCAGACCAATGGGTGTGCAGGATAACAGAGGAGGCAAGGTTGGCAAAAATGTTAAAGTTGGCCATCGCCAATGCTGGCAAAGACGTGGAGTGACAGGAATGTTCACACCCCGCCAGTGGGAAGCTGCTTTAGTACAACTACTCAAAAACCACTGGAGATGCCCATTGCCTGTGACCGTAGGAGAAAGTCTCTGCCCAGGTCTGTGCACCAGGAGGGCTGCACGAGGCCACTCCCAGTCTCACCGCTCGCCAAGGCCTGAGACCCAAACAGCCCCCAGGGCCACCAGTGCTAGGATGTGGGTGAGTAACATGTGGCAGGGTCACACGACGGAAGGCTGCACAGCTACGCAAATGCACGGGTGGCAACAACCGCAAGCAGTAGCAGGGACGAATCTCACAAACACAGACACAGAATAGTACATGCGTGATTCCATTCTGACCAAGTTTTAGAACAAGCAAAACAAAACCATGTTGCTTTCAGGACGCACACGTGGGTGTTACAACTCTACACATCAAAGCTGTGACTGTCACCAGTCAGAGTACTGGCTTCCTCCATGGCAGAGGCTCTGTACTTGGGTGATTTTGCCCCCATGTGCTTGGAGAAGTATTTGATTGCCACAACTGTGGGGGACAGGGGAGTGTGCTACTGGCCAGGGACGCTGCTAAGCCCCCTCCCCCCATACACACCCCCTATAGTATTATCCTGCCCAAATCTCACAGTGCTGCTCTTGAGATACCTTGATCTAGGGGACCAGGAGGGTGGCTCACACAGGGCTTCTAAAATCTTGGCAATGTACAAAGGTGGTCATTTTATATATATCCTGTAAACTCTACATGATGTTTTATACATGCCAAAAATAATTCCAGAGCATGCAATTGGGCATTTGGGGGATGAGGAGGGAGGCGCATGAGATGAGGTCAGCCTTGGCCTCCAGCTGCAGGGGGAGGCCAGGGACCAGTACTGTTGCTGGGACAACCCTCAGAAGGCATTTCAGAGACCTGGGCAGCCCGACACGGGTCCTCAACACTCCTCCAAGAAACTAGAACACAGAGGGGCTCCCCGTGCCAAGGACAAGTGCCCTGCCCAGTGAGGTGAGTTCTCCGGGCTCTGCTGCACTGTGGGGCACAGCAGGGTCAGCGGAGGGCCAGGTGGACAGATGGCCTGGCCAGCCACCTCCCCTCCTCTCTGCTCAGGAGGGCCTGGGTCTCCTGGGCTTCATCAAGGCATTGCCGGGGGGTGGGGGGCGGTCAGGAGGTAGATCCTTTTGGTCCTTGGATTCCACAGGTGGGGGCACCATCCAGACACGGTCTGAGTGTTTACAACCCAAGATGAGTAAGGAAGGCAGCAGGAAAGAGTACTGGGATTCAGACTGAGGCCTGGGTTCGAATCTGGACGTGCAAGTTATAAGTGGTGTGACCTTGGACAAGTTACTTGATCTTGTTGAACCTCAGCTTCATTATGCGTAAAAAATGGAAATAGAGGTGCCTCAGTCATAGCGTGGGCAGAGGAAAAGACGTGCTCATGTAGGTAAGATGGCCAGACTAGCTTCAAGGCCGTAGTAGCGGCTGTTACTGTGGCAGCTGGGAACCACTTCTGCCGTATTGAGTAACACAAAGGTGATGGCTGCTGTGGGCTCTCAACCTGCTCTGTGTCACCCGCAGTGGTTCAGGCCTCTTGAGTCCTGTTTCCCCGCCAATGTCCCTTGGCTTTGACTAATTTAAAAACTAACAGCCCCTTTAGGGAAGGAAGGAAGGAATCTGGTTCCAGGCCTGGGCCAAGGCTTTGGAAGGAGACTGGGGGTCAACCCCAGGGGGCGATGACATGAGCGCTCACACGTTAACAGGGGATTTAGGGCCCCTTGGCCGTGCTTCCGCCACCTCCACCTGTTCCCCAGACTCTCTTGCCAGTGTCAGAGCCTCTGATTTGTTTTACCGAAAAGATCATGTGCTCTATCAGTCAGGATCCCAGCAGGGCAAGGTATGGCACACTCGAATTAGGATGATTTGAAGGGGGTTTAACCAGTGGACCATTCAAACGTTGTGCACAAGTGTAGGGCCTCCTCAGGGACAGTGCAGACGCTGAAAGAGTGGGAGTATGGAAGAGTCACCAGAACCTGGAAGGGAGAGTGGTCCAGACAGGACTGCCTTGAGGGGCCTGTGACCTACAGCCCAGGAGCACCGGTGGCCTGCAGCAACCCTACAGGATCTGCTAGAGGAAGAGATACTCCTACTAACCTTCCTCTTCCTTCGAATCTGCTGGTGCCTGTCATTGGCTGAATTTAATAGGAAGACAACTGGCAAGGGGCTGTCCATGCAGTCCATTCTGGTCAGCCTCCCGGACACAGAGCAGGATGGAGTGGGGAGAGGGTGCCCAGAGATAACCAGCACAGGGATGTGAGGAGTACATGAGGGGCGCTACTTAGGGGCTCTCTCTGGTGATGGGTCCCTGCCTGAGTGATATCTTTAAAATCAACTTTCTATGGGACTTCCCTGGCAGTCCAGTGGTTAAGACTCTGAGCTTCCAATGCAGGGAAGATCTAACACAGGTTAGATCCCTGGTCAGGGTACTAGATCCCACATGCCTCACGGTGTGGCCAAAAAAAAAAAAAATCGGTATTAAAATCAACTTTCTTAAGGTATAATTGAAACACAATAAAATGCACCCATGTTAAGTGTACGTTGTGATGAGTCTTGACAAATTTATACACCCACGTAACCATTGCCATAATCAATGTATAGAACATTCTCATCACGCTAAAGTACTCCATACCCCTTCCCAGTCAATGCTCCCTTCCACTTTGGCTCTAAGCAACCTCTGGTCTACTTTCCATCATTAGAGATTCCATTAATCTTTTCTAGAGGTCCATATAAATGGAAGAATACAATGTGTAATCTTCTGTGTCTGATTTCTTTCCCTCTGCATGATTTTGAGATTTATCCGTGTTACTGTGTTCAGTTGTTCATTGATTTCATTGCTGACTTGGTATTCCATTGTACTAATATGTCACAATTTATTCCTTCACCTGTTGATGGACATTGGGGTTGTTTTTAGGTTTTTGCTGTTGTGAGTAAAGCTTCTACAAACATTTGCTTACAAGGCTTTGTAGAGACAGATACTTTCATTTCTCTCAGGCAAATGCCTGGAGTGGGATGGCTGGATCATTCTGTAAGTGTTGTTTAACTTTATGAGAAACTGTCGGAACTTCCCTGGCGGTCCAGTGGTTAAGGCTCTGTGCTTCCACTGCAGGGGTTCAATCCCTGTTCTGGGAACTAAGATCCCACATCCCACATGCTGTGCGGCATGGCCAAAAAAAAAGAAAACCTGTCAAACTGTTTTCTAAAGTGGCTGTATCTTTTTGCATCCCATCAGCAAAGGAGGAGCATTCCAGCTGCTCCATATCCTTACCAACACTTGGTATCGTCAGTCTTTTTAACTTTAGCCATCCTAGTGGGGGATGCAGTGATATCTCACTGTGGTTTAATTTGAATTTCTCTATGACTGATACTCAGCATCTCTTCACGTGCCTGCTGGCTATTCAGATACTTTCTTTTGTGAGGTAGCTATTCAAATCTTTTGCCCATTTTTTTAAGTTGTTTGTATACTTATTAGTGAGTTCGTTGTTCCCTGTCTATAGTTTGCTTTTTTGCTTCTTATCAATGCATTTGAAGGTCAGAAGTTTTTGATTTCTCATTGAGGCCCTTCTTAAACGTGACTTCGGTCTGGGCAAGAAGGCGGGTTTCCCTCAGCCCCCACCCCACTCCACGGTAGAGAGACACGCGGGTCCGGGTCTGTCTTTTATTCCAGCAGTTCTCACAAGAGCTCCTGGCTGGAAAAAACTGCCTCTTTGTCAGATGAGAGGAACCTAAGAGAGCACTCTCCTTCTTCCTTCAGCTTAAAACAGGCACAGGGTGCTGCACTGGGGGCCCTCGGCTGCTGAGGCTTCAGGCACCCAAACCACGTCCTCCCTGGGCGCCGGACCTCGGCCCATGATGCCCTTCACAGGCGTCTCGTCACTGAGCCCTCACGACCACCTGTGTGTGTGGAGTCATTGTCCCCACTGGACAGATGCAGACTCTGAAGAATGAACAGGTGTGTCCATCAAGAGATGGAAAATGTCTTTTTGACAGAGCCAATTTCACATAAGCATTGTTAACTGCAGAACTAAAAAGACAAAAGGGAACACAGAGATATCATAGAGGTAGTAATGCGTTTCTTAACAGCAGGGATGTGTAAAGGACTCCTGTAACTCAATAACAAGCAGGCAATCCAGTGTTTCAAAATAGATTTCAACAGATGCCTTAAAGAGAAGACAGGAATGGCCATCAAGCACATGAAAAGATGCTCAATATTGGTAACAGCTCCCAGGGCTGGGGGAACAAAGGTGAGACTTAGGGGTTATAAAGACCTAGACACTTGGAGGAGGGGCCTTTGAGGCTTCTACCCAGACCCTGAAGGTACACGAGGCCTGTGGAGGACACAGACAACTGGAATCAGCAGCTGCTGCTGGAGTGCAAGGCGACTGCTGATGGCAACAGGGAGCAGGTCCCTTCCTCCTTCTCCAGACTGGCGGGCTCCCTCTGGCGTCCCCTCTTGGCAGAGCCTAGAGAGTCCCTGGCAGGGCATAAACCTGACTTGTAGCATCCCACAGGGCCGGTTTGGAGCTGAGAGATAAGAACTCAATAACCAGTAGCACAGGTAAAGTCTCTTGCCCAGGGAATACAGCTAGTAAGTGATGGAATTTTGATCCAGGAGCATGTGGTTCTGAGGCCAACGTCCAGCTGCAGCTTGGCAAGTGCCAGCCCTGGAGATGAGAAGAGCCCCTGAAAAGTCTGATGTGGGGCACGGGGGCCGGGGCAGAGGGCTGGGCAGGCAGCTCCACAGAGCTGCCAGTGGGTACCAGGGACCTGCCCTGAGTCCTGAAGCACAGAGCCAGGGCTGCCGGGGAAGCCAAGCTGGAGCTCAGTTACGGGGCTGGGGTATGTGCGTTACATGCTCCTGAGCTGGGCCCCATTGCAGCCCAGGTGAGGCAGCAAGGCAGCCAGGGTGACCGCATGCACTAGCTCTGGGCTCTGCATCCATGAGTCGTGGATGGCCCTGCCCAGGATGCCCTGGTGGCCTGAGCCAGGGCCTCCCACCAGGGAGCCAGAAAAGCAGAGTGCACAGAGCTGGACACCAGTGCCTCTCCCCTAGACACAGCACCCTCTTCTTCAGCTGAAGTCTTCCCGAGGCAAGGCCATTAGGATCCCATTTGGAACATCTCCCGTCTTTTTCTTTTTTTTTTTTTTTTTTTTTGCTGTACGCGGGCCTCTCACTGCTGTGGCCTCTCCCGTTGCGGAGCACAGGCTCCGGACACGCAGGCTCAGCGGCCATGGCTCACGGGCCCAGCCGCTCCGCAGCATGTGGGATCTTCCTGGACCGGGGCACGAACCCGTGTCCCCTGCATCGGCAGGCGGACTCTCAACCACTGCGCCACCAGGGAAGCCCCATCTCCTATCTATTTGCAATCTTCTCCTGAGACCAGCCTCCTTGTCGTGATGACCATGAGCCAGCCACCACTCCCTCCACCTCTGTGAGTCCCTTTTTCTCAGAAGGTTCTAGAAGGTGGGGCCACTCCCCAGACTCCAGGGTGCTGGGCAGAGCTGTGAGCTGGGGAGTGTGGGCTGCCGCCCCCAGCCATCTCTGGGCAGGGCCAGCCCGGGTGGCCACCAGCAGGACACGCCACACACGCATTTGCTCAGCTCCTCGCCTTCCAGTCTTCCCGGGCCGCGCAGCTGCGGAGCTGCACACGTGGCATTGCTCTGAGCCAGCCTCCCACTGCAGAGCCCTGCATCCCAAGCTCTCAGGCCCTCTGACACCACCTCTCCTCTCTGTGATGAAGCCACGTCCAGTCTGATCTCTGAACACCGAGGGGTTAGGGGCCCCAACTTTGGGCTCAGCGGCCACGGGTTCAAATCCTAACTCTGCCGCAAGCCAGCCGCATGAAGGTGGGCACGGCACTCAGTCTCTCTGTGCCTCGTTGCGGTATGTGTCAAACCAGGTGACACGAGGATGCCCCGCCTTGCAGCCTGGTGGGAGGACTGCCCGAGGCCAGGTGCGAGAGCTCCGGTGCGGTGCCGGGGCGTACGGCTGGGGCTCATGCAAGGGCGCGGTGGTAGGTGGAGCTAGCTTTAGATTTGGGGCTTCCGGGGTCTCCTTTGGCCCTCCGCCCACCGCTGGGGCATAAACACCAGGTATAAATGCTTTCCAATTTCCCACCCAGCCCTGCTCCTCAGAGAACCGGATTAATTCCCCAGCCCGGCCCGAGCTGCTGTGGTCGGCTTCGGACAGGAGGAGTCACTGACCCGACACAGACACCTTGGGCGCAGGGTCCATCCAGGTGCCTAACGGGTCAGCAGCGGCTGGCCATCCCCGCCCCCCCGGCAGTTAGCGGGGCCATCGGCCTGCAGTCCCAGCTGGCTCCTCCCCATTCCGCTCCAGCACTACCCATGGGCCGCGGACGTCTGCTACCGCCACTTTGATCAGGACAGGGGGGTGTTCAGCGGTGGGTGTGGGACCATCTCTGTGATGCATTTTGACAGCCTTGGCCAAGCATATGCTTTAAATCCTCAAGAGAAAGGGTCTTTTTAAGTGGAGAGGAAGCCCATTGCATGCAGCCTTCAAAGGGCTCTCTGGACAAATCGGGGTGCATGGAAAAGACCCCCGGCTCTGTATCACCCTGCGGCCCATGTGCAAGATCAAGGTGGCCTGAGAGAGAAGACTCCTGGCCTGTCCTCAAGCCCAGACGGCGACAGCAGGGGCGAGTCATGGCCTCTCTCAAGTCTCCCCTCCCAGGGCTCGTCCTCCTGAAACTTTTCCCATGTTTTCCACGCCCAGCTTCTTTACAGTCCCTCTGAGCAGGTCTCCCTTGGCGCTCCTTCATCAGCCGCCTTAAGCAGACCCTGCATTCCTTCTAATGGCTTCAGAAGGAGTTAGAGGATGTGTCACTGACACACCTGGAAAAACGTAATGAGATTTCAACGCAGTCCTTTTGAAAAAGCAGTTGATATCCAGCCACAAGAACTTGGACAGCAGAAAGAATATTGCCAACAAAAAGATTTCACCCTTTTCTTCTTTTTTTTGTTATTAGTCCCCCTGTTCCAGTCGATATGAACATATCACCTGGATGCAATGCCACCTTGGGGTCACAGCTCCCCAGCTCACAGCAGGGTCAGCCTCTCCCCCGACCGTGTTCAGAGCCAGGCTGGGCCTCCAGGAAGGCAGGGAAGGAACCTCCCTGGAACTGGTGTGTCCTTCTGTGTTTAATTTTCCCACAAGTCAGCTCTGATTAAGGGGGATGGCCTCATGTTTCGTGTATTCAGAGCTGGGTTCTGAGAGCACCTTGCGAGGGCGGGGGAAGCCCCCTGGCTGGCGGGTGGGGGCAGAGGGGTAGCTGCTCGCCCGGTCACCCCC
The DNA here is from genome assembly GCF_025265405.1 of Mesoplodon densirostris. Lineage (NCBI taxonomy): Eukaryota > Metazoa > Chordata > Mammalia > Artiodactyla > Ziphiidae > Mesoplodon > Mesoplodon densirostris. The sequence continues at coordinate 147,482,028 of NC_082665.1, forward strand.
CCCCCACCCCCGCCCAGCACACACGTCTGCTACCTATCAGGTCTCATTGGAGGAATGATCCTCTGGACGCTGAGATCATCTGACAGCCTCCTGCTAATGAGACCCAGGGCTGCTCCCAAGCTTGTGTGGGAGGCCAGATGGAGAGGAAGCCCCACCAACCGGGAGAAACATCTCCAGGGAAGGCGAGATGTTCTCCTCTGAGCCTGTTTTCTGTGTGACGTGGTGGACCCAGCACTTCAGAAGCAGATGCCTTCGTGCTCCACTTTCTTCCTGGGACCACGGCTTCTCAGGTGCCTCCAGGTCAAGAGAGAACCTTCCAGTATTTCCTCCTGACATCTGGCATCTGTGTCGCTGGTACCCTCCTGATGGCTTCAGACGGCTGCAAGAGGAGATGAGTTCAGTTCTCACCTCCAAGAACTTGCAGTCCTCCTGGGGAGACATGATGGATGCCCACGGAACAAGGAGGGTCAGTGTCACCATGGAAACAGGGAGTTCTGTGCACGGGGGCACCCATCTAAAAGCATAAATCAGATCATGCATCCAGCCGCTGAAGACACTCTACTGTATCTCATAGCACTTGGGAAAAAATCCAGACTCTTCTCCAAGACACTCCAGTCCCTGCCCAGCTGGGTTCCTGCCAGGTTGGTTTTCTTTCATTTTTCACATGCAAACTACAACCCTCAGGGCCTGCGCCCTTGCTGTTCTATTGCCTGGAATTCCCTCCCCCCAGATCATCACAAGGCTATGCCATCTCGTCATTAAAGTTTCAGCCCAAATGCCATCTCCTCAGAGGGCCCTTCCCAGACCAACCCGTATAAACGAGGCTCTCTCCCCAGTCACTCGTAGTAGCACCAGCTCATCCGAATGGCCTCCTTAGCCTTTACCATGATATATCTCCTACTGATTGCTTTCTGAATGATCTCCCACACTTCCCACTAGAACGTAGCTCCATGAGAGCAGGGACCTCATCCATCTTGCTCTCCACCGTGTCCTAGAATGCGAGGATGTTTGATGAGTCTAACAGAGGAGACTCATTAAATATCTGTTGAATATGGGAGGGAAGAGGGAAGAAGGAAATCTACAGACAGCAGCTGTTTCGAGATGCTCCCAACCACCCACACCAGCACCCAGAGCGGTGCAAAAACGACCTCAGTTCCACCACCTGCCAGCACGCGGGAATGAGCCTCAATTCCCTTGCAAGTAAATGGGACTGTTTCAGGATTCAGCGTGGACCACTTGGTAGGGATCAAGTGTGGCACATAGTAAGTGTTCCATAGCTTGGAGTTTCGTCCCCACCACCACCATCGTCATCATCCCCAGCATGCCTGTCATCCCACCACCATCATCATCACCATCATCTACACTGCAGTTCAGCATCGATCCACTTTAAATTCTCTTTGTTGTCTCCTCTTAGCTTTTGCTACATGTCTTCCTGTCCTGGCTCCCTCTCCTTGCCTGGTCTCACTTGAACCATGGGCAAAGACTGTTGGTTTCCTGACCCAAAGTCATCCCAACCTTTATCCCTGCTAATAGAACCCTGATTATCTCATAATAGATGTCTTGATCTTAGGGTAGGTGGGTGCAGAACCTGGTCTGAGGAATGGGCACAGGAGCCATCCCTGGTCAAGCTTCTGGAAGAAGTCTTCCTACCAGAAAAGAGAGGTACCTGAGCTAGACTTGAATGAAGTTGAATGTGATGTCTGGAGTTGTGGCAGCTATACTGTAATTATGAGGCAACACACATGGGAACAAAAATGCTAACAGGCTGAGGATAGGGAAATAGACAGCTAGGAAGAGCCTTGCTCCTAGATGACATCCTCGAGCTACTGATCTGACTCTGGATACACCTTTCTTCAGTCCTCCTGTAAAGTATCTACATTTTCTAAGTCACCCTTAGTTAAGCTGTTACTTGCAGCCAGAAGCTAAGATAGCGAATGCGGTTTCAGGCCATCTACAAAGCTCTGATCTAGCAGTCTTTGCAGCAGTCTATACTCCAGCGGCCACACACCCTCCCTATGAGACACCAACTAAGCTGGGCCTGCTGGAGAGCACACCCCTGCCCTCCCTCCTGTCTCTCCCACCGTAGAAGGGGAGCATACTGGAGAGGAAACAGGACTCGGACTGGGAGAATAGGAAGCACAGCAAGAACCTTCTCACTTGAAGGGAGGAGGATGTGGGGTATAATGGTCTTCAAAGACCTCTGTTTCTGGGTACTTAAAATGATAAAATGATTTAAAATAATAAATGGCCAATTCTCTGAGAGAGAAAAGAAAAACAACTTCACATGTGAGATACTGTGTCTTAAGCATACACTTATGGCCAAACCTGAGATCAATCTTGTTTCATGTTTAAGAATGTAACACGTTACACACTGGACTATGCCCAAAGTGAGGTTTTCTTTTATATGTTCTGTAATGTATCTCCTCTATCAGGATAGTGGAGGGAAACAGGGGCGATTGAGTTTAACAATGAAAGGAATTAGTCCTCTCAGGTATAAAGTCTTTCTCCCTCTTGTTTCTTTCTTCCTAAAGCAGCTTCCAAGAGTAGGAGAAAGCTTGTGTCCTCTTTTGGCGGAGGGAGAGTCCTCAGGGAAGTGAGAGATAAGCCCTGGAACTGTTCTCTCCACCTACTCCTGCCCTCCTCTGATGGCACCTAGGCTGAGAACTCATGGTCTTTCTTTCAGCACGATCAGTGCCCTCTGGGCTCCCCCAGCTCAGCCCCTGGTCCCATCCTCAGTGATGCTGTGAGCCCTGTGTCTTAGCCACACGCATCACGTGGCCTGGCTCAGTCTCCCCATCCTGGTCTCTCCTCTGGGGTCACCTTGGCCCTCATCACGGTGGCCCCCCGGCTGCCCCACTCCCAGCCTCCCATATCTCTCAGCGGGAGCTTGTGCACAACTCCAGATTCCTCCAGAGGAGCCAAAGGAGACCGTCCACTATTTGTCTAGTTCCCTGTCCAGCCGTTGCTGGCTCTGTCTTCCGGGCAGTGGTGCCATGTTGGATGCAGTGCTTCTCTAAGAGGGATCAAAGTTCTCTCAGTCTACCTCTATGGGAACTATAAATAAGCCCTGAAATCAGAAATACCCTCAAATGTATCTGTATCTTCTCACACCACATTTCTCTTAGGTTTCACAGGAGGGAGCCAGATGACATAGTCCGACCACTTCCCCAGCCTTCCTCCCAACACCAGAGGAGACTTTCCTCCTTTGAAGCCTGACAGGATTCTTCTAATCATTTCCCCTTCCCTGCCCCGGGGAGCTCCACCTTCTAGGCGACACCTGCTCTCTTCTCTCCTGGAGCACCAACCTCATGGCTTTGCCTCAGTGGGTAGGTGGGATTTCAGAGAAAAAAAAGCCAACTTGCCCATTTTAGAATATATGTTGAAAAGCATTTTAACAACAGTATCAGGCTTCCCTGGTGGCGCAGTGGTTAAGAATCTGCCTGCCAATTCAGGGCACATGGGTTCGAGCCCTGGTCCGGGAAGATCCCACATGCCGCGGAGCAGCTAAGCCCGTGCGCCACAACTACTGAGCCTGCGCTCTAGAGCCCGTGAGCCACAACTACTGAGCCCACGTGCCACAACTACTGAAGCCCGTGTGCCTAGAGCTCTGCAACCAGAGAAGCCACCGCAATGAGAAGCCCGCGCACCGCAACGAAGAGTAGCCCCCGCTCACCGCAGCTAGAGAAAGTCCGTGCGCAGCAACGAAGACCCAGCATGGCCAAAAATAAATAAATAAATAAATTTAAAAAAAAACAGTATCCTGGTTATATTCACCTCTGTACACTCTTCAAGGAACTGCTTAGTTGCAACTCTTTGAGTAGAAGTTATTTCCAAATGAGAACCCATTGAAAGCTCCCTCCCACTGGGTTTGTTCAGCAGATGACAATGGCTCTTTCCCTCCCCTCCCTCTCCATTTCAGGGGGCCCCTGTTTTCTGCAGGACCTCCAGGTGGTGGTGTTTCCACCCAGTGGAGTGCTGGGGTTGGATCACAATTATCCTGCACACAGGCCAGGGCAGGCCACCCTGAGGGTGCAATCAACGCGACTGAACTAGACAAGAAAGGCTTCCTGGAAGAGGAGGGCCTGGAGCTCAGCCCTGAAGGGTGGGTAAGCCTTGGCTTGCTCAAGGACTCCGAGGCGGGATGAGCCTGGTGAGAACATGCCCTTGCCCTGGAGTCTCCCTGATGAGCCGCTACCTGACCTCCAAGACTCAGATCCAAAGGTCTCTGACATCCTGTCAACATTGCTGACACGAACTCTGTGCCAATCGTGGGAAAACATGAGCCCTCCTTGATCAGAGGCACTGGGCCCCCCGACCAGCTTAGGCCTGGCAGCCCCTCATGTCCATGCTGCAGTGGCCGTAATGCCTTGTAGTGGAGGCCTGATCCCTTAGTCCTGAGTAAGGAAGACCTCCCCGTGGCCCTTTAAAACCCGTCCCCTGGGCTTTAGATTGGTTGACCTTGCACCACTCAGGAGGGCTGTCGGCTCCAGTCACTGGAAGGCAGGCCCATCCTTGTCCTGATTGATGTTTTCATATTCATCTCTCTGCTGTGTGGACCTGACAAGCCTCTTCACCTCTCTCAGGCCTCATTCCTCACTCATGATGTATCCCTTGCAAGGGTCTGAGGACTACAAATGTTCATGCACGTCACACACAGAGCACATAGTAAGTGCTCAGCTAACAACAGTTATTACTGTATCTTTTCATACCTCATCATTGAGACGGGTCCTTGTCCTTTTTTTCCTGTGGGTCCACACAAGCCTGTGCCAGGCTGCCCAGCATCCATGACAAATATATCACACAGGAGAGTGTCTCCCTCACAGAGGCCTCACCATGCCCGGGCCTCCAGGCCCTGTGCACCCCTGTCGGGCCTCCCCTGGTTTGCTCTGCCTTTGTCCCTTGTGGGGAGCAGCAGGGCGCTCTGGGAACCCTCGGCCCGTCTTGTTGCCCAGAGATCTGTTCTGCCGAGCACCCTAAGGTCCTTCTGACTTGCCTCCCGGCTCTCATCTCCCACCTCTCCCCACCAACACGGGCACACAACTGCATGCACGCCTGCTCTCGTACATGTACACAGATGCACGTGATTACTGGCTCCCTTGTGCGTGGAACGACCTTCCAGAAACCACGTGCCGAGGTCTGTCCACACTAAGATGCCTCAAACACACCGGGGAGAACGGGTTTAAATGGCATCTGGAGACGAAGAGGCCAGTGCCCTCACACCTGGGGCTTTGGCATTCGCTAGGAGGCAGGGAGGGAGAACAAGAGCTGGCCGTGTGGGCCGCCTGCACACAGAGAGCGCAGAGGTGAGCGACGCGGGCTCTTCGCCGCACAGAGGAGGGGTTCACATCGCAGCTCCGTCATCTCCTAGTTGTGTGGCCTCCAGCAAGTCACTTCACCTCCCTGAGTTTCCGCCGCCTCATCTGAGCAATGAAGACAAGAGGACCCACCTCTGAGCAGGGCTGGGAGACTTAATCCAAATAATGTGTACAAAACGCTGAGCAGAGCAGGCATATGGCAAGCAATCAATAAGCAGAACAGCTTTTTATTATCAGCATCAGGCCCTCGGAGAACAGGAAATAAACGAAGGCCAGAGGAGCCAAAGAGGGCTGGGTGGAGGGCGTGGACGCTGACCCCCCCTGTAGAGGGGTCAGGGAGCTGGTGGAAACAATGCGCGTACGGGAAACGCAATTTACACATGCACGGGCCAGGTTGGCAGAGGGTCTGTCCAGTGGGTGGAAGGGCATTCAGAGGACGCTCTGAGCCTGGAGCGAATCCTGTTTAAAATCCTCTCATCCCAAACGCCTTTGGAACGAGTGTGAGGCCTCGGTATCCATCAGCATCCTTGGGTGTGTGACAAGGAACAGCGATCTGCTTCGAGAGGCAGGTCAGGTCCAGGCCTCAGGTCACGGTCCCGCTGAAAGGCCCAGCCCTGCCCGCATCACAGGGCAATCCAGGACAACCCGCCCCGGAACCCACAAACCCAGCCTGGATCCCAGCTCCCCACTCACTGGCCACGTGAGCTTAGACAAGGCAATTCACCTCCTTTATGGGATAGGCAAACAGCAGGTGCTCAGTGACAGTGACCAGCAACCACCACTCCAGTACCAGCCTGCCTCCCAGCTCTGCTTCCTGCCCGAGACTTAACCCCCTCTCTGAGGATCCAGGCCACGTGGTCACTGTCCGTGGTGTGCCCCCCTCCACGTGAACGCTAACGTTCCTCTCCTCTCCGGAAGAATTCAAAGGGCCCTGGAAACTTGTTTATTAGGAAAAGCTGTGGGAGTCTGTCCTGCTTGGTGGATTTGCTGACCTCTCCCATCCTTCCCTGCATATTTCTCCCCAGCGACATCTTTTCATGTTCCCTGGCTCACTTGGGTGAGTCACAGATCTGTAAATCCTGACCACAGAAAGCTTGGCAAAGTATGTTAGGTGTTTATTGGAAGGGGGAAGGAGGCAAACGATCAAAACATTGGCTGTGGCTCTCGTCTCTGATATCTGCAAGAGCAAGTTTTAAAATCTGTGTTTGAAGCATGGAAACAGACTCATGGAGCATTTTTTTTTTTAAAGCCAAAAAGAGGATAAGACCGTATCTACTGCTTAGTTACAATCAGATCTTTAAGCTGCCTTTGTATAGCACCAGATATACGAGTGAAAACCAAGAAATACAATTCAGTTTCCCTGTTTAGACAGCCTGTGTTTGTATCAGCTCGGCTGTAGTTCTCCGTACACTCCACCCCCAGGCTGAGTCGTGCCTGCCTCCATGGCTTTGCACATGCTGTTCCCACTGTCTGCACCTCTCTTCCACGCATACCAGAGTGGAGTGTTTTGACTCCGTTTGTTGTTACTCTGTGCCAGGCCCTGGGCTGGGCCCTGGGACACAGAAATGAACCAGACACAGGTTCTGACCTCAAGAATTAGTGAGGAAAAGAGGCCGACAAGGAGGAGGCCCAAGCTCGGTCTTGAGGGACGAGCAGAAGTTCTCCAAACCAGCGAAGACGGGAAGACCCTTCTCGTGCAAGCACATCTACTCATCCTCGAAGACCCACGTTCTGTCTCCCCTGGGAAGTGTCCCCTCTCGTTGAGTCGGTGACTCCTCTCTGTGTCCACGCTGTACCTGGTACACTCCCTCTCCTGCCCACCCTTTCCTGGGTTATTTACGTGCCTGGTGATCTAGTCCGGGGGTTTGGAGAGTAGACGTTGTGTCCCCTCTGGAGCTGATGGCGGCTCCAGACCTGCCGCATGGCGGGTTCATTAGGTGTTGGGTGGCGTGTCTAAGCTGAGCTGCACCATTACCGGCAGGCAAGGACTGACAAGGCCACAGGGCATTATGAGAGTGCTGACTGCTGTTCTGTCAAAGAATCCACACCTGAACCTCACCCACTGAGCCCCCATTGCTCCAAGCATCTGAGCCCTGAAGGGGTCTGGGTGGGATTAACCCCTGGATCCCAGCCTCATTCCAGCATCCGTGGTTGGGTGGTGGTAGTGGGAAGGGGGAGCTATTCAATCAAGGAAGAAATATGCTTTGAAATGAAAACACTTCTCTTTCTGATCTGCCTGGCTCTCCTTTCTCCTGCCTTCTTAGTATGCATGAATTCAGCCCCCAATTCAAGATGTACTCTCAGCATCTTCTCCGTGCGGATGGGGCTGGAGTGGGCTCCCTCCCCTCGCCCCTCTCCAGTGCTCTCCAAAGACAAATTGCTTACATCTGTCAAGGCTTTTCTGATTAATAGAGGAATACGCCATGGGATGTCATCAGGGGTTCAGAGGCTTTTGATCAAAGGGGGAGGGGAGCCCAGCCACACATCCCCGTTGGTTCATTTATCAGGTCAGTCTGGCACCTTCCCTCCTGAGTGCCCCCGGCAAAGGCCTGCCCACCAGGCCACCATCAGCTCCCACACCCCTTCTGGAGCAGAGAGGGAAGCAGAGAGGAAACAGTGCTCCAGTGAGGGGCAGCGGGGGGCCAGATGC